>NW_027531875.1:4284835-4336813 GCF_008692635.1 Crocuta crocuta | reverse complement strand
CCAGTGGAAAGAACATGTTTATTTCTGATCTAAACTCTTTCTAAAAGCTCTCAAGGGTACTTAATCATTGTGATTGCTTGATGATCCTTGCCAAGTCACTTTCTTCCTTAACTCATATGTGAGACGATCAATAGGCTGCAAGAAGTAAAAAAAACAAAAAAAACAAAAAACTGTATATATATATACACATATATATATATATTGAACACATACATATGAAGGGGAAGGGATGGAGGTAGTAATTAACTGACAAGTAAAAAAAGAAAAAATAAGATTTTTATATGTCTACATATGTTTTAAAAATTGATTCTTTAAATTACTTTATAAATCTTTACTTTTCATGATTATACATGTACATTTATATAAAAATATTTTTGTTATTAGAATATTTTAAAACAACTATCTTTGAATGCCAGCATAAGACAATACAGTGGGCAAACATTGATTCAGAAATTGGACATATAGGTTCATATATCCTTTTAGTTATAACTTCTGGCAAGTCAAGCTAATTAACTTTGTGTAATAGTTTCTTCACCTAGAAAACTGAGGATATTTGTAGGATTTGCCTCACCAAGTTGTAACGAGATTGAATAAGATATGCCGTGTAAACATACCACAGTGTTGGACATACAGTAAGCACTTAATATTTGTGATGATGCTAGCTATTTTTTAAATCTTTTTCGTAGCAATCTTGATCAAATCTATGTATAACTGTGCTGCTTTTCTACAGGTTAGGTGAGATAGATGACTTTTTCCTCCCAACTGTAGACACTGTGTTTTTCCTTCTGGAGAAATTGAGGAATTCCTCCTCCAGAATTTTAGCTGATGATATTATGTTTCTGGAATACATTTGGTAATGCTCTCTTGTGGAGGAATCTGCTTAGCATGAAAGACAAGAGTGTGATCCAACACTAAATGTATTGAATTGATATTACATTAACTTTGCTCATCATGTAAAATATGATTTTCCATGTCTGGGAATCTGGAAGATGTCGGTAAAAAAAAAGCGTTCATTATTTGTTATGAGCCATAAAACCTAAGAACTATACCATCATTCAATATTATGAGCTACCAGATAAATCTTTTAACAACTTCACATTGAAATGATAGACAAGACTCATTTAGGAAAAGATAATTGAATTATTGGAGTAGCATGCTTGAAAGTAAATATTGGAAACTGGTATCAGTAGCAGTCATGAGGGTCAAAGTTTATTTTTGCAAAATAATTCCTGTTAAAATACTTCTGACTTTTGAAAAATAAAAAAGTTTTTTGTTTGTTTTAAAGTCCTCCTCTCTGTATATATAGTCATGTGTTCAAATAGATTGCACACAGCCAAGATTTTTGTTTTCTTTTAATACAAAGTGTACTCAGTGGAGGTGATTAACCTCTGCACACTTAGTAAGAAGGGTTTTGTCAAGTGTTTCAGTGAAGTCCAAGAACTTGTTTGCATCTAACCCCTTGTTCAGTCCAGCAAAGGCAACAACGACAGCAACAACCCTGACATCTTGACTAAAATCAGTGCCAGCGCTGCCACCAAGGTGTCTGAGCAAGCTAATGACGTTTTTTAGCGTTGATCTTCCCAGCCGTGGTTGAGTCTCAACCTTGTGGCCCACCCCCCTTCAAAATCAGCATATTTGGACAAGAAAGGAAAGCACTGGTGTGGGGAGGAACAATATTCTGCCACAGGGCCCTTAATCTACCTCTCCGAACTTAATGAGGTCAATTGGGCGTCTACAGCTTCTGCCTCTTGTTAAGGCTGTTTACTCAGAAGAGAAATCCCACTCTAGTACACACACGCGCGCGCACTCGCGGGCGCAAACACATGCATGCACACGCATACACACTACACAAACACATTTGTGAAAACACCCACGCATTAAAAAAAAATCACACCTTCCCTCATCTCCCATAAACACACACTCTTACCCTTCACAACTGTACACAGCGCATACTCCTGGGAGAATCACAGACCCACACAAAATGCCACGTACCCGGAGAGCTTAGAATCCTTCCTACGCCTGCAGAATGAGCCCACTCAACACGCACCCCTATAGATACTCGCAGTGTGCCCACTTCCCAGAGCGGAATTCCCTCCAGATACAACAACCCTGCTCCCCTGAGCCGGCAGTTTCACGTTGAGCCCAGGGACAAAAGCTGATCAGGGAGATCTTGGCGTGTATGGGACGGGAGCCATCACTTGTGGACAATGTGGAGAGATGCAAACTCAAATTGGTCAGTCCTCTTGACAAAGCCTTGCAGATAGGCGCTAATTCCCCGAGAGCCTTCAGCAAGCAAATGGAGCCAGGAACCTCTGCAATGATCTATTTCAGAACCAGTGTGGCAGCCCTACCCCCTCCTGAGATGGGATCAGATTCCAGAAAAGTCAAATTACCAGGCCGGCGCCTAGTCTAAAGAACTTGCGGTTTGTTAGATCTGGGCCAAGATCAGACAAAAACGACTAAGAAATCGGCACACAGGGGGCCAAACGCGCTTGTCTCAGAACACAGCTCCCCTACACCCTAGAATGAGGAAAACAGGATCCCTTATAGATGGGAAAAAGGAGCCGGTGACTGAGCGATGGCCAGTAGATGGCGCAAGCACTCTTTCTTTGTGCAGTGTTAACCCTTGATGCCCTACGGAGCTGCCACATCCAGATGTATAGGTACATACATTTTACGTTTTGAAAGAAACCTTCCATTTACATATTTGGGACTGATTCAGAATTAAGATAAATGGGTCTGTTCTCGATAACTACCGCAGATAAAGTGGTTTAACTGCAGCACACATTAGCTCAAAAGCGGCTGGGGAGGATGAAAGGGCGAACTATTTGGGGAAATGACTGTCTCCCTCTCCACCTCACCCCCGCCCTAGTCACGGAGGAAGTCGGTTTACCGAATCGTAGAAACCTGATTACGGTTTTGCACGTAGGCATTTGCATATGTAATTGCCTATGTGCAAACAAATTCTTCTCTGTGATCTTCTTTTTCAATTAAATCACAGGATAATAAACGCGAGACGCCTGCCTGAAATATACTGCAACTACAGTAGTAACACATGTCCCATTATAAGGACGTGGGCATCGATGGAGCCCGATTCATTATCAGCATGGTTTCCCCAAAAGCAACACAGATCCTCCGATTAAAATATTCCTCTAACATGTTTCTGTATTCACAAGCTGCAATGGGGAGCTCACTAACATCATATATCTCGGGCAGCTTTTACAGGCAGAATTGATCTATTCGGGGGGAAAAAAGAAACCAAGCCTCTTAATTTCAAATATCGTGGGGAGTTTGTCAGAGAGCGGAGCTCGGCTTGAAAAAGCAGCTCACTAGTGGTTTCTGGTGGTTGCTAAAACGAGCTAGAATTGAGGTAGGTTTTGGTGGAGGGGGGGGAAAAAAGCACAGGAAAAGACAGAATCCAGAGTAGCAGAGACTTTGTGCCCCCGTTGGAGAGATGGTTGAGTCCTCGTCAAGGTTGCTGTGGTATCCCAGAAACACCATTCACTCCGAGCTGTGACCGCGCACCCACAACAGCAGCAACTCCACTGCGCCGGGCTGAGGAGCAGGAATTAGGAGCTCGCGAATAATATGAAAGGGGTCCGCAAAGGGGAAAGCCGAGCAAAGGAATCCAAACCCCGGGAGCCTGGCACCAGAAGATGCGCTAAATGTGGCCGCCTGGACTTCATCCTGATGAAGAAAATGGGGATTAAAAGTGGATTTACGTTCTGGAATCTCGTCTTTTTATTGACGGTGTCTTGTGTGAAAGGTAGGTCTGCTTTCGGGGTCCCCCATGCTTTGGATGTTGGTGAGCTGACTTGTCGCCGGAAAAAGGCTGGTAGCTTACTTTGGAATTTGCACCGATAAAATAATNCTCCCCCCCCCCCATAGGAAATGCATTTTGCTTGCCAGATTTGGCGTTCAATGCAGTGATTGAGCTTGTGCTCAATAAATATTCTTGCAGTATGCTCAAACGAATACGTGAGTTGGTTCGTATAGCTTCTAACTAGTGGATATTCAGGCAGAATTCCTCTGCAAGACTTTACTTGGTTGTGAGGATTACCTTGATTTCTACTGAAACCAGTGGGGTTTGATGCCTTGGCTAGGATATTTCTATTAAAGACACTCGTGTAAACGCTTTTTAACCCTTTCAGGGAGCAAAGTTACTGACATGCTAGGAATGTGCTGTTAAATGCATTAGGGGACAGGGGTCTTCCAAGAACCCCCCTACTAACATGAATGTCTGAATGCATATGTGAATTATTACTACGTGGGCTCTTATGCATTGATACATGGTGGGGGAGCTTCCCTGGCTCCTGTAGTTGAGGTTTAGCTTAAAATGAGGCTTTAAAAGGGTCTGAGATGCCACGAAGTGTAACGATCCACCTTTGGGGATGAATGAAGGTAGGAGGAAAGTCATTAGCTGACGACCAAAAAGAAAATCCCCAGCAAGTCTCAGCGTTCAGACAGGTAGAGTGAGTATCACATGCACAGACAAGGGGAGGGGGTGGGTGGGATGTAAAATGTATTCCTAAGCAGGAAAGCAAGGGACAGTCAGAATCATTGGAAGAAAAGCTGTCCTCGGGGAGAAAATAGACCCCCAGCTCTGTTCCACAACTTCTCCTGCACCCTCTGGCCATTAATTGCTGCAAAGAATACTCAGGAGATGTTTATGACTCATGCCAGCGTTTTTGAAAAATCCCCTCCCCATACTCATGGCAGCTCGAATAGATGCGATGGATGTCGCTTTCAGTGAAGCTAGTTCCAAATCTTGGGTGTCTGTGTGTCGGGGCTGGGGGTGGAGGGTGGGGGCTGGGGGGTGTTTTGGCCCAGGCGCGCCACGGCTGTCAACACAAACTGGACGCTTCTTCCTTTGTAAAGGAGTGCCTCTCTGAACCGCAATCGGGCCGCGTCTCTATGAAACAGTTTATTGTCCAGCTTGCAGCTGGCTGTCCCCCCACAGAAGGCAGCCCATTTGCATTCAGTGGAAATGATAATTCATGTTTTGGGTGGAGGAAGCTGGAGGGGTTACCTCTCCTATTAGGAGCAACCCTGGGTGGCCTGTCTCGAATTTTAATTTACATCCCTACATGCCAGGAAGTCGCCTCCGGTGTCTGTGGCAGCAACTGTATGTATTGTAATCCCAACCTGCTCCTTAAAGCTTGATTTTTTTTTCTTTCTTTCTTTCCTGGAGCCTCCAGCGCAGCTCTAAGGCAAAACGCTTGTTCTAAACGTTATAACTGCACTCCCTAGTGCACAAAACATGTCTCGGGTTGCTTACAATAGGTTCGTTTTCGTAGCCGGCTCGACGTGCGAGGAGCCTCGCATTTACGCTTAGTTCGTCAGCCACGGGGAGTCGGCGGCTCACGGATGGCCCTGGGGCTGACTGCTAGACGCGCTCCGCGTGGGGGTGGCGCAGGGAGGCAGCAACAGCTCCAGGCACGAAAAAATGTTGGGGTGGCTCCTGCTAGACGATGCCTGGGGTTAAGTGCGAGTTTTCCTGTGATACCTGTTGAGCCAAAACACATTCGAGGGGCAGACGGGGGGAGGGAGTCTCCGAAGCAGGGCGAGCACGCCAGCCCGACAGACACCGAACCTCGCAGCCTGCAATTACAGCCCGGCTGCCCGCACCTACCGTATTTTCCGAATAAGACGAGCCACTGAAAGGAAGGACGCGTTAATTTGGTTTAAATGGGACCCCTCTCCTCTCCTCACAGCTCCTGGACTGGTCTCCACTGAGCATATTCCAGTTTGAGGGACACTGAGAAGGAGTGTGTCACACTCTGCTTTGGTCCCGTTCAAAACCATTTTTTTTTTTTCGGAACTTAAACATTTAATGGTAATAAGATTCTTCTTTGTCACTTATCTGCCACTTGGAAGGTTCCCCATATATTTTACAACTCAAAACACTGTACTCAAATTCTGAGAGACAAACTTACGTGGGCTGTATGCTTTAGACCTGTTCCCTAGTGGCAGGTGGTGGCAATCTTAACAGTTGATTATTCTCTGCTTTCCCCTCCTTATTTTATTCTAATTTCACCTCGGTCTCAAGGCTTTCCTAAAACTGTGATTGCTGACATGGCTTAAATGGTGTTCCTCCCAATGTCTATGCCCCAGTTTATTTTCTACACCGTTTCTCCTGGACTTCAAAGGCCCAAGGGAGAGCTCAGACTGGGGAGTCGTTTTAAGGGCTTTGCAGGTCCTATTCCAGGAGAGCAGAGGTGTTCAGGAAGTCCAAGGTGCGCGGTTTTCCACACGAAAATCTCATGCCACAAGAATTCCACCTTCTGCCCATACTTTTCATCACTACCCCATGTCACCTCTGCCAGCAAACAGCGACAAAGAGGATCAGTGGGAGGAAACGCCTCAGAGTAGAAGACAAAGTGGCCTTCAGTGGTAGGCCCGACCGCCCCTCTGGGGTTGAAACGACAGCCAACCTTATCTGGCCATTTTATCTCTACTGTCATCATCTCAAATGAAAGGTGGCCTACGGAGGACACCAAATTAGGGTGGGGAGCTGCTTGGACTTGGTGCATGCAGATTTGAAGCTGTAACACACACATGCACACGCACACACACGTACACGCGCGCGCGCAAGCAGACAGAGGTTTCTGAAACGCAGCTGCAGCTGCAGCGTGTCTGTTGAGGTTTCACTCCGATAGAAACTGTGAATCTCCTAGTCGTGCTTAAACGTCCCGCCCACGTAAACAGACACTCGGGGCTACTTTCCCACGCTCCGTCTCCGGGGATCACACAGCTAGAGCAGAAGGTACCGAGCAAAGATGCAGGAACCATGCGAAGGTAGCGAAAGCATTGACCTCGGACGACAGGTGGGCTCGAGCCAGTGTGCTGCGTTCCACACCCTGCGTCAGGGCATACTTCAGGGCCACAGGCGGGACCCTGGACTTTAAGAAGGACCCACGTTTCTGCGTGCTCTGGGGATTCCAAAGAGATATTACTCCTGTCACAGAGCTCTTTCTGGAAGAGTGGGTTTCACACCCTATATCAGTTAAAAAAAAAAAAAAGGTCGCAGGTGGCCTTTCGGGAGGAGTGCTGCCGGGGAACTCGGAAGCACCTTCCAAGCACCTTCCGCGGAAGCCAGGGTGGCTGCGCGGAGGGAGGGCTCAGACCGTTGTGTGTCTTCGTGTCTTT
This sequence comes from Crocuta crocuta, assembly GCF_008692635.1. Taxonomy (NCBI): domain Eukaryota; kingdom Metazoa; phylum Chordata; class Mammalia; order Carnivora; family Hyaenidae; genus Crocuta; species Crocuta crocuta. The sequence continues at coordinate 4,329,664 of NW_027531875.1, read as the reverse complement.
GGGAAGTGACGCTCTCACTGCTCACCCTCAAGGCGACCGTCTGACCTGACAGAGAATGTCATATCTTGAGGGGGCTTTTCAAAAGGGGATGGAGTGCGTTAAAGACCTCACCAAACAATAATAAGGGCAAAAACACAAACAAAACCATCCCCTCCATCCAAGCCATCAAAACCCTTCCCTTTAGGTTGGCACGTTTGAGTTATCTGCTGGGAGGAAATATGTTGTGTTTGGGTCAGGCGTCCCGCCGCAGTTTGGCCAGGTACCCTTCAGTCTTTTTTTCTTTGGAAATACCTCTTAATTTCTCCTGGAAGGGTGGACTCCATGAAATGTCAAAGAACCATCAGAGGTTGAAACTGGGCACCTGACTTGGCCTGGGCGCGTGGGTGTGTACTGCTGGGAGGAGGAGACCATCGACACCGAGGGGCCTTTGGGAAGCCTCGGGGTGCGTGTGCGCGTGGCTGTAGGTGTCCGAGGCGGAAATGCGTGGCAGGTAACAGTGCGTTTATATTCTCCGAACTCTAGATGGTGGTGCTGTGGACAGCGCTGTCGCGCTCTCGGGGGGAGGGGGGCACCGAGAAAACTCCCTTTCCCCAAGCTGACCGCAGTGCTCCCCTCACTCAACTTCTCCAGTGATAGGCACCAAGGGAGTTCGAAAAACTCACTGGAAACAAGGAATAGGCTTGCTGCCCTTTTAGGACCCCTTCATCCCCAACCCAGCTCTGTCGCTTGGGNGTTGGACCACAGGGGTTAAGGCAGAAGAAATGAAACAGCATGGGGTCATCCCAGCCACCGTGTGGGCCTCTCCCCGCCCGGCTGGAGTGGCCAGCTCTGGGCTGAAAGCCGGACCCGCCGGGATTGCAGCACATTGCAGAATAATAATGAAGCAGGACGACTGAAGAAAGAATGGTGGGCTCAGGCATCAGGCGAATTCCCTTTTCCCGGAACACGTCGCCTTTGCGGAGACTTTACACCACCTAGTTGCTAATCCAACCCAATTTAACGCCCAGAAAAGTGTTGAGCAGCTCCCAGAATTCTGGGCTGAACTTCCCCTGGACAGTTACCTTGTAGAAATTGTTCTGAAATGTCATGTTGCAGCACCGTGTTTTCTGAATCCTCTGGTGTTGGGGGATTGGTGAGGTGGGAGGAAGGCTGAATCAAGCCAGTGTAAGAAATGTGTGTGAGCAAGAATAATTCAGGAGAGGTTTCAGTCCCTTGAAAACTTAATGCCAGTTCCTTTGAGGTCCTTCAAGGAATAAACGGTATGGAATTACTCCATAAAGTGAGTACTCTAGGAGCACAGACTTAGTTGCAGGAGTTGTTATTACTCTTCATGATATTAATAAGCCTTACTATTTGTGGGACAGCTAAATAGAATTTTGGGTATACATGTCTTTTCCTTGAACACATAGTTTAGTGTCTAAGGAAACATGAAATGATAAGGCAATAGCAAATGGCATCTATACATGATTCTAAATTTAGTAAAACTAAATCACAAGTGGGATATAGAAGAGGTAGAGCAATTAATAATGTTTTTGTACTCAGGTGGGAACCTTCCAATGCAAAATACTTGCCTATGATCTCAAATACAAATACCTGAAAGATACTAAACTGAACATCACTTGTCTGCAAGTGTACTCCTTGGGTACCAAAAGATGACTTTCTTCTACTTAACCTCAGGGTCTCCAGAAACTGCTTCAATGTTTTGTCCAGTTTGAAAAATTACTGGAAGGCACCCAACAATATGTCTACTAAGGAACCTGTTACTTCAGTTACTTTAGGCAACATGACTATTTGAGAAAATATGCCACTTTGTACTTTAAAGTCCAGTGTTTGAAAGATTAGAAGTAAAATGATTGCAAATAAAGAGATTAGAAAAACTATGTAGGATTAAGAAAATGTGTAAGATACAAATAAAACTTAAGGCCATTTTATTTGTCTATAGATCTATTTAAACATGGCCTCCCTTTGTACCTTTCTTCTCTTGCCTTTACTCATAGGACAAAGGAGTGTGTAGTTTATGGACACAGTGGCTGTTCTGATTTGAATTCTGGATGGGGTCTATTAAGGATGTTAGGACAGATATGCTTTTAACCAAATTCATCTGGTCTCTTAGAGTGTGCGGGTGGGTGATGCATGGTATTTTCTGAAGATATCAATTTTCATGTCTACAAGATTTTCTTAGAATTAGACATTTTATAAGGCTCTCATTCTCATCAGGAATATCACTTTTTAAAATGTCATTGAAAAAAATTAATTTGTTGAATACCTTCCAGTATTCAGGGTCTCAGTGCTGATGGTCATCCTTCGGTTTCTCAAACTTCCAATCTTGTAGCCATCAAATATATTCCATGTCATCAAGCCCTTTGCTAAGCTACCACTTGGTTCTGGTTGAAGATTCCAAACGATTAATATTTTCTATATAATCATGGCCTACTGACCACAACCTTATCTGAAATCTCCTCTAAAAAAGTCTACAACATTCATTCGCATCACACACCTTATAATAGGATAATAAGAATATCAGTGGTAATCACGTGGTAGTAGATATCACAATGTTATTCTGTCAGCTTTTAAATACTTGCACTACAGTGATTTGCAAAGTGTTCCTGAATAAACAGCACCAACATTATCTGGAAACTTGTTAGGAATATGAATTCTCAGGTGCCCACCCTAGGCCTACTGAAACAGATGCCCTGGTAGCTGGGCACAGACATTATTGTTTCTAACAAGTCATCCAGGTAATTCTGATATGCTCTAAAGTTTGAGAACCACTACAATAAAGAGCAAGAGTTCTGGAGCTACTGAGACCTAAAGTCAAATTGTGTCAGGCAGTTATGCTTGCACTAGCGACTAAACTTTCCTAAACTCAATTCCATCATCTACAAAAAAAAAAAAAAAAAAAAAAAAAAAAAAGGAGCTAGGAGCTAGTAGAATATCAGCAGGCCTATAGAGAAAGGGCAATTACACTTTTAACACATATGGTCCCTGACACTGGTAGCTATCATTAGTATTATTCAAATGCATGTCCACATGCAAAGCCAGTATGAATTCCCACATACTTCAACCCTAACTTGCAGCCCTAACTTGTACATAGCAGTAAATAAAAAGAGTAGCATCTTCTTACTAGCTAGTATTTAACTTTGGCCACATTCCCAGTCTATTACACATTGGAGAAATACTCTGAAACTTCTGCTTATCATACTTACTACAGTTACTTCAGGTGCTAGTGCCATGTAACAGGGGCAGACCCATAGCTTAAAAAGGTTACCCCTACTCTTGAGCTATTTTTATCCCCTACATACCAACTTTAATTTAATATCAATTGATTAATATATGTACGGAATTTGGTCATTCATCTTTTCACAAATTGTTATATTTTACAGGGCTGGACAAGTTCTTAAATATTAACTAGTTAACTTCTCTTACTTTATACAGGAAATACACATGCCTAAAAAGGATAAGTGATTTTTACTAGGTTATAAGTTTCATGAGCTCTAGAACTGAAACAAGATCTCCTGGCATTCAAGTTCATGTCCAACTCTCTTCCTATTCTACCTTCTCAATTTTATTAGAGTTTGCTCAGATGACACCAATAAAGATGATCACAAAAGTTAATACTTAAGTACTATGTATCAATTAGTACCATATAAAAATATTAGTGATTATATGTTTTGCTGTAACTTTTAAAAATTGTTAACCACTAGTTTTTTAGAAGAGAAAAAGAAACAATTATTGAATGGAAATATTTTCTAAGGCTGACATAATATGTACATCAAAAAAATAACTAGTCATATCTTCAATAAAGTCTATACCAGTCTTACAAGTCTATAAAAATAGAGTGTATTGAGTGATTTTTTTAATGTCTCATAAAGAACTTTAAGGAATAGTATTTAAAAACAAATTCTTATTTCTTATAATCTAGACACAACTTCTTATTTATAAGCTTTTCAATATAGAAAACCTGTTCTAAATTTATTTTCTTCATGTTTTAATTATGTTTAAGCCATATTAACAAAAAATATATGCAGTCCCTCTCATCTGCATTTACATCTGCAGATTTCTTTCATGTGATCTATTTAAGAAATGGTGTCATTCAAAACAGTACCATATAAATAATAGCACATTTTATAAATATTAATAGTATAAGAACAATTGATAATGTTAGAGATTATCTTCAATTTTAGTGATATGTGAAACATTTTAAAGTCTCTTTAAAATAGAGTAAAATTTCCAAAATATTGAATACTACTAAATTTGAGGTGTTTAAATGTTCAGAAAGTGATTGAAACATATAAAAGTAATGAGTGATTCTCTTAAAAACTGAGTTTATAATGTTCAAAATTATACCTTCCTTTGTTTTGTGCTAGCAGGTTTGAAAGGAGTATTTATGATTATATAGTTTAAAATGATGAGGTAGTTTTTTTTAATGATGACATGTTTTAAAATATGGCTGGATACCACTTTGAAAGGAAATTTATAAAGGGAAATATTCTGCAGAAACAGATTTATTAAATCTCAAATAACATGAAATATCTAGAACTAAGCTATAGTTTTCCATTAATTAAGTCCATTAGGTTGACTCCAGAATGCTCAGAGGTGCTCAGAGAAGATAAAAGACATTGCTATGTTTGGGGAAATACTAAATACTACCAGGATAGAATTCTTTGTTACGTCTTTTTTTTTTTTTTAAGTAGAAATCTCTGTGCTAAGCCGTTTCTATAAAGTATATTGTTTACATTTTAAACAGTGGTTCTCTGCTTCATTTTTCTGCTTTGAATTCTAACAAGCATCTTGTTAGATGGCTGTTATCTCCTATGTACAGATTATTATCTCCATTTACAAATTATCCACATTTCCTGAGGCCAGAGATGTACAATGACTTTCCATGAGCATAAGGTTAGTTAGTCGTTGATGAAATCTGAAATGACAATACATTCAGAAACTAATTGGCTTATTAAAAGTTAAAACTATAAGTGACTAAGTTACTAATTAAACTTCATTTTTAATAAAAAACCTGAGACCTTGAGAATTTAATTTAAAAGAAAGGCTAAATTAATATTCAGTATATTTACACATACATATATTTATAATCTCACAGTTACAGTAATACATAAATTCTGTTTTACAATCTTCAACATTTTTCCGTAAGTTGCCTAATGTTATTTTTTAATAATCTTGTATGAAAGATGTGATTTTTAGTTTTATAAGCAATAGTAAGTGAAGTAAATGCACAATACACAAATATGTCACTGTAAGATATAAACCTATTTAGTGCATTAAGCACACACAAAAAAATTTATGATCCTTGGATCCTAACCCAATACTCTTGAGTAAAATACAAAATTTATGAATGTAGATAATTTTATGAACTTCACAAATAAAATAACATTTGGATATAAAATTGTTTACCAATTGTATCATAAACATTGGCAAATCAATTTGTTCCATTTGGTACCTTAATCTTGCATTCAGTTCTATGGAATTTTAATGATATGACATTTCTTATAACTAGTCTATTGTCTAATTGTCAGGGAATATGAATTAGATTTATTTGTTGGCATATAATTTAATGAGTATAGGTATATAAAGAAGAGGCAAGTCACAGCAATGAAGTGACTTGCAAAGATTTAGGTTGCACAAAACAGTATATAAATTCCCTATCCAGGGGATCCCGGGTGGCTCAAGCAGTTAAGCACCCACCTCATGACATCAGCCCAAATCTTGATCTCCACGTGGTGAGATTGTGCCTTGCTTCAGGCTCTGTGCTGAAAGTGTGGAGCCTGCTTGGGATTCTCTCTCTCTCTTTCTCTGTCTCTGTGTCTCTCTGTCTCTCTGTCTCTCTCTCTGCCCTCCCTTGTGTATGCTCATGTGCTCACTCTCTTTCTCTAAATAAAGAAATATATTAAATGAATGAATGAATGAATGAATGAGTAAATAAATAAATAAATAAAATTCCCTGTCCAGTACTTGTTTCTCTTTACTGAGTACTGCTTTATGAGTTTTTTACATAGTCCTAATTAGTTTATGAGAATAAAGCTCCTTGAGAAGAAAGACCACTGTCTAACTGAAATCATGACCAGATGCAAAACAGTACTTCCTGAAGTATTCATGAAAATAGATATATACACAAAGGAAATAAATGAGAAACAGCATTCAATTTAAAGATTAACCTAAAAATTAAATAGAGAGATTGAGATATACACCATCACCTACAAAAGAAAAAAATACACCTATGCGTCTAGTACACTAAAATACTCCAAATTAATGTTACCTTTTCTTGTGATGGTGATAAAATGTATTTTCATATGTAACAAAAGTATTTTTATCCTTTCTGAACTCTGACTCTTCCAATATAAACTAGGCTTTTTCTTACTTGCTTTATTAAAATTTTCTTTGTGGATATATTTTTAGAGACCTCATTTAATCCATGTTTTTACTTTTAATGCTTAGGTATCCTTAAAATACTTTCATATGGATTATTCATAGAGTAAACTTATTACATTGAACATTTTTTAATGGAACACCCTTATTTTAAGTAATTGTGTATCTTAAAACAGCGAGGTGTAGATTTCTCCGAAATTGGCCAAAGTTAGGGATAAAAGTACACCTAAAATCTGTCTCCTACTCTCTTTCCTAAAATTATGCATTCCAGAATTTAATTAATGTTGGAAATTGACTATCAGCCAAATTCTCTATTTTAAAATTGATTCTATTATAATAATTCAGTTTAGTTTATTTAAATTTTAAATTACAAACTGACATACTTTTTCTTGATTTTGGTGATGGGAAGGGGAAACTGATAATTAAAATGCCTTTTCTCAGGATTGTTCACATTCCCATTAGCCACTTGTTTCTCATTCACAGTTAATAAAATTATCAACTATTTTATTGTTTTATATTATTCTAATTTGTCAAATATCTATTAGTTTTCTACAGGGATATATTATTTTATTTTTTTGTTTTGTTTTGCTTATTTCTACAGGGATATACTATTTTATTTTTTGTTTTGTTTTGCTTATTTACACTATGAGCATTGTCTGACTTAAAAGAAATATGTAGAAAAAATGTTAATTTCATTTTCTCTTACAATACCACCTAATGGCAACCTGAGATTTACCAACCGAGTCAATAATTTAAAAATATAAATTTAAGCTGTATTTTATTATAAGTGTGTTAATATAGAGAAGTTAATATGAATCTAGCCTGTTGTTATTCTACTAAAACATAATAAGAGACTGTTAAAAGACTTCAACTTCATTCAGGTAATTTGTAATTTTTAGAAATTATTTTAGTTTTAATAGATAAAGTATATTTTCATATATAGAAATGACTCTTTGGAATCTGTTATTGGAGGTGTAATTTGAATTTTTCCCCAAATGCTGGTAATGAATCTATGCTTTATCTGTCTGCATGTTTTAATATTGAACTCTGTATTGCTAAAAGCTCCATTTGCAAGATAATGGATCAAAGTTAGGAGACCAGGCAGAATGAATACAATTTATTGGCTCCGTGTTCTGACTGACTGAACTATGTAGTCTAGACAAAATATTTACTCAGCGTTCACATATATGGAGAAACTCTGAGTTAAGGTTTTTTGGCTGATGCCTAAATCAAAACAGCTGAACTGATTCAAATGTTTTGTGTAAACAAATTTGCATCCATGCTGCTAATTTGTGTGCCAACTTCCAGCTTCGTAGTTTCTAAGATGATGGAGATGATAAACCCTCTTAAATAAAGTTTGCAACAGAAATGTTGACAAGCCTATGGTACCTGTTTTGAGTTCATGTCCAGTGGTTTTCTCATGGCTCATGGCTTTCAAAGAAAAATTATCATCTATAAATTCAGCTAGTACTTGACTGCTTTTTTATCTGTTAAATCTTTTCAGAGGAGGTCAAAAAGAAATTCTTAAAATCAATTTTCTAGCAACGTTCCAGGAAATCTTTAATATCTATGTTATTTTGGTGGTGTTCATTAATATATTGATAGATGAAAATAAGAAGTGACATTTTGAACTTAATTTTTAAATATTACTAATGTGTAAGTCCTTAGAAATTAACCATTTTTCAATAATTTGAAGATTACTAGTTATTTTATCTGTTGTCACATAGATTATTAAAATCTCCCTATTTTAGAAAAACTACATTCTAATTATGCAATTCCTTCAAAAGCAAAATTCTCAAAGGCCTCAAAAGAAATTGGAAGATGTCAGGTATATTAGGTTATATATTGTGCTGTTTCATGTAAATATTACCTGAAATGTTTGCATCATTTTCTTGGTCTAAAGTTCAGTTTGGTTTAGTAAGCCTTTTGTTATAACAGTATTATTTTGAATTCAATACTGTAGTCTTGACACAGTTTAATTTATGAGTTATGAGAGAGACTGAGGTCAGTAGATTTTATATTCACAGAAATAATCAGTAGTGTATTTATCACTTCTGGGATTCATGAATACATTCCTTCACTTATCCATCATTTATTGAGGTACAAAATGCGTCAATATATTTAGGATACAGAAATGAAGATCTAGTCACTACCCTAAAATAAGTTTTATGTTAAAGTAGGTTTCCTGTGAACATAATAGCAAAACAATCTGGATATTGTAAAATTGTTTAGTTCCTCAGTGGGATTCTCTTATCATAAATTATCAACATATTCACACCACCTTTATTTACGTATCCTACATGTTAAATCTTTATCCTATCACAGGTAATTATTAACATACTATAGACATTGAAACTTTCTAATGGAATGTATCATTCTGTGATCTGATCTAATCTAATGTAATTTTCCCCTGTAAATTTCAATTTAAAATGTTTATTGACTCCTATCTGTTCAGCCAACTGATATTAACTAGCTTATCCAGTATTAATGAAGGTCTCACATGTATTTCTATATTAGTATTTGTAGAGCTATTTTGTGATCAGAAAATTGTGCTTCTTACCCATTTTTCGCTATTAGTTCTTGCCTCTGAACTCCTCACTGGCATGTTAATGCTTTCAAATTAAAAAAAAAAAAGTTTTATTTATTCTTGAGAGAGAGAAAGAGAAATGGAGTGTGAGCAGGAGAGGGACAGAGAGAGAGGGAGACACAAAATCCAAAGTAGGCTCCAGGTTCCAGGCTCTGAGCTGTCAGCACAGAGCCCATTGTGGGGCTTGAACTCAAGAACCATGAGACCACGACCTGAGTTGAAGTCAGAAGCTTAAAGGACTGAACCACCCAAGCATCCCTTGCTTTCAACTTTAAATTCAAATCTCTGGTCCTTCATTTAGTGATTCACAAAAATAAGCCTTCAGCCAAGGTCAATACATGCAAAGGGAAAAATAATTAGAAATAAATATAAGATTCTATCATAGTTTTCCATTCCTTATTTTTTGTCTTCATTGGAGACCTATGGAAGTACATTGTTTTTTTGCATTGCTTTGTTTTTAATTTGTGATTAAAAGAGCAATAGAAGGATGTATGGATAGTTTAGTAAGAAATTCTGACAGTGGAAAATACCAATTTTGCTACATAGAACATTCTCTAAATATGATCTCGTATTTTACATTTTTCTCACACCACCCCCCACATTCAAACTTTGATGAGCCATATTATTCTAATGTTTGTACAAACATTGTGCTTCACGATTGCCATCCTCCTCTCCATTTTCACATTCCAGAAACCTCGCTTTTGATGATCTAATGTGTTTTAATGTGTATGAAACCAGATTTAATGTTATTAATACAACACATATAAAGGGTTTTCTCTATTTCTACGCTTCAAAATCTTGACTATTAATGAAAGATCAAAACCAAACATTTCCATTAAGTATGTAAATTGCTGTCTACTATGCTTGCTTAGATTACTTCGGCGAAAAAAAGTAAATCTAGAAGCTTGAGATAAAACAGCTTTGGGTGACATGAATTGTTTTATTTAACTTGGTACAACTAAAAGAGGGAATGATGTAAACCACATTGAATTTCTAACATGCTCCACAATACATAGCATTAACTCCATTTATTAAGATCTCATACTAATTCATGGGAGTTAATTTGCAGGATGTGCTGATCTGGTTCCACCAACATCTCAAAACCCACATGTAACCTCCTTCTTTCTTTGATATAACAAAGAAGAAAGCAGTCTTTTTAGATTTCACAAAGCTGTATTATACAAAGGACCCTGCACTGCCTTTCTATTCATTTTGTTTTTCCATCTTAAGTTCCAACTCTCATTTTTTTTCTTTCAAAGTATTAATGATAATTTACATATAACAACTGTGTGATAACACGGACTGTTCAGAATGCAATGGGGCGGGGGGGGTGCTTCAAGCTGGCTTGTTTACTGTCAGTACACCAAGATATCTGAAAAGTCACCTCAAAGATATATACCAAGCCTTCATGAAAACCATGAAAATGGGTAAAGTTAGTTGAGGTCAGAGTTTGAAACAAGTATCTTTGCTAATTCAGCTAGTTCTGAGAAGGTGTTTTGGTTCAAAGATGCAACCATTACACACATTTCAAGTGTTCTCTAAACCCCAAATTAAACACAATCAACAAAATTGTGTTAATAGTGAATAAACACAGGGTAAAATAAGAACTACATGCATTTTTAGTGATTACATCTTTAAGCACAAATATTTACAACTTATGAATTATGTCTCCTGTATTTTCATTTCAATTTTTATGATAGTTCATTTTACATGTGAAAACACTTCCCTCTGTAAGGTAAGTCATTAGGTGTTTCTATTTTTTAAGGAATGTTTGTATCCTTTTTTTTTTTTAAGTTTATTTATTTTGAGAGAAGGGAGGAGGGGCAGGAAGAGAGAGAGAGAGAGAGCAAATCCCAAGCAGGCTCTGCCCTGGCTCTGTCAACACAGAGCCTGATGTGGGGCTAGAACTCACCAAAGGTGAGATCATGACCTGAGTGGAGATCAAGAGTTGGATGCTTAAATGACTGAGCCAATCAGGCACTCCTAGGTGTTTCTATTTTATCTGATTCTTCATTTCCTTTCTCATCTTCATGGCAGGAAAAGAAACTGATGTTCCTTGTCCACTACTGTAGACTGTGAGTGCCTCTCATTTAAGCATCTCTATTTGGAGTGTCTGATAGACTTAGCTCCTTTTTTAAATTTGAGGAAACAATTTAGGAAGAGGAAATTAGCTAGCTTGTGGAGAAAATTGGGTCCAAACCCGGCCTGCTCAACTCAATACTTTGCCTGCTTTTTGTATCACATCCAACAGGACTTCATCAATTTTGAGGATAAGGAAAAATTCTGAGATTGAGATGAATTTTGAATTCTTTTGCATGGATAAGGTTATTCCTTTTTGGGAGTGAGTATTTCTGAACATAGAACAATTTATTTTACATGCTTCAAGATGAAGGGAAAGCAATAGAAACAGGAGAAGTCAGGGGTAACAATTTAGAAAGGTCAGGCTGGTTATGTTGCCAGAGGGACAGTGCTCATGTTAGCATTTGGAGATGCTTTGTTGAATCCTTTATTAAGTTATAGTTTGTTGTTAGAATGAAAAAATACTTACTGGAGAAAAAACTTATGTGTTATATCATAGTTAGGTATTGTATTTAATGCTGCTTGATAATTGGGTGTGGTTTCTTTTTGCTTTTCTTTTTACCAGTTAAAGTAGAAAGGGGGCCTTAACTGTAATGTGTGTATAAGGTCTCATTTCATATTTACTTATATTATTTGTATTGAGTAACTCAGACCTCATGGAAAACTTCCTGTGAATTTATTTCTTAGAAATGTAAAATAAATAACTCATGTTTCTTTAAGTCATGACTCTTATTGTATTAAAAGAAATACTTCAAAAATCTTAAATTACCCACCATAGAATCTCCACACCTAACTTAGTTCCTTAGAAACAGAGTAACACTCAATAAACATTTGGGGACTTGAATTGGATTATAGTTAATTGAATTCATTAACTTAGTTTAGGTCCAATCTGTACTCACAAAAATCAATCTATATTGCCCAAATCTTTCAGTTATATACTTCGCATGTTTCTCATTCTGTTAATGGTGGTTACAGATACCTAGGAAATAAGATAATTTATTTAAAAAATATATAGCTATTCAGTGGTAAAAGTATGAGTAACCTTTGCTACTTTTACTTTTGAATATATAATTGTTTCCTTGACTTGAACAATGTGCATTAAAGTTCTTTCCTCAAAATATGAATATCACTACCTCCATTATTATTAGAGTAAGAATCCAAGGAATGTACTGAGATCTGATAAATTACACTTGCTATCAGAAATGATTGTTCATTGTGAGGGCCCTTCAGAACATATTTTCAAATAATGCTCAATATACTGGGGAACAAATGAAGTTGGAAACATTTATTATAGTTCTCAGTCTCTAATTTGATAGAATAGAAGGTGGATTCTAATTCTAGCTACATCCTTACTGGCCAGGTGACCTTAGGTGCCATGTTTCTTTAGGCTCAATTTACTTATCTCTTACATTCTCTGTAAACTTCATATAATCTTGATACCAAGTGGATCAGTATGAAAAAGCGCTTTATTGGGGCGCCTGGGTGGCTTAGTCGGTTGAGCGTCCGACTTTCGCTTAGGTCATCATCTCGCAGTTCGTGGGTTCGAGCCCCGCGTCAGGCTCTGTGCTGACTGCCAGCTCAGAGCCTGGAGCCTGTTTCAGATTCTGTGACTCCCTCTCTCTCTGACCCTCCCCTGCTCACGCTGTCTCTCTCTCTCTCCTAGAATAAATAAAAAAATAAAAAAAAGAAAAAGCGCTTTATTAAGTATATATTGCCACATATAATGGGTATTGCAACAACGATGACTACTCTAGTATTTATTTGAAAATAAATGGATGACAAGTTTTGGGTTTTGTGTGTGTGTGACTGTACATGTAGAACAGATTTTGGTCATTGTCTACTTTTTATTTATTTTTATTTTTTTAATGTTTATTTTTGAGAGACAGAGAATAAGCAGGGGAAGGACAGAAAAAGAAGAAGACAAAGAAACCAAAGTAGGCCCCAGGCTCTGAGCTGTCAGCACAGAGCCCAGTGTGGGGATCGAACACATAAACTGTGAGATCATTACTTGAGCCGAAGTTAGACACTTAACCAACTCAGCCACCCAGGCGCCCCAGTTTTGCCTACTTTTTAATAAGGGAAATTCTATTTTGCCTCCCTAACCAATCCAATATTTGTTAAGATGGCTCCAAATATCTAGCAGATGCAATAGCTCTGGTGCTAATGTATTTCTCTATAATTCTCAAAATGGTTGTTCCTGGTCAATTTTTTTAAGAAAGCATATCCCCTATTGGAAAGCTCCAACTATACTAGCAATGAAATTCTAACTTAAATTATCACCATTCTTCTTTGACCATTGATAGACTTCTGACTTCTGTTTGATTTCTTGATATTGTTCTTGAACCAAGTATAAATCTGATAATAAGCTGTTGAGGTTGGCCATAGTATGTAGAGAAAATTGATTCCTATATGATCTTAGACTATTTAGTGGTTCAGAAGTAGGAGGAGCATGAGGAGAGGCCAGTGATTCTGAATAAAACAGAATTCAATTAATTCACACTTAACAGTATAACAATAGAATTTAATATTCTTTATCCACCACAGGTGACCATAGTTTGGCATTTAGGAGGGTTTTGTGTTGTTGTCATTGTTTGTTTGTTTTTGGTAGGCATGTTTATTTTGTTTCCTTATTCTATATATGCTGTTTCTAGAGTGGATTTTTAGTTCTTTCATTTGAAACAAAACAAGCCTGCTACCCAGTTTAAAATATATACCCTTACCTCTTCAACTTGTTGAAATGTTATCTCTCCTTCTCAGATATGTTTCTCTGGACACTCTTTAGTTAAATTAAATTCTTCTTTCCTCACATCAACCTTAAATTTCATTTGTATCAGAATTATAGTTCTTCCCACAATCTACCATGTAATCAGTAATTTATTCACAGTCTATCTCCATCATGTAACAGAGAAATATGAGAGGTCAATGGCTGTGTATTTGGCAATCTTACATCTCCAAAGAATCTTGTAGCGTGCTCTAAAGTGTAATAAATATTAGTTGCTTTAAATAATACTGAAATACAACAGAATAATGACTTACCATTTTCTACCATATAAAATATTATTTTATATATATCTAGTTTATTATTACTGTATTTTATTTATACTTTTTCTCTGCCTCCTGTAATCCTTTGATATAATATATTAGGCTTTCATTTTCCCATTATGAGTTTTCTAATTTGCCATTTGATTTGTGCCATGAAACCTGCCCTTTCTTAAAGTCTCAGTTTTCTTTTGCTCGTCTTTTTAATCTGTTTTAGAATTGATATTTCTCTTGAAGCATTACTTATATCAAAATGTATGGGCACATTGTTTCAGGTTTCTTACTTTCATAAAGGAAAAAATAGACTCTCAATTGCATTATAATGATTTCTCTTAGATATTTACACTTCTTCAAAATATGTTATCTCAATTAATTCATAAACTCCTATCTTTTGACCTATTTTTTTTTTTTGAGGTATGAAACAGTGATAGTGTTCTAGACATCTTGAAGTTTGCTGCTAAAACACCCTCTGTGCAACATCCTACTATCTGCTGGCATTATATACCAGATCATAAAACAATTTCTTCCAACTATGATTTCCTAATTGCTTTTGTTTTCTCCTGTATCTATATATCTATTATATTTAAGTTGTAAAAGTTGGAGCAAATATTTAAAATCCCTTGCATTTTGAAAACTTTGCACCTCTATATTACTGTTTCACTCACCAAATTGTTCCTTTCTTTGGTTGGTGCGATTTTTACCTCATAAATTATTTTCCTCAATTTTAAACATTGAAATATATTTTTAATATTTCATGTTTGAATCTTTTTTTTAATTGAGCATGAGATATTTTTGGAGAAATAAAAGTGATGTGACATGCTTTGCTCTGAGAGGCACCATTGCCTATTACTCTACAGTGGTAGTTGCCTGAAGTTGCTTCTCAGATAATTATTTTTATTTTCTTTTGGTCTTTTGGAGCGAATTATATTATTATAATGATCAATGTTGTTTATCATTCCATAATATGTTTTATATCAACATGTGAAGGCAGAATTTCTAAAGAACTAATCATTAAAAAATATACCTTATTGTGTTCCTGACTATAAATTTTGCCTATTTGATACTTTATGCCAATATATGTTAGCTTTTCTCTTAATTTGAGAAGTAATAAAGAGGAAATTAATTCAGCCAGCATGTTATGTCAAATTTTTCCTTAACCTGAGTCATTTTGCTATAAAAAATATCTTTAAAAAGTAATAGGGACTCTATCAGATAAATGGTTTACAATATGCCAAAGACATAGTTGAAAAATATTTAGATATTCATTTGGGTGTTTTGCATTTAACTTGTTCTTATTTTAACTTACTTCTTGGTTAACTAAGAAGAAAGCAGAAAGTGATGAAAGTGGTTTATTCCAGGAACTTTATTCTATTCCTGCTGCTTCAAAAGCACAGGGGGCGTTAGGATTCTGAGACCAGTTTTCAGTGCTTGGGCATGTAACAGGTGAGTGGTTATTTGCAAGGCTGACATAGAATAGAAATTGAATTATAATAGTTTTCTACAGCATGAATGATTCTGACATTTTTGTTTTAGAGATGCAATAATTTCCAATGCCAAGATTTTGACTTTAAAAATTTATTAGATTGTATAGGACTACCTAGTGGCAACTGCTGTTACATTGTTATGTTATTGGCAAGCAGGATAAAATAGCTGTAAAAAAAAAATGTCATGTAGGTAGCAAAATTCTGTATCCCACTATACCACAACCACCACCAACAATAAAATATATAAGGGGACATTTCATGTAGTAGGGTTTCCATTGGATTTTTTTCCACTTTTAAAATTTGATAACCTCTCTGTTTTACCTAGTAAAAGTTAATTGTGGCAAGATTTACTTAAATCCTTAAAAGTGAAATATTGTGGTGATTCAATTTATGTAACACACCCAGTATTACAAAAACTACCTTATGATATAGTCAAAAAATTAAGTATTTGAACATATTCTATATGATTATGTATTTGTTTTGTGTATCTTGTGAAATGTCATAGAGACTTATAGCTGCTGTTGGAAGATACATGTAGACACTGGAGAATGTTAAATGTCTACAACAAACAGCAGTTAATGTGAACATTAATAGGTCATTATCCTTTGCTTTAATATTGAAAGCTGATTTTGATTATGTTATCTTACAGCTTACAGAGAAGTATACAATAATTTTCAGTAAATTTCTCACTATACATTCAATGTTATATATTAAAAGAGTGGAGAAACACTTTGTTCATAAGAGGTAGTTGCTGCATATGACAACCCTAAGCCAAACTGAAAATATTGTGTAAAGAATTGTGAATCATTTTGTATAATTCTGTTTTTCAAAATAATGCATTTCTTTTTAAATAGAGGTATGTCAGATTTCTAATCTGCCTGCCCTGTTGAGGTAAAAAATTTATTATGGAATTGGTATCAGTATCAACAAAGTGATTATCATCTATAGAGTATTTTGGACAATCCATTAATTTATTTGCATATCATTTGAAAAACTTAATTCTAAATAAAAATTATACATTGTGAATAGGCTTGGAAGGTTGTAACTGCCATAAAGAAACCTGCTTCTGTTTTCTTCCTATATTGATGCTCGATCTTTTAAAGTATTCATCATGGCCTTTTTCTATAGGCCTTGTCTTTAAATATTGTGGATTATCCTGAGTTCCAGTATGGCATTATTCTCTTTTCTCATCACACAATCCCTATTCACTGGGAAGGACCAAACTTTTATCTTCATTTCAGATATTTCTTTTGAGCTTTATACACATATATTTCACTGCTCAACAGACTGTCGTTAGGACATTTGAAACTCATTAAATACAAAAGGTAATATGATTTCCACCTGCCTAGATCCAGGAACTGCTCTTTTTTTCTATGCTAAATAATTTCATTATGCTCCAATTTGTCCAATCCAGAAAATGGAGATTCTCAATCTCCTTTTCCTTCCATTATCCCATAGAAGTATAATGAGAGCTATCTATGGGGTCTTAAATTCCCTACTATCCATTTAAAACAGAAAAAGAAATAGGGTGAATTATCATAATTTTGTTTATGTATTTATTTAACTCAATATTTCAAAATTTTATCATTTTAGTAAATGTAAAATAATTAATGAAATCTTTTATTTTACTTTCTATTTATCCCTACAAAGCATTTATAATCCAGGGTGTGTTTTATTTTTTCAGCATATAAAAATCTAGGTACTAAATTTTTAAAACAAATACTTGATGTATATTTAGATATAACAAAATTTGCAATTGAAATAGTGGATCCATATTAGAAAGTTACTCCAGAGAACTTGAAAAAATTCCAAGAACTGAATACATTGTGAAAAAAAATATTTTTTAAATATTCTCATTCACATTGACAAACCTGTCCATCAATTTTGAAAGACTTGATTTGACACAAAGAAAAAGCATATTAATCTCACAACTAATTCTGTCCAAAAGAAGTAAATTTGCTAACTTTGTGTTATCTCAGTTTTATTAACATCAAATTGAGAGGGTATATTATATATATTTAAGTAATTTCAGTTTTATCTATATCAACAATATTGTTCAAATTTTCTTATACTGTTTTGAAACAATTTACCTGACTCATCTTGGAATATGTGAAGTCATTATCATTGCCTCACATTATAAAATGTTTATTTTCAGCCTAAGTATCTGCTAACAAGTTAGTATTTTCTTTTATTGAAGCTTAAACTTAAGCTCATGCATATTCACTAGGATATCAGTGAGGAAACATAAATCACACTGGTGATTTTGGCTTTTGATTATTGAAGATTTGGAAAGAATCCTTTTGTTTCAAGTGAATCTTGAGTTGGAAGTAACAGAATGGTAAATATTTGTAAAATTCATTCACAACTCAACCAACAAACACTGGCAAAGACAGATGTTTTAATTCATTGTCTTCTCTTTCTTTCAACAGTTTCACAAAACTAGTGATGATTCATGGCTTGTTCATATGTGTGTGTGTGTGTGTGTGTGTACAGACTTATTTTTTAATTTTTTTTTAATGTTTTATTTATTTCTGAGAGAGGGAGAGAGAGACAGCATGAGCAGGGGAGGGTCAGAGAGAGAGAGAGAGACACAGTATCTGAAACAGGACCCAGGCTCTGAGCTGGCTGTTAGCACAGAGCCCGATGTGGGGCTCGAACCAACAAACCATGAGATCATGACCTTAACTGAAGTCGGATGCTTAACCGACTGAACCACCCAGGCGCCCCAGTATACTGACTTATTTTTAACAAGTGTAACCATGACACTTTGGAATGATGAAGCAATCCATCTGTCATCATAGAAATAAATTAAATCACATCTAACTAAAATATTTGTCAGATGTAAATTTTCTTAAAATATCTATGTCATAAGTTCAATTACTTAGACTGTAAATGGCCATTTCTTCATAAATTTGGAAGTCCTTTCAGCAAAACATGCTGGAATATTCATTTGAGCAGTGTTCTTATGCTGCATGACTCATTTAAAGATTAAAAATATTTTCTAATTTTGTGATTTTGTATCAATTAAAATTTGATCTTAGAAATTCTTATGCTTAATAATTGCTTAGTTGAAGATCTTCCACCTTTTTGTAAATTATTGGTTTAAGCCTTTCCTTCATGATTCTCTAACAAATTTGTTATAACTAAAATAATAATGTATTTTATCATCTTTCATCTAAAATTGGTTTTCTTTGTGTGTGTGTGTGTGTGTGTGTGCGCGCGTGTGCGCGTGCGTGCGTGCAAGTATCGAGTCCATTTTATTCCTGGCAAAAAAAAAAGAGTGCACGTCTTGTTGAAATTATTTTTTAAAATTTTGTTAAACATTTAATTCTTATTTCAAGTGACTAATATCTCCAAGTATTTGTTGACTGTGCTATGGATTTCAAATACCCGAACTTTTTCATGCTATAGATGATAATAATTTGCAGTAGTCAGAATAAAATAAAGGAAGACATTCCATGATAGTAGACTTTAAAACCAGTGTGTTTTTAAAAATCATTTATATAGAATGCTGTAAATTTCTATGAGTTATAATGTTAAGTGAAATAAGTTTAAAATGGAATCTAATAAAATAGAATTGATTTAGATTCTGTTCATCTCTAAAAAATAATCAGAAAGGTCACATATCTTTACTAAGCAATATTTGAAATTATATTTTTAAGTTAATGACCTAGCTAAATAATGGAAAGTTATTTCAGTAATACTGATATAATTTCTAAATCTAAAGTCAACCAAATATCCATTTTTTAATTAATCCAAAATTTGCTAGCAATTGAAAAGAACAAATATGGTTTCAAGGTACCTAGGATGATTTATACTAAGTGGCTAACTTATCATGTCCTATTAGTTATATATAATTTGAAAGGAATTGCTACTTCTTCACTTTTATTTTCAATGACTCTGGTCTCCAAGTGTGTGATTATGTGCATATGTGAGAGATGAACTGGCTGAGCATGCAGACCTTACTTCAGTTTCCCTGAATTTGTAAGATAATTAATGCCCCTATGCTTTGGTGTTACATCTGTAAAGTTGTCTCCTAGTTTGGGGTGAGGATTAAATACAATAATTCATGTCAGGCAAAAATGTTTGATAACAGAGTGTGAAAAAGGAAGATGGGGGGGTAAGGAGATAGGTACAATAATATGAAATACTTTTATACTGTAGTTTTAAGTGAACTAGAAAAGCAGTGATTTCTATTAGAAAGAACGATCTCCTCCTAGCACAAGATTTAACTATGGAAGATAACATATGATCTTTCATCATTAATTGGCTTCCCCTTGAGCTTGGATGTTTCGGTTTATAAAATAGCAAGTGAGTCCAGATCAGCCAGAGATTAAGGAAGTTTCAAGTGATAGGTTTATTTCATTGCATAGGAAGATATTTGCTTTTGGGTTCTTCTTTGAAAAATTCAATTAACTTTAGCTGAGATTTCTCAACTTTTGATTCTTCATCTGTCTACCCAGTCAACTAATAGTAGCTCCACCTAGTGAAAACAAGGCAGAATTCCAGACACAAGATCCCATGGGAGATAAGCCCATCTCATCTATGGGTACTGTCATAAAATTTTAATGTCTGAATTTATGCTTGCATAAAGATCAATACGGCACAAAGTTATATTTCTTTAACTGGTCTAGGCTAATGAAAATCATATAGATAGACTTAATAAAACGTTCGTGTCAATATATGCCTCTTTTCATGTACAATAATAACATTAACATCAAACACTCTATAGCCTTCTGTAAGCTATTTTAATCACACTAGCAACACTGTGATGTGTCATCATCCCATAATATAAATAAGGAAACTGGGGCATAGTGATATTATTAGGTAGAAGCTATATATCAGCAGTGAAAGAGAACCCCGAGGAATTTCTTCCCCCAACCTGAAAGATTTCAGACTCTCAAGTCCATGAGTGGGAAATGATAGAATAGGCATTTAGACATGAGCTGGAGACAAGGACCGTGATAAACAGGTAGAAACCTGGGGGTGAACCACTGTGACCTGTAGTTTCCAGGGCTGTGGGTTTAAGGGACCAAGACCTATAGGTGAAGAGCATGAGCTCTCTTCATATACCTCTGTCCTAAGGGTAAACCTTAGGCTTATTATAATACATTTGCATTGCGGTTATGACCCCTCACAGACATCCATGGAGAAAGACTGCCTTGATGGTTCTAGTACAAACCTCCTAGGGTCAAAAACTCTCCCTCCCAGCCTGTGGGAGGGGTCCCCCAAATGACTAGAAGCAGCTTCCATTGAGACCCCCCCCCCATCACACACAGGGCCTTCCAGCCCAAAAAGACCCAATAAAAATTCAATACCAAAACAACCTAGGGGCTGGTTCTACCTCAGGGAAATTGCTGGGTTTCCTCTAGAGAGTGTATTGTTGCTTTAATAAAACTTTTCTGCTTTCACTTTGAGCACTGATCTCTAATCCTTTATTGTGTCTATGGTAAGACCAGAGACACAAAGTTTTTCATGCTGATAATTTTACATAATTTGCCTAAGTCCACAGCTAGTATATGGTAAAAACAGAATTTTAACCCATACATTTTGGCTTTTAAAGTCCAGTCTTAACTATTATGCTGAAGACAATACTGAAGAAATTTTGCATGTTTTAGATTTTTAAAAGAAGAGGATTTTTCCATCAATAAAACTGACATAACACACAGAAAGGATCTTGCCCTGAAGCTTAGTACCATATTCTTGGTACCAGCGAAGGATTAGTTCTGCAAGTCAACATCATCTGTCATATTCAAATTAATATGGTTAATTTGGAAATATGGGTTTTGTGTTTACTTTGGTGTTGAGTGCTATAAAGTCTATAAGCACCGTGAATGAATAACTAAATTTACGTTTTTACATATTTTAAGAGCACTGAATCCTAAGTTTGAGAAAAGCGAGCTCCATTGATTCCATCTCACAAACCAAACTACTTAAGTTTCGGGCTTTAAACAATCTCTTCACAATCTAGAAATAATACATTATAATGATGTGTATTTTTATTTATTGAGTTCAAGAAATATAAGGTTTTCTTTTCTCATGAACTGTTTGGGTTTTAAACACTGCTATTTGACCTGAAGCACAGGTAAGAAAAGAATGAACAGCACATGCAAAACAAACAAAAAGTCCTCAATTCATAGAAAGTAAATTTTAAATAAAATTCACCTTAGTCACAGGTGGGAAAAAAAGGAATGAGCAACACAGAGGGTTTGGCGGTGTCAACCCAAAGCTAACTTCATGGTTTCCTAAATAAAGTTATTTTGGCTTCTGTGTCTCTGGTAGGTGAGGCTTTAGTAGGATAATAATTGACTCCAGGTATTTGGTGAGACAGGCAGAGAGCAGGATTCCATGCTTGACAATCAGCAATCTCTCACAAGCTACAATGATTTATCCTGACATGATTTATTTGACAATGGCTCACCTTCTCCTGTACAGCATTTTATTTTTACATTTATATATTCAAAATAACATTTCCCACAAGAAATTCTAAAGAACATAAGATAGTAGTTGCAAATCTGATTCTATCTGGAACTTGATCTCTCTGGGCCACATCTGCCTTTGTTATAAAATCAAGATGTTAGACTGAATTGTTATGTATATACAAGCATATTAGATGTATTGGATATATTCTATATACTTACCTTGACTTAACTAAACCATATGCACTCCACAGTTAAGGCTTTTGGGGGAAGAGCTTTTAACTTAAAAGAATTATGATAATAATAGCAAGTATAGGATAATCAGAAGAAGGAGCTGGTAACTGGAAAGAAGAAGGACTTGAATAGAGTCTTAGGGACTGGCTTTGAGATGCCAGTAAGATATTTTTTACACTGGTATCCAGTGAACAATAAAATTAAAGTGTGTTAGACTTTTAGGAAAATATGATGATAGAAGCCATATACCTAATATGTATTATATGCTTCATTTGATCCTCAAAGCAATCCAGCATTTGGGAGACTTACTGTATGGTCATTATTTTTGTAATACACCTGAATAGTGGGAAATGTAGAGTATAGAAATAATAAAATGTAAATGATTGAACCTTGGAGATCATTCTTTTCTAAACATAGAAAATGGACGGTGACCTAATGAAAGAGGCAGAAAAAGAACAATTGATCGAGACTGGAAGAAAGCTATGAGGGTTCACTGGTGGGGAATAGAAGGGTATTCAGAAGGATGGGAAGATGCACAAAACTGAAGATATTAAAGATCAAAGAGAACAAAAAATGCTAGTAAAGGATTATTGTGTTTGGCCACTGATAAATAACCTTTTAATGAGCTGTCTCAGTAGAGTGGTAGAGGCATAAATCAATTTGCAAGGCACTGAGGAGATAGTAGGTGATAAGAAAATGTAGATACACATACATAGTTTTTCTAATAAGCCTATAATGTGGGCTGTCAGAGGGGTATATAAGGCAAGATTTGCTGGAGCCCTGGTAGTCAGAATTTATCTTCAGTACATACTATCCATTACAAAATAGAAGATGAAAACAAGTAAGCAATAAGAAAGCCACAAGTACTAGTGTCTATAATTATTTGAGAATTTATTTACTATGTATTGAATATGGAGACTATATTAGCATCCATGACGATGGTTTAAGGCATATGAGGAACTAAGGAAAAAACAAACCATGTAAAAATTATTTGTCTATGTGGAAACGAAACATTATGGTTATGTTAAATAAAAGAACTGAATGTGTTTGCCTGGGGATAAAGCAGGTTGTATTTGGTCATCCACTTGCAGATCTAGAGATTTCCTTTTTTTAGCATGCAGAGATCAAATGGCTTTGAATAACTAAGTGCCATCACAATTAAGACTGACAAAAGAATTCCAATCTATTAATTCCCATGGAGAATGAGGAGCCAAGGATCAAAAAATGCTCCTGTACCTGTGATCACTCATTGATTAAAATATATTATATAAAAGTAAGTTTTTGTTAATTGCCAGGAGCTGTGCTAGGCATAAATATAGAATGCTGACCAAGGTACACTTTTGTGAAGTACACAGTGTATCTCTTTGCAGTCTAGCTACATGGCAAACCAAGATTTGCTCCTGTGGAAATAGAGAGGAACTGAAGAAAACTGGTAAATGTAACAAAATGTCTCATTTGGGAAATGTTTATCAGGAATGACTGCTCTGGGCCTAGAAACATTTGAAATTTTCTTCCAAAATTCTCTCTACATCATGCAGAAATGTTGACATTGTAACTGTGTGACTGCTTGCTTCCTTGCTCCCTTTTATTATTTCTATTTTGTTCAGTACCTTTGTTTTCTCTTCAGATCAATGTCCGTATTTATGCAAAAGCTACAGAATACAGTTCCACTTGTTTAGAATTACATCTGTATTGCCTCATTTAAAGAAATTATTGAAATTTTTATATATTTAGCCTTCTGCTAACCCTGCTGGGTCAGCCAACTTCTGCTGCTGAATGGTAGCAGCTTCATTTCTTTAATTCTCAAGTTCATGAGGAAAGTTTTACTATGACCTTTAAGTATTAAAAACAATTTCATGTTTGTAGATTTTTAAAAAAATTATGCCTAGGGGCTCCTGGGTGGCTCAATCAGTTAAGCATCCCACTTCAGCTCAGGTCATGATCTACCAGTTCATGGGTTCAAGACTCGCATTGGGCTTTGTGCTGAAGGCTTGGAGCCTGAAGCCTGCTTTGCATACTATGTTTCCCTCTCTCTCTGCCTTTCCCCTGCTTGCATTCTGTCTGTCTGTGTCTCTCTCTCTCAAAAATAAACATTAAAAATTTTTAAATAAAAATAATCATGCCTAATTGTAACTGTAGCATTGTACCTGCCATGTACATAGAATCAGAATCACTTCATCAGTTGATTAATAGCTTTACATTCCTATATATTAAAATCAATCGGCGAAATAAAAAAAATTCAGCTGCCCATATTCTGATATATTTTGATTTGAATACTGCTAAGTTACATCATTAATTTCGTACCTTTGGAGATTCTGAAACTGGTGGTTAATTTCATTTTGTTTGATATATATATTTTTTACTATATTATAAACGAGTCTAGCTTATTGTTTAAAACAGATTTTTTTCCCTGAAACTTTAAACTTGGGTTGTAGGTGTACTTCAAAGAGTGATTTAGAATAAGTTTAATCCTTTGTCTATGTGAGAACATTGCAACAATTTAGAAATTGCTTATATGTTACTTCTTGTGTGGCTAGCTGCCAATATAATTATGCCTCACAACCTCACATGTATTAATTAAATGAGCATTTGTTGAACATCTCCTCTGTGCCATCATAACCCAGTGCACTCTGTGCCGATGGGGTACTGGAACCCTGCATTGGAAAGTCCATTCTGGACATTGACCCTGGTGGGACCACCTATCTATCTACACTGTTAAAACTGGCAAATGCTACAAATCAAGGGATGTTTGTTGTTGTTGTTGTTGTTGTTGTTGTTTTGTCTTTTTAATATATAGCCACATCATTGGCAAATACCATATATGCCTGGATTCCATCATACCACATGTTAACACACAGTATTTCCCACACAGAATTCAAAGCGTATCTGAGGCAGATATTTACATGGATAATTATGATAAAGTTTAAAATGTGCAATGTTAAAGTCATTTTCAATGAATCCCTTAAGTATAGCTCCTTGAATCCTACCTTGATATCTCACTTTGGATCCATACAGTGCAAAGTCATCTGGACTTCACCTATTCTCATCCTGCACATTATACTTTAGTTGAAGCAGGTTGTAATTGCAATGTTTTAAAGTTATCACACATGTTGACTCACTTAAATTCCAGGAAGTGCAGTTTAAATGATGTACTAAAGACTTATTATATCACAATTACTGAACTAGGTTCTAAACAGAGAACAAAAGTGAAATATATTGTACCCTCAATGAATTTAAAACCAAAATTTTTGTGATCATATGAAACGTCTATAGTCTACTCATATGAAACATTGATTATAGCTCTTGGGTGGAAGATTTTACCTTTATTTTCTTTTCAGATTTAGTTTTTACACCTAGCTGATTGCTCCAGCATGCATAATACTTATTAAGTTCTAATGGAACTACCTGTTCTAATGTCTGTCATCTACTAATTTGGTAAACACAACTTGTGCGCTGCTGTGGACAAATTTGCTAAATATATTCAATATTACTATAGGCCAAAACAGAGCACTGTCATTAGGGAACTTTATTCAGGTTACCAAAAAAATTAATAGACCATTGTAGATACAGTGATTGGTATATCTGCAATTATCACTGTGCAGTTTATAGGTCAACAAATTATCCACATATGTGTCATAAGTGATAAAACATGACAGTTAATATAAGCACTTAATGAATGGCAGTTTTGATCACTGTTTCTAATAGTCATATTTAATAAATTTGTTGTTTAAGTCAAGACATACACTGTGAAATTCTCCTCTTTGTGTAGATTATAATAGATGAGAAAAAAAAACTGTTGCATAATGTTTGCTTTATATATAAGGAAACTAGAGCCTGGAAAAATATATTAGTATATAAAACAGATCTGTTAATAGAAATTAATTAATATAGATTTAGAACATACTAATTTTAAATTAATTTATTAATAAAGTATTAACTAAATATTATGCATTTATATTAACAACATAAGCAAAATTTTATATATATATATATAAAATATATATATATATGTAGCTAAGTACCTCGACTAAGCTCATGTAGTTTTGTATTAGACCACAGACCATACCCTCTGACTCTTGGTTTATTATTTTGTTCACTATGCCATGCTTTATATTATTTGTTCTTAGTAAATTATTGGCACATTACTTCCTTGTCAAATGTACCAAAGGATTTGTGACTCTGTCTGTAAAATTGCAATTTGCTTTCTTAGCATCCAGATTAAAAATTATCTCCTGTATAAAGTCTCTTGTCTCTTCCCTAGATAATATTGGTGTTAACCTCTTCATGCTTCAGACCACCTGTATGCAAATCTATCACCACCCTTATCACACATCTATTTATCCAAGATCCTGATTATAGCAAGAGTGTACATTTCAAGTTACATTAATCTTTAAGTATCAGAATTGAATACANACCCACAAACTGTGAGATCATGACCTGAGCCGAAGTCGGTTGCCCAACCGACTGAGCCACCCAGGCACCCCGAATACAATTCTTTAAAATGGTAGATGTGTCTCATAAATATTTTCAAACTAGAATAATAGTTCTGTTGTATATTTGTGCCACTGTTATGTGTCAAACTTCTTGTATTTCTAGAATTTGCTCTTTCTGTTACTTTGAAATTTGAGATTTTTTAACCACATANTCCCTCCCTCTCCCCAACTATTTTTTCCCCTTCTCCTCCCCCATGGTCCTCCGTTAAATTCTTCTTAATCCACCTATACGTGCAAACACATGGTATCTGTCCTTCATTGCCTGACTTATTTCGTTCAGCATAACACCCTCAAGGTCCATCCATGTTGCTACACGTGGCCAGATTTCATTCTTTCTCATTGTCATGTAGTATTCCACTGTGTAGGTAAACCACATCTTCTTGATCCATTTGTCAGCTGATGAACACTTAGGCTCTTTCCACGTTTTGGCTATTGTTGAGAGTGCTGCTCTGAACATTGGGGTACATGTGCCCCTATGCATCAGCACTCTTGTATCCCTTGGGTAAATTCCTACCAGTGCTATTGCTGGGTCATAGGGGAGTTCTATTGTTACTTTCTTGAGGAACCTCCACACTGTTTTCCAGAGGGGCTGCACCAGTTTACATTCCCACCAACAGTGTAGGAGGGTGCCAGTTTCTCCACACCTTTGCCAGCATCTATAGTCTCCTGATTTGTTCATTTTAGCCACTCTGACCAGTGTGAAGTGGTATCTCAGTATGGTTTTGATTTGTATTTCCCTGATGAGGAGGGATGCTGAGCATTGTTTCATGTGTCTGTTGGCCATCTGGATGTCCTCTTTGGAGAAGTGTCTGTTCATATCTTCTGCTCATTTCTTCACTGGATTATTTGTTTGTCAGATGTGGAGTTTGGTGAGTTCCTTATAGATTTTGGATATTAACCCTTTATCTGATATGTCATTTGCAACTATCTTTTCCCATTCAGTCAGTTGCCTATTTGTTTTATTGGTTGTTTCCTTTGCCGTGAAGAAGCTTTTAATCTTGATGAGGTCCCAATAGTTCATTTTTACTCTTGATTCCCTTGCTGTTGGGGATATGTCAAGTAAGAAACTGCTGCAGTTGAGGTCAAGGAGGTTGTTTCCTGCTTTCTCCTCTAGGGATTTGATGGTTTCCTGTCTCACATTCAGGTCCTTTATCCATTTTGAGTTAATTTTTTAGTATGGTGTGAGAAAATGATCTAGTCTCATTCTTTTGCATAACTTCATAAAACTTCTGACAATATTTATTATCCTTGTGATTTATAAGGTGGTAACAATGGTTGTTAAGATCAAATTTGCAGGTTGTTACATTATCCAAGGACATAATTCAATGCAACTCAGCTTGATATCCTCTCAATAATCCTCTCACTAACGCTGAGCGTTAAGGCCTTCTTAATCATGATTATTCTATACCCTCTCTAATTAAAAAAAGCATGTAGGCACTTTATCCTATGTACTCTAGATCCTAAGCTGATAGTGCACGTTCTCATTTATCAATTTTGAAGGTAATATTTAATTTTTATCTTGTTTTTGCCCTTGCACTTACAGGTTTTACAATACTTAAAATACCCTAAATTTTTGTCTGGCTGATGGTGATCATACAGCCTTTTCCTGCCTTCCTTTGTGTTTCTCATGGAATGCTCTTATTCCCCTATTTTCACTACACTTTTATGTGAAACTTGCTTTGAAATTGAATTAGTTTTCTTTTTCCTAATCATTATAATGATTTATTACATAATTTCTAGACTTAAATTTTTTCTAGACTATATCACTCTTTTTTCATATTTTCCGTTAATATATTACACATCATTTTGTAGTTTATGAGTACTTTCATATACCCTTGAGTCCGATGGACATTACATGACAATTGACACTAACAATAGTCCACATTCCTTTCATGGGATTAAATCAAAGGAAAACTTCTCTTGATGCTTTATGAAATTTTTAAGGAGTACATTTTCAGCAAAGTATCAAGTGATCTTCATGATCAGATTGAAAATCCCAGCATGTGTAGACAATTAATATTTACCAGTAGCAACATAAACTCCACTAGGGCAGGAATTTATTTTCTTTTATATTTAAGGATCTAAATCCATGTCTCGCACATTACACTTTCATAACACACACAGACTCTGATTTTTTATTCTCTTTTTAGGGAACAAATGATTGTCAACTTGTTTCCTTGGTTTTCATCTGAAATAGGAAAATACTTTCTTAATTCTGGCAACAAGTATCCTGCCATGCTATTCCACTTTGTGTCTCATTGCTATTTTTCCCCAAGATAGCTATGCCATGTTTCTATTCTCTGGTACACACAAGTGTGTGCCCCTGTACATAGAGCATAAATGACACACATTTGTGGGAGTTAGTGAATAATATGTGGATGGAATGTTTGCTGAACAAGAGAGTGAATGAACAAATATCCCATTCTGACAGATAGCAGGATATTACTTTAGAATTATAACTGTTTCCCTCTTACTACATGCAATTTCTCAATACATAAAAAAAGTATTGAATGCATAAATCAGTCACTGAATTAGAATCTAATAAAGATATAAAAAGACATATATCCTAGTTTAAAGCAATTTAAAGCTAACTTTTTTTGCCTTTGGATGAAGCTTTTATAATCTATCAATAAGAACAAACTTACGTTTATTCATGGATGTTTATACTTATGATTATAAACTTGTTCATTGCATGTTACTCAGTTGTAGGCAATGTTGAACATGTCTAATATATCTGTAGTGACTATGGTTCAAACCATGGTAATAATACAGGTTATTTTATATCATATTACATATTTACATTCATTGGCCTTCATGTGTGTATTTATATATGCAAATATAGCCATAGATTTAAAAAACTAAAGCATATTTTTAACCTATCCTTTTAAATTTTTGAAGAAATTGTGTTGTAAGATTTACCTCAGAAATTGTACAGGATACATTTTTAAATTAAGGAATTGTTTGAAAGTAACATTTCAAGAAAGTGGTTATTAATATTTTAAACTGATAAAATTATTTCATGACTTGGCTTGGGGAATCACTTTGGTGATTGAGTTTTTGCTTGAAACTAAAATTTTACGTGTAAATAGATCATAAGCGTTACTTGGCTGTGCATAACACACCAACAACCGCAAGATGAACCACCCTGGTTCACATTGCTCTATGAGAGCCAGTGTGGCTTTCTATCACTCAGGAGTGGAAAAGCTAATTTCAACCACATACAAATGTTTTCAGAGGGGAACTATAGTTTGATTTCTGAGATGAACCTTTTGTCATCGTAATTTCAAGAGTATTTACTTTTACATTTGCTACGGATGAATTTAAAACAGCTGTTTCTGGGTGTTTCAGAAAGACTTTTCACAATATTAATGCAAAAATTGCTTTCCCTTTAGAATGCTATAATCATAGGAAGCAATCATGTTTTATTATTGCTTTTTTTCCCCTTTCTATGTCCTCTGAAAAGAAGAAGAGGGGAGAATGGGAAGATTCCAAACCTCAGCCTCGTGCTTTTGCCAAATTTCTATATATGGTTTTCTACTCCCCCACCACCCCCCAGATTCTGTATTTATTTGAAATAATTCATTTAGCCCAGAGACTCTTTTTATTTGGATCCAAAACACACCCATTAACATGGTACCATAGAAACAGAAAGTAAATACAATATAAAGTATCAGATTTTTGCCTTAATCCCTTGCTTTTTTTAATGAGTGTTCTATGTTACTCTAATGCTGCTATCTTTTCTAGAAGGCTTTTAGAAATAGAGCTGTCAAAATTAGTTTCTGGTTGTTTAATTATTCATCATATTTGTAATACAAAACAGTTTTTCATTAGTTAAAATTATAAAAAAAAATACGATGAATCCTAGAGAAAAAGCATTGCTAAAATGGACACAGCTGCGGGTTTATTAAATCCAATTCATTCCTAATTTAGTAAGCACTCCCACTGATTCTAAAGATAGTTTTGACTGAGTAAGGACTAAAAAATTGGTCTTTATATTCAGAGGGTGCAATTGTATTTAATGCTTGGATAGTTATTCTATTCTGTCTTGAAGTCAATAGTGCACCTGGTTTATAACTTAATGTTCAGAACCAGAACATGTTTCTGAAAAAATGTAAGCTATAAAAAAAAATCAGCTACTTGAAAGATATACTTTACTATGGCACACTGTTATTTGTCAAAATCATATACTAGTAAAATAAAATGTTTAACTCTTTGTACTAATATCTCACAATTCTTCTGTCAATACTTATTTACGTATATTTTAATATCAGTAATAGATATATGCTTTTAGGAGTTGTCAAAGCTTTTCAGAGTTAATATAAAAAACTTGGGCTTTGAAGAACACTACTACAATTTCCTTCAAGCTCCATTTTCAGAGAGAATGAGGCAGATGATTGTAAATGTAAGATAAGGCCAGTTATTTTCACTTGTATTAGTTATTTCACTTGTTATTTTCATTTGTAATCTCCCTAGATTATTAAATCCTGGGACATAAAACCTCATCTTCTAACTGCAATAGTCACAGAAAGTACAGATATACTTTTGACTAGTTCTGAGCAACTTCTCCTGCTACTGAAACCCTGTTCTTACAGCAATCCACGGTGCAAAGAAAATAAGATGCATATATGTGTGTGCTGTGTTTAAACTTGAAGTATAATTTATTGATATTTTGACAAGGGATTCCGGTTGCTTTGGTGAGTGTTCTCTCAATTTCCAAAAGAGTCAACTGGAAATTAATGCCTTTTTATTGACATGGTTAATTTTATGTGTTAACTTTTGTGATAAGAACTAATAAGCTTTTGCCATGAAGAAAACTGTCAAATCAAAAAATTAAGGTAAAAGGGTGGTTGCCACTCAAAAGATATTATGAAATGATAATCAAAGCCACAAATAGCTATTTTCCTGAAGCAAAGATAATCTTTTTTTTTTTTTTTAACTAATGGTATGCTTGTGTTTAGTGAAACATCGTGTCTGTAAAGTTATTTATATATGGAAGTTTTTCTTAATGATGCCTTAAAAATCTACTTAAAACTCTTTAATATATCTTCTAATTATTAATTCACTAGAAAATACAATTATTTGTAGGACTTTGTTCCTTTTCTGTGTACCTCCTTATACACAATATGCATTTTCTTCTATGTTGCATTTCTGTGTACTGCTTGCTACTTTCAATTACGTTTAAGAAAAAAAAATGTATTAGTGTTTTCTTCTTTTCACTAGCCCTTCCACCTGGTCATAAGTGTCCTTAAATACTTCAGAAAGTCAATTTTATTATTGCATCCAATGACTTGTCCTTATCTATAGGACAATGTCCACATAATCCAGGCATTCACGACTCTCTATAAGGCCTTGAACTTGTATTTTCACCAATCCTGTCTAGTGCTCTATATGGAAACTCCTTTTCAGAGACAGTGAACAACTCATCTAAAGTTAGCTGTGCACTTTGCTTTGTTTACTTAGCTCACCCTGTAATTCTTCCCTTCTTGTTTACTCATTCATATTTATCATGTTTTTGGGTTGTAGCTCATATTTCAGCTTCTTGGATGATGCGTTCTGAAATTGACTGTTTTCCACTGAAACAAATATTGTAACACCCAATTATTATCTATGCCATATCATTGTTATTTAAATGGCCTTGCCTAATAATGAATCTTTAACTATCCAAACGTAAAACATATTTTAATAAGTTTTCTTTGAGTTTTACAGTTTAAAATTTAATAGGCCATCTCACTGTAGAATATTAGGGACATATGCTTATAATTCTGAGCAAGCAATAGAGAACACTCAAGCAATATTCTCTCTTCTTTCTGTTTGCCAAAAATAATATAACTGCTTTTAAATATTACTAAAGTAATTTAATACATGTTAACTATTAAACATAAATAATTGAAATGGCACTAATGGCTACCATTCCAGATACATCCTATGTTTCAGGCACTGGACTAGGAGCTTTTTCATTTTTTTTCTCAAGCACAACATCCCTCTCTAATTTTGAAAACATTAGAGCCATCTGAAGAAACAGTAATGAAAAGTAGAGCTGTTACATCTTATTCTAAGAGTCCCAGACAGTTGATGTTGGAGCCTGTTTGCAAATCAAGTTCCATAGTTCCAAAGCATGGGTTCTTTCCTTCCTGTCACTGAGCACTCAAGTTCTCTATTTCATAACAACCACCAAAACCACAAGTAAGAGCTGGCTCTGAATCCCGATAATATGTCTGTGCTAAATGCCCCTATGAAATAGATTCTATTATCATTTTCCTTTCTTTACTTAACAAAATTGGGATTGGGAATTAGAGAATTTAATTTTTCTAAGTACTGTCAGTGCAAAACAATTTTCAAATTAGCTTCTGATATCAAAAATTTTGCTTGTAACCTGTGTACTATAGTGCTTCTATTTCTCCCCATGAGCTATTTATCTCAATCTATGATTCATGTGCCAACTGTTTCACTTCTTCCACTGGAGGTTGAAGTGGCTGCAAATGTTTTCTCTGCTGTACTTTGAGGCCAATTTTCTAAGGTTCCTGAAAGCCAATCTCCCTGTTTTTGAAAGGATAGGATAACAGTTTCTAAGAGGATTAAATGAGAAGGTAGTAGTGCAAATGTTTCACCAAATGAGATGTATAATTTTTAAAAATTTTCCTTGGATTCCTGGGTGGCTCAGTTGGTTAAGTATCCAACTTCTGCGCAGGTCATGATCTCATATTTCATGAGTTCAAGCCCCGCATGGGGCTCTGTGCTGACAGCTCAAAGCCTGGAACCCGCTTAACATTCTCTGTCTCGGTTTCTCTCTGCTCCTCCCATATTCATGCTCTCTTTCTCAAAAATAAATAAACATTAAAAATCAATTTTTTTTCCTTTTGTGAAAAAATCTTTTTTTTTTTTATCATATTGCAAGAGCTGACAAGATTTCTAGGTCAATTACTTTTAGTGGATTCCTTATATGAGAATGAGACCTAGGTTTTTCTCCATTATCATTTCTTACCTTTGTGTCTCTACCTAATCATCTATATGTCCTTATTTGTTTATTTTGGTTTTACTTGCTTTGGTGTGTGTGTGTGTGTGTGTGTGTGTGTGTGTCTATCTACTGGAGTTTTTGGGACTGAAACATATCATTTTTCTACAAATTGTTCCTAACCTTATTCCCCTAGTAGGGTGGATCACTCTGCCCTTAGTACTCCCATTACGTCTTGCTCAATTATTTTGCTATGAAATATATGTTGAGTATCTCCTCTTTTGGGGAATGGTTCCTAGGCATTTTAATTTCCTTTCCTCAAAATTTTCCTTAGAGAAAACAAGCTCTGCCCATATTACTGAAAACTTTGCTTTTATTTCAATAACTGTCTCCTTGCTAATAGGAACTTCTTCCTCTTCTTTTTCTTATCCTTCCTCCTCCTCTCTCTCTCCATCTTCTCTTTTTTATCTCCTCTTTTCTTCTCCTTCTCTTCCTCTTCCTCCTCCTTCTTCTCCTTTTCCTCCTTCTCCTTCTTCTTCTCTTTCTCCTTCTTCTTCAGTCAGAAGCCTTTTCAAGAAATGTTAACTAAACTTGAACATGATGTTTCCTTCAGAAGAGTTAAGCAGGAATTTCGACAGTGCCCTAGTTAGGTTTTTCTTTGAATATGGTTTTTCTTTCCACGTAGATTTTCGGCCACTTGACCACTATCCTAGTTTGAATAGTTTAAATGTCCCGTGACTACCATGGCTTTATTGTGCAAACACATATCTGAAAAGTCCTAGAATATTCAGGATTTTTAGTCAACATAGCCATATTTAATGACACAGTTTTCTACATAGAGTAAGTAGCTGATGAAGTACGTTTATTAACTACATTCCATAAAGATCCCATTTAATGAATTATGGCTGCAGTGTCCCTAGTAAGGAAACTCCTAATTTATATTTTTGACCTATTCAGACAAATAGTCTGAAATTTAGTAAACACCATGTCCACATGCAATAGTATCTATTGTTCAAAATGACGTGCAACAAATCAAGTACCAGTGGCTTAACACAAAAGCATTGATTTTGCTCAAAAGTCTGAAGGTTACTTGGAATTTTCTACTGGCCTTCATGGGGCTTATTCACACAATCAGGTATTTGTTGTCTGTCAGTGGAACTATGTTGACCATGGCTGATACAAGTGAGGTGATTTGTTATGGTCTATCCGTTTTAACTACCAGCAAAGCAAATCTGAGCACATATTCATAGTGATGGTTAAGTCACAGGAGCTGAAGTCAAAATGTGCAAATGCTTTGTTAAGGCTCTACATACACCACATCTGTTAACACTCCATTGGCCAAAGCAATTCATGTTGCCAAATTCAGAACTGAGAGTCAAGGAAATAAACCTAGCCCCTTTACTGAGAGGAGCTGTAAAGTCACAAAGCAAAGGAGACAGATACAGGAGGGATTAAGAACTAGAGCCATTAATGTAATCAATCTTCAATAATTCGATTGATATGCATTTTACATTTTGTAAGTACACGGGAAATGGCTTTTATTCTTTAGCTCAATAGAGATTCAGTGTTATATTAAATAATACACTTCTACTACTTGTTGAATGCTCTTTTTCAATTTTCTCAAAGTTACATAGTTTTAAAATCTGACTTTATGAGTCAAAGATTTTAATGCCTTATTTTGCATATCTCCCTTGATTTTTAGCAATCTATCTTTTGTGCATTACCTTTAAGTACACATCAGTCCCTGATAATGTCACATGTTTCTATTTTAACTGCCATGTTGCAGTTTATTTTAAGTAGACCATTAATCATTTCTTCGAAATTTGAGCTCCATAATCCTTCATTGTATCAATGTTCTTTTCTCTGTCATTTTACAGTAACTCAATCTAGCTGGTTACATTTTCAAAAATTAATTTTTAAAGAAAACTTATTGTGTATATTATGTAATTTCTATGCATTTGTATTCAAAATTAAATTCTAACTATTGAACTTGTAGCATTTCTGAAATATATTGTGCAAATTCACTTTTGTGACATTATGAAAAAATATTCAAATGGATATTTGAAAGGCATGAAAATATAAGCCATTCCTCCCTTGGCATTAATTACTATATGTCACTTGTATTAGAGAAAATGAAAATGCTTTATTTGCCTGTTGATGTGTTAGAGTGGAGCTTCATTACGCTTTCAAGGTGTCAAATAAATGTCAAAATGTAAGTGAAAGAATGAAGACAATTTAATATTAACATTTTAATTTTCAAATTGAGAAATGTTGACTGAATTATTTATCAGTCTGCTCAAAACTGTAAATGTCCATAAATTTTAGTTCTACTAAGAGATAATTTTTACTACTAAACAAATATTCCATATGGAAAAATATCTCACCTAAAAGAAGTGGATGTCTGATTTTTGAACTAATGAGGTGAAGAACAAAACTTCTTAAGGAATCAGTAAATACAACCAGTAGAAAACTGTGTAAGATGATGTAAATTCAGAAGTCTTTCATTCTGCAAATATTGTTTGAGCATTTACTAAATCTCAGACAATTTTTATACAATAGATGTGATCCTTGTTCTCATGGGGCAGTCAGATATTAAACAGATAAGGCTAAAATGTCAATAAATGTTATGTAGGATAAGATATAACAGAAAAATGACAGGTAAAATAATGTCTATGACAAGCAAAATAACTTAGCAAAGCCAATCTCAGAAAGGAGCATTTGAACTTAAAAATGGAAGATGGTGAATTGTTATCCAAATGAAATAATAGACTTGTCACATCAATATGTTGCACACCAGAAACTAATATAACATTGTATGTTATTTATATTTCAATATGAAAATAATAAAAATAAAGATGAGAACAGAAATAAAAAAGAAAAATAAATAAATGAAGAGTGCTTAGGAAGAACATTTCAAAAAGGGAAAATGTATGCACACACATAAACAATATATGTGCAAAAATACTTATTTGATAATAAAACATTACTAATTTTGGAAACTTGATAAATTTTATGTACGTGAAAAGAAACACACCTACAAACTCATATTCTATAAATAAATACAATAAATATATGGAATAAAAACTAGAACTTCAATTATCTTCCTAATGATTTCTTCACAGTCCATGCACACACATGCATATTTTTCTACAAAATAGGTATCACACTCTATGTGCTTTTGTAGTAACTATCTTTTCTTTGACAACATAATCCAAACATTTTTCATTGGGAATAAATGTCCTTTGACAACCCCACTATAAGGACCATAACATTTCTGTATCTGTTTATATCTGTATCTATTTCTGCATCTCTACTAATAACAGTTTTCTACTGTAAATATTTAGGTTGTTCTTTATGCTATTATACTATAATTTCAAAGAACAATTTGAACATAAACTCTTAGGCACATTTCTGATTATTAGAAAAAAATCTCAATGAGAAATGATTGAGACACATGAAATGTCCAGGTTTTTTTTTTTCATTTTGATTTAAATTCCAATCAGTTAACATGTATATCAGGTATACAACAGTGATTCAACATTTCCATACATCCTCAATGCTTATCACAAGTGCCCTTTTATTGATCCTCATCATCTATTTCAGCCATCCACCTATCCACCTCCCCTGGTAACCATCAGTTTATTCTCTATAGTTAAGAGTCTGTTTTTTGGTTTGCCCCTTTCTCTCTTCTTTCCCCTATGCTCCTTTCTTTTGTTTTTTAAATTCCACATATGAATGAAATCCTATGGTGTTTGCCTTTCTCTGATTTATTTTGAATAGCAATATAGTCTCTAACTTTATCCTTGTCCCTGCAAATGGCAAGATTTCATTCCTTTTTATGGCTCAGTAATATTCTGAAGTATGTATATACATATATATATATATATAATACCATGATTTCTTTATTCATTCATCAGTTGATGGTGGACATTTGGGTTGCTTCCACAGTGTAGCTATTATAAATAATGCTGCTATAAACATCAGGGTGCATGTATTGCTTACAGTTACTATTATTGTATTTTTGGGGGGTAAACACCTAGTAATGCAATTGTTGGATTGTAGGGTAGTGCTATTTCTAACTTTGTGAGGCACTTCTAAACTGTTTTCCAGAGTGACTGCACTAGTTTTATTTTCCACCAATAGTGCAAGAGGGTTCCCCTTTTTCTACATCCTCACCAACATTTGTCGCTTCTTGTGTTGTTTTTAACCATTCTGACAGCTGTGAGGTGGTATCTCATCGTAGTTCTGATTTGTATTTCCCTAATGATGAGCAATTTTCAGAATCTTTTCATATGTCTGTTTGCCATCTGTATGTCTTCTTTGGAAAAATGTCTATTTATGTCTTCTGCCTATTTTTTTAAACTGGATTCTTTGGGGGAAAGTGTTGAATTTTATAAATTCTTTATATATTTTGGATACTAACCTTTACAGATATGTCATTTGAAGATACCTTCTCCCATTCTGAAGGTTAGCTTTTATTTTTGTTGATTGTTTCCTTTGGTGTGTAGAAGTTTTAATTTTGATGAAGTCCTAATAGCTCATATTTGCTTTTGTTTCACTTGCCTCATGAGACATATCCAGAAGGAAAATGCTATAGCCAATGTCAGATAAATTACTGCCTGTGTTCTCCTCTGGGACTTCTATAGTTTCAGGTCTCACCTTTAGTTCTTTAATCTATTTTGAATTTATTTTTGTTTATGGTGTAAGAAAGTGGTTCAATTTCATTCTTTTGAATGTAGCTGTCCAGTTTTCCCAACACCATTTGTTAAAAAGACTGCATTTTTCTAACTGGATATTCTTTCCTGCTTTGTCAAAGGTATATCAACAATCATTTATATAGTTGTGGGTCCATTTCTGGGTTCTCTATTCTATTTCATTGATCTATGTGTCTGTTTTTGTTCCAGTACCATACTGTCTTGATCACGACAGCTTCGTAATATAGCTTGAAATCCAGAATTGTGATGCCTCCAGCTTTTCGTTTCTTTTTCAAGGTTGCTTTGGCCATTCAGGGTCTATTGTGGCTCCATAAAAATTTTAGGATTGTTTGTCCTAGCTCTGTGAAACATGATGGTGCTATTTTAATAGGGATTGCATTAAATGTGTATATTGCTTTGGGTAGTATCCATGCTTTTATCAGAGTAGAGTAGAGATCTTTGGTTTGGTTTGATTAGGTTTATTCCTAGGAATCTTAATATTTTTGGTGTTTTCTCTTTCTGCTTCTAGAAATGCAAAAGATTTCTGTAGGTTGATTTTGTATCCTACTTTACTGAATTTATGTATGAGTTCTAGCAATTTTTTGCTGGAATCTTTCTGTTTTTATACAGAGCATATCATGTCATCTGCAAATAATGAAAGTTTGGCTTCTTCGTGATTAATTTGGATGCTTTTTATTTTTTTTTGTTTTCTGAATGCTGAGGCTAGCACTTCCAGTACTGTTAAATGTTAGTGCTGAGAGTCTTGTTTTCTGAACAAAGAGGAAAAACTCTCAATTTTTCCTCACTGAAGTTCATATAAGCTGTGGGTTTTTAGTATATGGCGTTTATAATGTTGAGGTATGTTTTTTCTAACTCTAACTCTGATTTGTTGAGGGCTTTTTTTTTTTTTAACTTGAATGGACATTTTACTTGGTCAAGTGCTTTTTCTGTATCTATTAAAGGGATCATATTGTTCCTATCCTTTCTTATATTAACGTGGTGTATCATATTGATTGATTAACGAATATTGAACCACCCTTGCATCTTGGGAATATATTCCACTAGATCATGGTGAGTGATTCTTTTAATGTACTATTGGATTCAGTTTGATAGGATTATTTTATTCAGAACTTTTGCATCCATGTTCATCCAGTATACTGGCCTGTAGTACTGTTTTTTTTTTTTTTTTTTTTTAATGTTCACTTATGAGGGGAACCTGGGTGGCTGACAGCTTTGAGCCTGGAGCCTGCTTAGATTCTGTGTCTCCCTTTCTCTCTGCCCCTTCCCCTCCCATGCTCTGTTTCTCTCTCTCTCTCAGAAGTAAACATTTAAAAATTAAAATGTCTATTTATTGATTTTGAGAGAGAGAGAGAGAGGCGTGTGTGCATGCACTTGTACACATGGACTGGGGAGGGACACCGAGAGAGGAAGACAAGAGAATCCCAAGCAGGTTCAGAGCTGTCAGCACAGAGCCCAGTGCAGGGCTCCTGAGATCATGATCTCAGCTGAAATCAAGAGTTGGATGCTTAACTGACTTAGCCTTCCCGGGGTCCCAAGTAGTTTTCTTTTTTAGTGAAGTCATTATCTGGTTTTAGAATCAGGGTAATACTGCCTTCATAAAATGAATTTGGAAGTTTTCCTTCCATTTCTATTTTTTGGAATAGTATGAAAAGAAAAGGTATTAACTCTTCTTTAAATGTTTGGTAGAATTCACTTGTGAAGCCATCTGCCCCTGGACTTTTGTTTGTTGGGAGTTCTTTGATTACTGATTCATTTACTTGCTGGTTGTTGGTCTGCTCAAGTTTTCTATTTTTTCCTGTTTCAGTTTTGGTAGTGTATACGTTTCTAGGAGTTTATCCATCTCTTCTAGGTTGTCCAATTTGTTGGCATATAGTTTTTCATAATATTCTCTTATAATTGTTTTTCCATGGTATGGTTGTTATTTCTCATCTTTCATTTGTGATTTTATTTATTTTGGTCCTTTCTCTTTTCTTTTTGATAAATCTGGCTAGGGTTTTACCACTCTTATTAATTTTTTCAAAGAACCAGCTCCTTGTTTCATTGATATGTTGTTGTTTTTATATTTTATGTCATTTATTTCTGCTCTAATTTTTATTATTTCCTTCCTTCTGCTGGCTTTAAGCTTTGTTTATTGTTCTTTTTTCTAGCCCCTTAGGTGTAAGGTTAGGTTGTTTATTTGAGATTGTTTCTGCTTATTGATGTAAGCCTATTGCTACCTACTTCCCTCTTAGGATCACTTTTGTTGCATCCCAAAGGTTTTGTACTGTTTTGTTTTCATTTTAATTTGTTTCTATGTATATATTTTTATTTATTCTTTTATTTCCTGGTTGACCCATTCATTTTTAAATAGCTAGTTGTTTCACCTCCATGTATATGTGTTCCTTCCAAATTTTTTCTTGTGGTTGACTTCAGGTTTTACAGTATTGTGCTCAGAATATATGCATGGTATGATCGCACTGTTTTTGAACCTGTTGAGACCTGATTTGTGACCTACTATGTGCTTTATTTTGGAGACTCTCCCATGGGCACTTGACAAGAATGTGAATTTTGTTGCTTTAGGATGAAATGTTATGAATATATCTGTAAGTTATCAGATGCAGTCTGCCATTCAAAGCCATTGTTTCCTTGTTGATTTTCAGTTTAAATGATCCATTGCTGTAAGTGGGATTTTAAAGTTCTGTACTATTATTGTGTTATTATCAATTAGTCCTTTATGTTTTCTATCTTTGAGTGCTTATATATTTGAGTGCTTGCATGTTGGGTTTTTAATTTACAGTTGTTAGATCTTCTTGTTGTGTTTTCCCTTTATTATGATATAGTGCCCTTCACATCTCTTATTAAGGTCTTGTTTTAAAGTCTAGTGTGTTTGATATAAGTATTGCTATTCCAGCTTTCCTTTGACATCCATTTGCATGACAAATATTTCTCCATTCCTTCACTTTCTCTCTGCAGGTGTTTTTAGATCTAAAATGAGTTTCTTGTAGGCAGCGTATAGATGGGACTTATTATTTTTTTTATCCATTCTGACACCTATGTCTTTTGATTGGAACATTTTTCCCATTTGCATTAAGAGTGATTATTCATACACATGTAGTTAGTGCCATATTATTACTTGTTTTGTCATTGTTTCTGCAGATTTTCCTTTCTAGATGAAATGGCAAGGCTTAAGGGTCTTGATATTCTTTTCCTAAGAGCAGACATTAGTATTAAAGCTATTAGTATTAAAATGTATGTATGCTAATTTGAAGAACTAATCATAGCAACTTGTTTAATTTGCATTTCTTTGTATATTGGTTTAAATGGAAAATTTTTCCCCCAATTTTTAATTGCTATCTTTATATTATTTTCAAAAAGGTTTTCATGTTCTCAAATTATTTTTAATGTTGAATATGATGCAGTTTAAAAACCACATTATTGGGGGTGCCTGGGTGGCTCAGTTGGTTAAGTGTTTCAGAGCTCAGAGCCTGCAGCCTGCTTCAGATTCTGTGTCTCTCTCTCTGCCCCCTACCCTTCTCATGCACAGTCTGTCTCTTTCTCAAAAACAAATAAACATTTATAAATTAGAAAAACACATTATTATCCTAAGTTTGATAAATATTTTTAAATATTTATATTTTCAAAAAAAA
Source organism: Crocuta crocuta (assembly GCF_008692635.1). Classification (NCBI taxonomy): domain Eukaryota; kingdom Metazoa; phylum Chordata; class Mammalia; order Carnivora; family Hyaenidae; genus Crocuta; species Crocuta crocuta. The sequence continues at coordinate 4,287,655 of NW_027531875.1, read as the reverse complement.
TAGCTGCCCTTGCCTTAGTCTTTTACTTTGTTTAAAAATAATAGATTAGCCTATTAGATAGGTGGCAAAGGATGCAAATGATTTAATAATTATTTTCAATAAAACTGAATACTGTTCAAATTCTTTTAAGTGCTATCTATACTCTGTCATAGGTAACTTTCATATAAAGGAATTGTTTGTCATTAAAGTAATATGAAATACGTAAAATCTGTTTCCATGTATTTACTTGGGCAAAATTCTTAAAAATTAAATTATATTCATCTAATTGTGAAGTTAATGAACCTGCTGAATAGAGATAATAAAACGAAGAGGTCACTTTACCTATCAGTATAACTTTTTTGTAGATGCTAGAAAAATATAAAAAAGGAAGGCACTGCCTAGTGAAATCCAAACTATAAAAACATTTTGCTATCTGAAAAGACAGTACTATAAAGAATAAAATTTTGATCAGGCTATGAAAAACAAAATGATTACTTCAGCTAAATTTATAACTGTATGACCTTCGAATTTTTTCAGTATTAAATTACTTATGATTATAAATTATAAGAGAACACTGGTTATTTTTTAGCAGTCCTAGCATGTCAGCAAAATTCCTCTTAAATTTTAGTCTATACTAAGTTTATTGTATATATTTATTATTGGATATGTTATAATTTTACCCTAAGTTTTGCATTTAAGCAAATTTAAGGAGTGTACTAGTTTGGTATATTTAGGTTTTTTGAGCAAGTAGCATAGTACATTTAATTATATAATGCTTGTACCAAGGAGGGAAAATAGTTGAAGAAGAACTATATGCCTTCATCTTATGACTATAATACAAAAGTAAAATATTAATATCGACTTTAAAATACAGAAAGACCAATTGATCGTGATAGGGTTTTCAAATTTTTGCCTTTACTAAATCTGATTCCTTTTATCATTTACATTTTATGAAGCTGAAGGATGCATTTAGGTTCAGTAAATGACTTTCAACTTGAGGCAATTTTGGGGGGCCTTGGGGTTTAATGTGACAATTTAATAAATCAAGGACCTATAATATTCTATGATCTATGGGCATTATAAGACAAGTCAGACCCTGTGGCTAAGGCTCACAGTGAAAGAAGGAGGAAGTCATGTTACTGAAACAAAGTGTAATTCGAGAATCTAAGGCTAGAGAATGGCTTTGTCAATGGAAATCTGGGAAAATAACCTAGAAGAATATTATTGGAAAATGATGCTGAAGATTAATGGTATCTTAGAGATGGAGACAGGAAGAAGGGCATTCAAGTCTTGGGAAATTCAGAAATTCACCCATTACTGTGAATGTGTAGTACGTGTGTAACCAAGGGAACATTCTAGTATGATTGGAAAGATAAGTAAGTTGTAGCAGAAAATGGCAGGTTAGAGTGCCATGATGTTATTTTTAATTTTATTCTTATGGAAGGAGGAAATTTACATTTGTTTTCTTTGAAGAAGGTTCTACACTGATTTGGTCAAGAAGATGCATTGGTTGAGAGAATAATAGTATCAGTAAGAATAGTGCACTGAAGGAGCAATGATAATAGCAGGTGAGGAAAACAAATAATTTAACATTTGTTTAAATGAGATGTATAAAGTCTTGAACTGAGGATGAAGCATGCATAGGCATCAAAACGAAACAGAGAAATTATCAGAATGGAATTTTTAAAACAGAAAACTGACACAGGTACATAGGGGAGGGGTTGACTATGACAGGGAGTGCCAGAATAAGTGATGGTGAAAATAGCAAAATAATTAACAATGATAAAGAACGATATAATTATGATCTTTCCAATTATTCTTTTCATATTTCATATTATTGCCTAACTTATTAAAATTATTTTGTTCGTTTACTTACTTACTTATTATTTTTAAGCATGTTTCATGCCCAGCACAGAGCCCAACACAGGGCTTGAACTCACAAGGCTGAGATCAAAACCTCAGCTGATATCAACTGACTGAACCACCTAGGCACCCCCCAAATATTTTTATTCGTATTATTTGATTAACAAACATGTATTGAGTGACTAATAAGTGTCAATTTCATATGCCACCAAAAATATTGTCACTGTCTCCACATCCGCAATTATCACTCCATAATTTCACTTTTATTTGTTTAGAAACAGATATCTGGAATAAAACTACTTTAGTAACTTTGTTCTACTTCAAATTTCTTCCCTATCTTTGGTGTTCTTCCTTAAATTTAAATTCTGTCACTGAAAAATATTTTTTCTTAGTAAAAACTCAATTATTTTTGTTTTCAATATTACAACTCCTAACCACCTTGTTCTGTTTTATACAATCTTTTTCATAATATCCCTTTTCTTTATTTTTTTCTGTCTTAAATGACTCATGACCCCTCCCCCCTAGAATGCATACATAAACAAGGGTCCCACCCAAATATATATGCCCATCATTCCGTCACTGTGTTAAATGGCTAATACATCAGTCTTGTTCTTCTCTGACAACCTTCTTGAAAAGCTGACACCAATAATTTCCAATCTGTTTCCTCATCACTCATTTCTTATTGTCTTGCTGTAAGTCTGCTCTCTCTCTCTCTCCTGTTGTACTGAAGATCCTAAGATCCTAAACTTCCTCACCTTGTCGACAATATTGGATATTTCATAGCACCTGCTCATTCTCAACTTTCTTCCTTCCTTTGCATACTCTGGTGCCCTTGGAGGCTCCTGTTCTTTCTTGTGCTAGCCGACATAAACGAAATCCCCTTCCAGGTTCTTGTTCCTTAGCGTTTTTCTCTTCCTAATTTAATTATATTAATTAACTATTAATTATTAATTATGTCAATAATTTAATGTTTATTAA
>NW_027531875.1:4239346-4284718 GCF_008692635.1 Crocuta crocuta | reverse complement strand
ATGTTTATTAAAATATTTATTAATTATATTAATAAATTATTAATTACTTATTAATGATATCCCTTTATTAATTATATCCCTTCATACAGACTCACTCGTGTCCGGATCAGTCTCCTTCCCCCTCTTTTTTAAGCCTTCTTATTTACTGCCTCTCCTTTCAACTCATTTTTCTTACATTAATGTTTCCAAAGCCTGTTTTCTGGAGTTTTAGCTCCTTTCTCAAACTCAAGGTATGCAAATACAAATGCATTCTCCTTTCCTAAGTCTGCACTTTTCTCACATTTTTTAAAAAGCTTATTTACTTATTTTAAGAGAGAGAGAGAGAGAGAGAGCACATGAAAGTGAGGGGCAGAGAGAAGGAAAGACAGAATCCCAAGCAGGCTCTGCACCATCAGCACAGAGCCTGATGCAGAGCTCCAACCTACAAACTGTGAGACCCTGACCTGAGTTCAGATCAAGAGTCAGATGCTTAACTGACTCAGCCATCCAAGTGCCCCTACACTTTTCTCACATTTTAAATAAAGGTACCACTGCCCACTTTGTCACTCACGATTGAACCCATATTTAATTTTTACAACTTTTTTGTTCTTCATATGCAGTTACTTCATGAGTCTTAATTATGCTGACCTGATCTGTAATCATCCATTCTGTTTGCCAAATCAATCTTGTTGGCCCTGAAATGGGGTACCTTGTAGTGGTAACATCATACTTTCTGGTCTCCTTGCAATTGAATAAAGGATATAAGTATGAATTCATGTGTGTGCGTGCGTGCGTGTGTGTGTAAAGGAGAGAGAGAAACACTTCGGTTCCCATTCTGGAAGAATTATTGGGACTAATTAATATGGTAACTGGGTTGCCAAGTGTCTCTAATGACAAAAGACATCTTGTCTTGATACATAGGGACATTTAGAAAAATGCCTTTGCTGTCTTAAGCTGCTGGTATTTGGAGACTGTATATTATAATATAATCCACTTTATATTAATTGATAAACATGTTCCTTTTTCAATTCTTATAACCTCCATACTGTAATCAACCCATATTGTCCCTTCTGTAAACTGTAACTGAAAAAAAAATGTTCCAATTCACTTCCCAACCTTTAGCTCAATCGATTTATTTCTGCCTACTCACTAGAGGCAATTTTTGTTAGAATTGTCTGGTAAACATTTCTCTTCCATACTGACGTTTTAGTAGTTTTTACTCACTAGTGGTATAAGAATTAATAATATAAAAACCTTATATTCATGAAGTTGTTTTCTCATAACGTTTATTTATTCAATGAAAAATATGTACTAAGCACCTACTATGTGGCTATAAACTGCCACTGCAACATTGAATAAAACATAAAAATTATTGCCCTTATGGAGAATACATTCTGGTATCATTTAAAATGGGAACAAATTTACAGTTAAGTTAAATGTCAAAAAAGCACAGAGTATAGAATAAAGAATTCATGATATACAAGCTTACTGAAATACTGTGTGATATGTAAGATGATGCTTCTTAACACTAAGTTAACAGTATAATTCAGTGGTTAGGAATGTAGGCTTTGAGGTCATATTCAAACATCAGCTCTATCTCCTTTTAGCTCAGCCTAAAATTTCTTGTTTGCAAATTGTGGACAATAATAGTACTTATTAAAATAATGTATGGATTAAGTATGTAAATTGCCTGGTGTATAGTAATAGCTCAATAAATGAAAATATTATTTCCTCTTTTAAAGATATTTAAAATAAAGATATTTAAAATATCTTATGCAGATTTTAAAATTATGTTTTAAAGAATCTATTCATATGTGAACATTTTTAATGAGAGTCCTAAATTTAAAAAAAAAGTGCCAAATAAAAAATACAGCATCAAAATTTTATATATCATCTTAATGTTATAATCATACAAACCTTAATCAACTTGTCAATTTACTTTATTAAAAAGCAGGATATAGGGACACCTGGGTGGCTAAGTCAGTTAAGCATCCGACTTCAGCTCAGGTCATGATCTCATGGTTTGTGGGTTTGAGCCACGCGTTGGGCTCTGTGCTCACAGCTAGCTCAGAGCCTGGAACCTGATTCAGATTCTGTATCTCCTTCTCTCTCTGACCCTCTCCTGCTCATGCTGTGTGTGTGTGTGTCTCTCTCTCAGAAAGAAATAAAACATTAAAAAAAAGCAGGATATAAAAGTGTATATAACGTATAATTTTAGTTTAGAATATTCTCACACAATGTCTGTTTTATGATTTTACCAATTCCAGGCTTCAAGTTATATTGCAAAGTAGTAGCAATTAAAACAGAATGGTAATGGCGTAAAAATAGATCAATAGAATATAAACCCAGAAATAAACCCATAATTATATGGTCAATTAATTTTCAAAAAAGTAGGAATAAATATATAATAGGAAAAAATAATCTCTTCAACATATAGTGTTGGCAAAACTGGACAGCTACATTGAAAAGAATTAAACTGGATCACTTTCCTGTGCCATACACAAAAATAAGCTCAAAATAGATTAAAGACCTAAATGTGAGACCTGAAATCACAAAAAAAAAAAATACTTGAAGCGAGCAGAGATAATAACTTCTCTGACATTGGTTGTAGCAACATTTTTCTAGATATGTCTCCTGAAGCAAGAGAAATAAAAGCAAACATAAACTATTGGAACTACATCCAAATTAAAAGTCTCTGCACAGCAAAGAAACAGCCAACAAAACTAAAGGCTACTACTGAATAGGAGAAGGTACTGGCAAATGACATATCTGATAAAGGGTTAGTATGTAAAATATATAAAGAACTGATACAACTCAACACCAAAAAACATATAACCCAATTAAAAAATGGACAGAAGACATGAACAAACATTTCTCCAAGGAATACATACAGGTGGCCAACAGACACATGAAAAAAATCACTAGTCATCAGGGAAACAGAAATCAAGACTAAAATGAGATATCACCTCATATCTGTCAGAATGGCTACAATAAAAACCGTAAGAAACAAGAACTGATAGTGAGGATGTGGAGAATAAAAGGAACCCTTTGCCCTGTTGGTGGGAATGCTAATTGGAAAATAGTATGGAGGTTCCTCAAAAAATTTAAAAAAGAATTACCAAAGAAGAACAGATACCATATGTTTGCACATATAGGTGGATTAGGAGGAAGTTAATAGAGGACCGTGGGGGAGAAGAAGGGGAAACATAGTTGGAGAGAGGGAGGGAGGCAAACCATGAGAGACTCTTCAAAGGTAAGAACAAACTGAGGGTTGATGGGGGTGGGAGAGAGGGGAAATGGGGTGATGGGCACGGAGGAAGGCACTTGTTGGGATAAGCACTGGGTGTTATATGGAAACCAACCTGACAATAAACTAAGGAAAAAATAAATAAATAAAACTACTTTCAATTTAAAAAAAAGGAAAAAAAAATAGAATTACCCTATAATCCAGTAATTAACTAGTGGATATTTGCCCCCAAAATACAAAATCACCAATTCAAAGATATGCACACACTCCTATGTTTATTGCTGCATTATTTACAATAGCCAAACTATGGTAGCAGTCCAACAGATGAATGGATAATGAAGACGTGTTGTGCCTATATCATAGGATTTCATGCATATGTGGAATTTAAGAAAGAAAACAAATAAGTAAGAGAGAGAGAGAAACCATGAAACAGATTCTTAACTATAGAGAACAAAGTGATGGCAATTAGAGGGGAGGTGGGTGGGGGGCGGTAGAAATACATGATGGAAATTACAGAGTACACTTTGATCATGACTAAAAGAAAACAAAAATAATGAAAATAAAAGCATAAAATATACGAATTATAAAACAGTCTTTTGATTACTTGTTACCTTTGGATTATTTATACCACTTTTTGTTTCATCCATTACTTGAAACAATTAAAAGTAAATCATATTATTTTATAGAAAACCCTTATATTGCCAAAAGTTCTTACTCTAATTATTTATAGCATCGATGATTCACAGGAACCATTCATCTTCTCATTGGCTAACAAAATAATAGTCAAGTTTTATATATTAGTTAAGTAAAGCACAATCTGTTGTGGTAAAATAAAGTAATTTTATCATAAAGCACATTGAGTAATATATTGTGGGCAATAAAAACAAGTACTAGATGATATTTCACATATGTGTTTTTCCAGGAAGATAACAAAGATATATTTTTGCTGTTCTTTGTCTTATTTATTTCAAGCAAAGTGTATCTACAAGTTCTGATTCTGCTTGGTTCAAATAATGTACATTTCCTCTTTCTGCCTCTCTTTTATACAAGAATAATGATACTAAGTGTTGACTCAACTAGATGATTAAGGAAGAATCTGACAAAAGTAGATAATTATAAAGTAACATGAAATTATAATTTTGTAAGCACAGATATTTCATGCCATTGGCAGTGCAAACTGTCTCTTGAGAACCAAAAACTATCAGTAGGTGTCTATTATTTTTTTTTACCTTTTATTCATTGGCACATCACAGTAAGATGTTAAAATACTCCAAATAAATAAGCAATGCGTATCAACACCTGTAGTTTAACTAATTCTTATCCCTGCTGCCTTGAATTAGGAAAGAAAGCAAGCATGAAATTATTCCTATGTTTTCTTTAAGAAGAGACCTAATAGAACATTGGAATCATAAAAGTGAATTATCTTCATTTATTATTGAAATATCATCTTTAAATATATAAACAATAAATCCCTTTACAAAGTGATATTCGAGGGGTGCCTGGGTGGCTCAGTCAGTTAAGCTTCTGACTCTTGATTTCCCCCCAGGTCATGATCTTAAAGTTTGTGACACTAAGCCCATTATGGGGCTCTGCATTGATAGCATGGAGCCTGCATGGGTTTGTCTTCCCCCTTCTTTTTGTCTCTCAAAATAAGTAAATAAACATTAAAAAAGTGATAGGTGAGATCCAGGCAGGTTACCATTACCCACATATGTAAATTGATAGCAAATCTTTTTTTTTTTCTAAAAGCATAAGTGAAATGTCCTTTTGCATAAATTTTAGCATTGATGACTAACTTTAGGATTCAAACAAAATGAATCTGCTTGACCAAAATTTTTAACCATATATTGTAAAAATCACACCATTCATAGAACCAAGGGCTCCAAGAATCGAAAATATTTATTTTCAGATATTTGTTTATATATGAAAACATTTATATTTCAGATATTTATTTCAATTTCTCCTCCAATGAAGGAAGAGCTTTGCTAATATTCCTTGCATTATTCTTCAGCTTCATTTCTATTCTTTAAAGTTTCATTTATTAAAGTAATCTCTACACCCAACGTGGGGCTCCAACTCAACAGCCGGTGAGATTATCATGCTCTTTGAAATGAGCCAGCCAGGCATTCCTCTTCCTCAGCTTCTATCTCACTGAAAATATCAGGATCTGTGATAACATTCAGTTTCAACTGTCTTACTGTTTTCCTAGAGCCCACATTAGCTTTGGTTTCTTTATTTTTTAACTACGTGAAATCTATCAAGACTCGTGGTCTGTTAACTGATAGGGCATGTGGATCACCTTAGATTCCATCAAATTTAACTAAGGATTATAAATGCTCTCCAATGGACAAATAAAAAACTTAGTTGATAGAGACACTGTTAACCAAATGACAAGCATACAACAAACATACATTTGGTGGAGCTCTTTTAATCTTTTTGAAACTCTAATTTCTGATTTTGTGTTATGTTTAAACATATGGTAAAGCTCTAAAAACTCCGTTTCCTTCAATTTGAAATCTTCCCATGTTTGTTTCAATATTAAGTGCTAAACTTATAGAGGCAATACTGCCATGAACGCAATGTGCCAGTACTATCCACTCCATTCTCTTTCCCATGGTTTTTTAATTATTTTCCCCCATAGTTGAAGTCTACAAATGCATACATTAGAAATATTGAAGATTTATTTGTAGCACTCTGAATGGTTCAGAGTAGTGCCCAAAAGGTGTAGAGTGTCATCATATTTTTTATATTGTCACTCTATTTTTTTTAATCTGAGAGCTGAAAAAAGAAAAAATGGAGGAAGAGATATATTTTTCTTTCAGTTCAGCATATTTATTTTGTGCCCATTTTCATTATTTGGCCATTATGTGGCAGCGAGGGGAGTGTTAGAATTCTGGAAAATAGGTTGGTCTTAAGTCTCAGGATTTATTTTTGTTAATTTTACAATTTCTTTTTGTTTTTTAAAGAAATTTTTGACGTTTTATTTTATTTTTTGAGAGACAGAGAGAGACAAAGTGCCTGCAGAGAAGGAGCAGAGTGAGAGGGAGACACAGAATCTAAAGCAGGCTCCAGACTCAGCTTTCAGCACAGAGCCTGATGTGGGGCTGGAACTCACAAATGCGAGATCATGACCTGAGTGGGACACTTATCCAACTGAGCCACCCAGGTGCCCCTATATTTTCCTGAGCTTTAAAATTACTTGATTGTGAAGAGGCTGGATCATAATTTCTTAGCCAGGTGAATTTTGTAGCTATAAAATTAATTTCTTTTTCTAAATTTTTTAAATGTTTTATTTGTTTCTGAGAGATAGAGAGACAGCATGAGCTGAGGAGGGTCAGAGAGGGAGGGAGATACAGAATATGAAACAGGCTCCAGGCTCTGAGCAAGCTGTCAGCACAGAGCCGGTCACAGGGCTCGATCCCACAAACCGTGAGATCATGACCTGAGCCGAAGTCAGACACTTAACTGACTGAGCCACCTAGGAGCTCCCTAAAATTCATTTCTAAACATAAAAATATTTTTTCAAAATGGGCAAAACTTTTATTTTTACTCAATTTATTTATCAATGAGCACTTTCAAATCTACAAAGTTAATATTGCATACAAATTTGGCTGATCCAAACAGAAATACCAATTACATTTTAAACACAGCCAAAGCTCCGTTATGGTTTTCTCTTGGAATATTATCAAAAGTTGTTACTTAGAATCCAATCAGAAGTTAGGTATTTTACAGCATAGAGATAAATATAACTGTAGCTAGTCCATATAATTGACAATGCATGTGAAAGGTATATATATATCACTTCTTATTATGAAAAATGAAATCCTTACATTTTCTTTTAAATGGCTTAAATAAAATACAATTCATTTACTATAATGTTCACCCCTTATTAGTGTACAATTCAATGTGTCTTAGTACCTTACAAAATCAAATTTTTGAACACTTTGTCCCCCATCCAAGAAACCTTACACCTATTAGCAGATTCTCACCAATCTTCCCTCCAGCACTTCTCCAACCCAAGGCAGATACTAATTCTATCTCTATACATTGTCTGTTCTGGATATTTCATAGAAATTGAGTAATAAAATATATAGTCTTTTGTAACTGGCTTCTTAAACTTAGCATAAGATTTTTAAGGTATATTCATGTTGGATCATGTAGTAATACATTATTTCTTTTTTTGTGACAAAGAACATTACATTGTATCACGTTTTCTTTATCTATTCATTGGTTAATGAACAGTTAATTTATTTTACTTTGGGGATATTAGGAATAATGCTGCTATGACATTGGTATACAAGTTTTTCTGTAAAAACATGCTTTCATTTCTCTTGTATATTTACTTAGGAGTGGAATTGTTGGATCACAAAGTAACTTTATGAGGAACTTTATGAGGAATTGTTAAACTTTTCCAAAGAAATGGGGCTAAGTCAGTTAAGCATCTGACTTCGGCTCAGGTCATGATCTCACAGTTTGTGGGTTCGAGCCCCGCGTCGGGCTCTGTGCTGACAGCTAGCTCAGAGCCTGGAGCCTTTTTCAGATTCCGTATCTCCCTCTCTCTCTCTGACTCTCCACTGTTCATGCTGTTTCTCTCTCTCAGAAATAAAAATAAAATAAATAAATAAAGAAATAAATAAATAACTTTTCCAAAGGAGTAATACTATTTTACATTCCCACAAGTAATGCATAAAAGTTCTAGTTTTTCCACATTCTCACCAATGCTAATTGGTATCTTTATGATTATAGCCATAAGAATGAGTGTATTTTTATTTTCATTTTGCTAATTACTAATGATATTGAACTTCTTCGTCATTTCCATGCAATGAAAAGGAATATGCACTGAACTGTTTGAAATCATTCAAACAGTTAAGTTTCAAACCCATTCTTTGTCTATCAACTTTCTTCCAGGCCTCAAAAATGCTCAATTCCATCAACACATTTAAACTTCATTCCTTAAAGTTTTAGATCATGCAATCCTTTTAGAATCAGAAAACATACTTAGCCAAATTTGACCCTGGTACAGAGTCATGACTGGAAAATAATTAGATTTCTATTGCTACATAATTACTACTGGGACAGATGGTGGTCTGCATGAAATTAAATCTACCATGTTGAAAGATACTAATTATAAAGACATTAGAAGAATAGTGAAGTAGGTCCAGAACAAATGAAGAAACACATAGTGTCCTGAATGGGAAAAACCATTGCTGTAAAGATGCCATTTCTCCCCAAATCATCTGTAACTCTAATGCCATATCACTCAAAATATTGCCTGGATCTTTGGAGGTGTTGACCTAGTAATTATTCTAAATGTAACTGGGAGAATAAATTTTTAAATGTAAACAGGAAAATTGGGAAAACATAAGCATAGGTAGGGACTTGACTTACCAGATCATCTACTATAAAGATGCAGTACTTAAACTGTAGTATTGGTACAATAAGAATTGTACCAATTCACTGGAAAGAACAGTGAAACAGAATAGAGAGAGAGTCCAGTACATTCCCATGTTGTAGCATTTCAAATTAGTAGAGAAAGAATGTATTCACTAAATGGCTTTGAAACATAGCCTATCCACTTGGTGGGAGGGGGAAATTAATATTATCTACCTCACACCTCAAGCAAAATAAATTCCAGATAGACTAAAAGTCTAAATATAATGAATAAAACAATGAAATTCCTAGGAGAAACACCGAAGAGTATTTTAAAATCCTGGGGTTTCAGGGAAACCAAGATATGAAATCTCAGATCCATAGATAGTGATGGTTAACACTGGTTAAAATCTAGTATTAAGATAAGGTGTAAGGCATACAGTAATATCATATACAATCGGCAGAGGTGTAAATTGATACTACCTTACTAGACAGCATTTTTTTTCATTTTTATGAAAATTTATAATAGGCATTATCTTCCTCCAATATTCATTTATTTGTTCTTTCAACTAATATTTATTGGGTACTTTTATATGTTTTAGGCACTGTCCTTTGTATTGGGAATTCGTTAGTGAAGAAGACGAGATCCCACTCATGTACTTTATATTTTAGATGGAAGAGATAAACAATAAATAATGAAATAATTAATCTGATAGTGATAAGTCTTATAAAGAAATACTATGATGTGACTGAAGGCAACTGAACTCATGTTGTATATACTTGACAATTTATGGTACAGTTACAGAAGACTGCTGTGGTGTTCCTTTAATGAGAGACCATTCCTTTGAATATTCTAATTTGATACCAATCTGCCACTGCTTAACATATTCAGGAAGGTAATGTGCTGTAAGACTACAAAGATCTTAGCACTTGAAGATCTTGCAAGTCTACTTGAAAAAAGGAAAACTACTTGAGAATATATTTACTAGTCAATTTACAGATCAAATGGTGAAAATGTGCTGAATAAATGGAATATACATTAACTTCCTGTGTACTAGAATGGAAATAAAAAGTTGTGAAAGATTTTAAACTCAAAACTACATGTAATTGGACTGGTAACTTAGTCTCCTGAATATACCCTGAATAGTCTTGTTATCCAACACAATGCTTTATTAAGACTTTGAGATTGGTCATAAACACTCCCTAATTGTGCCTGACGTCGTTAAGTATATCCACATTACACACAGTCCAGCACGTAGTTTACTTATGTAATCCACAGTTCACATACAGAGTACACAGTCTTCTGGTTCATCTAAGACCTCCACAGTGTTGTGTATAGTAATCACTTCTGATTCTCAATGGGAATCTTCTTTCACTACTAAGTCTGAGCACTCTGAGGTGCATTTAAAGCATAATTAAATCCTCTTCTGAATTCATCCCTTAGAGGGTTGTTTAAAAGAGGAAAATAAAACATATTTTATTTAACTATGACATGATTAGTGGAGTGGACATCAATTATTATTTGGAGTTCCTCTCTTCACTGATTTCAATTTAGGAAGAAGAAAGTCAATTGTTATTGTCAGCAGAAAGGAACTGATATCCAAGCTGCCTTCTTTTCCAGGATCCAGTTACCACTGAATCTGAGTAGAATTTTGAGTAGAAAAAAGGACCTTTGTAGTACAGGAACACTACTAAAAGAAAGCATTACTAATTAAAGGTATTTTTGAAGAAAACAACACAAAGTAAAAATACATGATCAGGGACTGATAATGATGGCATGAGATTCCATTAGTAGAGAAAGTTAAATGCAAGAATTTTAGCAAGTCTGTCATGGCTAGATAAATATAGGTGTTAAACCAATCACATACTTTCTTTTATATTTCTTTCTCATTTCTGATTTTTAAGATAAGGCAGTAATTGTTCTAAGGCATTGATGTAAGCCATGACACTTTCATTAGAGTCATTCATTATGAATATAGAGACAAGAATGTTAAAAACTAAATGGATAGCTTCCTAAAGCAACTATTCATTATATTTGCGTTTGATGTCAAATTTTGTTATTTACAAGGCCATATTCATTTCAGAAAATGTCACTGAAACAGTATTACACTGGATATATGCAAAGGAAATACATATGGTCCTTATGTAATTTCTATCATTCCTTGGACATATACCACCATGCTATTTCATATCTTCATGCCTTTGGGTTTTTTTCTGTGTAATACACACTCTTTCTTTTCTCAGCTTCCAATTCAATATCATCATTTCAGGCCACACTTAAAGTTACATTTTATGCAAAACCTTCCCAGAATTCTTCAGGTAATTCTTTATTCTGGTTCCCCTGGAACCTTGCTAATATTTTAACTACTGCTCTTAACCTATCTACTTATGTTTTAGTTGCTTTCTTCCAACATACTCAATTTCCTAAAGACAGAGTCCATGCCTTCCATCTACATAATGATAGCATCTAGCAAAATTTCTTTCACTTGGTGGGCAAACAAATGTTTGTTAACTTCAAGAGCATAAAGGCACTTAAGATCATAGCTTAATGAACAATTTTATAAAATTGGGCTTACAACATTTCTTTGCTACACTGATGTAGAAAACACTTTTTAAAGAGTTAAAAAATTTCATAAAGAGTTGAAAAATACAGTATTAGAATATTTTTATGGAAGATACCTTGAAATCCTGCATTATTTAGCATTTCAAAGAAATTTTTCCACTAGCCCCTTTCCATTTTAGAAATATAAACTCATCTGGATGGATTAAATGGGCAATTTAGCATTTTCTGAATTTTGTTCTAGGATAAACAGTGTTAATTGGTGTTCAGTGAAAAAATATTTCAAAGAACAGAGCTGTTTTAAACACACTAAATACAGTAGCACCCTTATTTTTTTTTTAATTTTTTTAATGTTTTATTTATTTCTAGGAGAGAGAGAGAGACAGCATGAGCAGGGGAGGGTCAGAGAGAGAGGGAGTCACAGACTGAAACAGGCTCCAGGCTCTGAGCTGGCAGTCAGCACAGAGCCCGACGCGGGGCTCGAACCCACGAATCGCGAGATCATGACCTAAGCGAAAGTCGGACGCTTAACCGACTAAGCCACCCAGGCGCCCCAGCACCCTTATTTTTTTTTAAATTCACAGTACACCTTAGTATACTAGATTCTGAATATTTTTATAAACAATAATCCTGTTTAACTTTAACTCAGCACTTCCCAAATATGTTTGACATATTTTTTGTGATTCAACAAACTTTAGAATTCCTTAGTATCTATTTATAAAAATGCTAGAGTATATTTATTACTGCCAGCAAGCTATCTGGAGGGAAAATCATCTCCAGAATACATTTTCCATAATATTATAGGTATAGTTTAAAATTGCAAAGATCTCTTTTTTCATACTAAACATTTCTTTATAAAATAAAACATACAAGCATTTTATAAAAAGATTATATGGTTTGCAATAATACTATGAATATGGCTATGGGTGATCAGCTTTCTTCAGATAGCAGTGGCTAAGCCCACCCGCAGTTGTATGTTCATTTTGGGAGATTTTTATAAAAAAATAAGATTGAGGAACAGAATGATAGCTTTCTTGACCTTGAGAGAGTCTTCAGCCATGAGTTCTCTTCATTGTCCATATGTAGGAAGCTAGCACAAATAAATCTAACAGCTTTTGTTATCTACTGTAATGTATTCGTACTTTCAAGTTGTGTTTGTTATCCTTGGAGCTAAATGAAATTGCACCAACTGTGAAAGTGTCGTGCAGCTGTCTCTTTTTCCTTCCCTAATAACTTAACAAGAATTGGTAATCTATAAGTAGCATCATTTGCCCATTGTAACCTTGAGAAAACTGCATTTCAAGTTCTTCTCAGTATATTGAAGTGAAGATGGTAGGTACCTTATCATGCACATATTCACCATGATTTCTCCAGCTTCATGTTCCTTTTCAAGTTAAATACCTCTGTCAATATAAAAGATAAGTATATATTTTTAAAAAGTTTATTTGTTTTTGCCAGATAAGTCACTTTTATGTCTGTGAATCCTTTTTCAATGCAAAGTCTGTGAGCCTTAATGGTTTCTTGAGTGTTGTGCAATGGAAAGGGAGATCAAAAGGCCTGTCTACTAAGCTTTCAAAAAGCGCTTAACAAAAATCTCAATTAGCAACAGTATTTATCAGGTACAATATGCTTTCCAGTTTCTACAGTGTACAGAAATAAAGTATAAGACATAAGTCTTGTTCCCAATCTAGATTGAAAGATAAGATGTACATTTTTTAAGATACACATTTTTAAAGCATAGCTATAAAGTACATGCATTATACATTCCCACAATAAAATAGTTAATTGTACAATGTTAGAAAACATAGCATACATGATAACATGTCAAAATGAAGGCAAAAGAAAAGAGAGAAGAGAATATTCAGTGTTCATTGGGAAGAATAGAAAGTCATCATCAGTTCATGAAAGGCAAATTATTTTCTTTCTTAGTTGCTGATGCCTTGCTGGTGACCTTGTAGGTTTCTTGTGAGGGCTATCTGATATATGTATGAAAGTGCTACCCAAATTGCAATCTTCTATAAACATGTAAAATATTAATATCATCATGTATAGGTCTGTGAATCATTTCTTGAATATTGTTAATAAATAAATTGTTATAGGGATAATATCCCAAATTTATTTACACTTATCTTTTAATAGTTCAGAATCTAGTGATCCACAGTATCCTAGAAGTTAGCACCTTATTCTGGTTAATAATGATGTGGCATCTCAGGCTAAATGTCCTCTTTTCCTAGATTTGATGTTGGTTAAGTTAATCTCTGTGCTTCATCAATAACGTGAGGATAATAGTATGGTGTATCTTGTACGATTTTTGAGAAAAGAAAATAAGTTAATATAAGAAAAGTGCTTAAGAACTGTTCCTGTCACATGG
This sequence comes from Crocuta crocuta, assembly GCF_008692635.1. NCBI lineage: Eukaryota > Metazoa > Chordata > Mammalia > Carnivora > Hyaenidae > Crocuta > Crocuta crocuta. The sequence continues at coordinate 4,271,191 of NW_027531875.1, read as the reverse complement.
TATAAATTCAAAATCTGTTTGCTTATGAGTACTCTTATGAGTACCATGTTCCAAGGCTAGATGCTATTTTAACATATGAAAACTGAGGGACAAATACCATTTACTCCATATATAGAATTTAAGAGACAAAATAAGTGAGAATAGGGAAGAAAAAGAGAGAGGCAAACTAAGAAACAGAGTATTTTTAAAAAATATTTTATTTATTTTTGAGAGAGAGGCAGACAGACAGAACACGAGTGGGGGAGGGGCAAAGAGCGAGGTAGACAGAATCTGAAGCAGGCTGCAGGCTCCCAGCTGTCAGCACAGAGTCCTATGTGGGGCTCAAACTCACGAACTGTGAGATCATGACCTGATCTGAAGTTGGAAATTTAATCAACTGAGTCATCCAGGTGACCCCCAAGAAACAGACTCTTAAATATAGAGAACAAACTGAAGGTTACCAGAGGGAGATGAATGGGGGATGGGTGAAGGTGATGGGGATTGAGGAGTGCACTTGTGATGAGTACCGGGTGATGTACAAAAATGTTGAATTGCTAAATTGCACATGTGAAAGTAATTTTACACTTTATGTTAGCTAACTGGAATTTATATAATTAAGAGGAGGGGAAAAAAAAGAAAACTGAGGGACAGAAGAAGTAAACCTGGTAAAGTTAACACAATGGGATCCTCATAGACCTTGGCATCAGGCTCCATTGTGTCTAAATTGTAGCCCCTTCACCATAACCTATCAAGGGCGGCCAAGCTCTATTCTCTCTCTTATATTATCCCAACTCTCCTGTCAACTCCTGAACAACAAAGGGAAATGCATTAGCTCTTATTGTTGATTTTGTATAAGAAATATTTACCTATTTACTATATAATTCTATGTTATCTGTGGGTCAATATCCTCTATTTCAGCTGTAATCTAGACCAACAAGCACCTTAGACAAATGACTCTTTGTACATTACTCTCAAAACTAATGATAATTTATTGTTTTTAGAGTGATTTCCAGCAAGAATTTGAGTATTGGCTCTGCCAACTATTAGGTATGTGATCTCTTCAGTCTATTTCCTCCTGTAGTATTAGGGGTCATAAAGTCACAGATGAGAGAGTCTACATTGTATGAATGAAGATCTGGGCCCTTGGATTACTCAGAAGATTTACGTGGGGATCCATGTTCATCATAAAGTTAGAAGGAAGGTGGCAAGCACAAAGTAGTTTACTAAAATGAAAGTACATTCTCAAGGTAGGAGAGTGTCCAGGTTCCAAGGTGGAATCGGCCCCTAGGTTGTTTCGTTGGATCTTTCTGGGCTAGAAGGAGCTGTGACATGCAGTGGGGTGGTATCTAATGGAGGCTGCTTCCAATCATTTGGGGGTCTCCTCTCTCAGACTGAGAGGAGGAGTTTTTGTCCGTATAAGGTTTGTACTAGAAACATCATGGCAGCCTTTCTCCATCAGGGTGCTATCATCATAAAGCAAATACATTATAATGAGTCTAGGTGTTAACGCTTGGGGCTGAGGTAGGAGGGGAAAGCATGTGTTCTGCACCATGACTCTTGACCTGTTAGGCACACAGTCTTGGAAGCCCCAAAGTCAAGATGTTGAGCTTATAATGTGTAGCTTATTTAACATCATCCTTGTCTTCAGTTAGAGTGTCTATCATTCGCCTTCAAGAATTTGGGCCTCTGCCTCAGAGCGTTCCTTCATGTCTAGCTTCTACCTAATAATAATAAGGGTATTTAGATTATATGTGAAACTTTCTTTGAAAATGATAATAATGCATGTTGATTAGTTCCCCATACCTAGTAAGCACTATATGTTAGTATCTGTTTTTATACTGTTGCTACTCAAATTGTTTTTGCTTTTTCTTCATTATCTTTCTCTTCTTGTTTACTTTATTTTTCAAAAAAAAAGTCTTCTTCTTCATCCTCCTCTTCTGAAAATCATTGTCATGTTCTTTCTTTTTCTGGATCATCTTCTTGAATCCTGTTCTTATATCCCACATGCAGTTCTATCACTATATACGTTACATCTTCTCATATATACTTATTCTCCATTCATTCCAGGTGGCATTCATATTAGACCCTTATTGGATAATTCCAGTGCTGTTATCTTACACTCTTTCATGTTTTCATATAATAAAACTTTCATGTTTTTCATGTTTTCATGTAATAAAACTTCAGATTTAATCAAGAGATCCATTCACTAACTAAATCCTCCCACAAACTAGTCATAACTTCCCATAATTTCTTAATGTCATGCACTGTCACAGTTATGACATTGCTTTTCTAATATAAATAATTACTTCTAAAGCCACGGAACTCTGTGAGGAATTTACGCAAAGTCTCATATACAAACTAATTATCCCATGTGACCACCATGGGAAACCAACAGGAGCATTTATACATATTTGATTTGCTTTTCTAATTATTACAATGTTTCATCATCACAAACCAATTTGAGGAACACTTGGAATATTTGAACACTCAAAATGTACATATGTAGTGGCCTATTGCTAACCCCAGATCTAGGTCAACTTTTGCTTTTACTTTATTATGTATCTTTTCCTGTCTAGTTTCTTAATCTTAATATTTCAAAGATATTTTTACTTAATATAAATATCTATGTGCATACTAAATTCAGCTTATCTAATTTTAACGGATTGTCTGAAAATTTGCCAGTATTCTTTGCATCCACTTGCAGTCCTTATTTCTTTAATGTGTAAAACTTGTCAACTTTAGAGAAATCTAGGTGCTTTCCCAGTCTTGTTGCCAACATGAGGAATCTTCCTTATCTCTCCAAATATATAGCTTCTTTTACAAAGGTTATTTTGTAGTCACAGGGACTGATTTCTTTCAAGATTCCCAAGCTTTAGTATCTATAAATACATCCTAGAGAAGTTCTGCAATATATTTTTAAAAATAAAAGTATCTTTAGGAACAACCAAAAGATAATGCCTATTTGAATACATCATTCACTCTTTCATTTAATTATTTATTAATTAAGAAGGCTGATCATCTTTTTAAGTTTCAGATCCTTGGTTGAACCCAAGTTTATATATAAAAGAAAGTATGACAAGTCATTTATCCATTAACTTTACTGATCCTTAAAGGAGTATTATTTTCCATAATTATAAAATGCCATGTGAGTCTCTAGAAGTTAACATGGCAAAGGAAGTAACTGACTATATAAATTAATAATATTAAATGTTAAATGCTCTGTAATGGAGACAATAGAAAGTTCAGTAAGAGTATTTGAAACAATTAGAAAATTTTCCACAGAAGATGTGACAATTTTTTTCTGGGGCTTAAACTATAACCATTCTACAAGTTATAAATTGAGATGGGATATTATACAGAAGGAAAACAGCATGAATGAGGAAAATACTGCATGTATTTTGTGTGTTAGTATTGTTGTGTTGGGTGAATAGGTGTGGAAGAATGACAGATTTGAATGGGAAGGCAGATGTAAAAAACACGGAGGACAGAAATAAAGGAGCTTTTGCTGTAGACAAATTATTGGCAAGATAATTTACAATCATCATTTTATCTTATGTGCACAAACATACAGGGTCAATACTGTGACCCCTCATGTAATGAAAAATCAAGATGCATGGATGGCTCATTTGGTTGAATGTCTGACACCTAATTTTGGCTCAGGTCATGATCTCAAGTTTGTGAGATTAAACCCTGTGTTGGGCTTGGCACTGAGGGTGGAGCTAGCTTGAGATTCTGTCTCTCCCTCTGCCACTCTCCTCACCCCCTCTCTAAAAAAAAAAATAAAAACTGAAAAATGAAAAATTGAAAATGTAGAGAGGTTTAGCATTTCCAAAGTTTACAAAGCTAAATTGTAGAACTGGATCCAAAGCCTGAAATACTTGATCATAGAGCTTGCCCTGTTTCTATCCCTTGTACTGCCTCAATAAGTTTGCTATAGAGTGTAAAGAATGAACTGCAAAGAATCTTATATTACAAAATACTTTATTAAGTAGGCAATACAGAGTTGACCTGTTTTTTAGCATGCAAGTGGCATTATCAATATAGGCTTTATATCATAACTTGGGTGGCAATATGCACAATGGAATAGAGCAAGAGAGTCTAGGACAAGGAAGATAAGGGTGAAAATTACAGCAATAATGATAAGAATTAATAGCTATTGAACACTCACTATGAGTCAGTCATTGCGCTAATACTCTACAGATTATCATTTAATACTCAAAAATCCTTAAAGGTGGTAACTTTTACTATGCTTGTTTTTCAAATATGGATGGATGGTCAATTATTCCAGATATGGATCAATGTTAGCCTTAAAAATCCTGTGTTTCAGGGAGTCCCCCAGTCTATTGCAAACCAAGATTGAATTCACCCAGGAGCAAAGAACTAGCATATAGGGAAGCTAAAATTTAAGGCAATCTGACTTTGAAACATGTGTATCTTTGGGCAAGCTACTTAATTTTTTATGCTTTATTTTAAACAAGAGGAGATTGAAGATAACATCAGTTTACAAGAACATTGAAGAACGTTTTAATGATGAAAACAAAATTATGTGACCCACAGGAATGCTTAGGCCACTGTGTGGCACATCAAAAGTGCTTAGCACGTGTTAGCCACTTTATTCATATCTGTACTATAGACAGAATGGAGACAGTCAACTAAGGGTTCAGTTTTATTTTTGTGTGGAGAGTTGTGTACTGTTGCTATTTGTAACTTAACAGTCTGACTAGATAGTAGCTATTAATTTAGGAAGAACTTGAAAAGGAATAGATTTATTTGGAAAAAATAAGATTTGTGCTTAAAATACTGAATTTGAAGTGCAAAGTTCTCAATTTGTATTCTTAGTCTATTCCAGCCTGTAAACAGCAGGAATTAGCTGCAGGTGGACAAATTTTCATAATCCTGAGTTATGGGAATTTAACACTAATCCGAACGGACTTTTGCTATTGTGTTGACAACTGGTGTGATAAGTTGACATTTTATATATTGACTTATTTTCATATATATATGATATATATATTACCCAATATATATATTACCCAATATATATTATACCCAATATATGTATGTATGTATGTGTATATATATATATATAACCCAATAATGAGGCAGAGGAAGAAAAAGAAATTAGAAAGAGGAATGAGTATGTCCTCACAGGCAGCTGTCACTCAAAGAAAACTTTCAGTATCAGCACTCAGCTGTAATTATTCCCATAGTGCTTTAGAGCTCATGATAAACAGGTATCTTATTTGATTACCAAATATGTCTCAGTAGCTGATACCTGTGTGCTAAAAATAACTCTGAAATAGAAGTCAATGAAGCTAAAGTTGTGAAAAGAGTAATTCAGAGAGCTGAAGATTCCTTTTCTGAAAGGAATGCATGCTGGTAAATTCAGAAGTTTAGCAACCATAATCATGTAAATGTTTCTCTTCGGATTGAATTTTTCCTTGATGATAATTTTGTTAGTTTGGTAGTCTATTTCAAAGGCTATAGTACACATATTCAGGTCAATACAGCAACCATGTCTGTGTACCTACTATGTGTTAGACACTGATTTAAGTGCTGTGAATTAAAAATTATCAAAAAAAAAATTAAGGATTCCTGTTTCCTATTCAGACCCTGTTAAAAGGTTCAGAAAGGCACAAGATAATTATAATTCAAGGGAATAACAAGCCAAGTAGACGGTTGGGAGGTACACAAGCAAAATAATCATCTTCTGTTCAAAATGGTTTTCTCAGTGATGGTACCACAATTCAGTCATTCATTCATCCAAACTGGAAGCCTGGTTTCTTTCCCTCATTCTCCACTTAAAATTAATTAACATTCTTTATCTCCACTATATTTCAGTGCCACTTTTGCTTCATACTGGTATCACTGTCCACAAGAAGAATTATATTTGCCTCTGGCCTCATCTCAATCCTGCACATAACATATACATCTGATTATGGGGTGTCGCCTGCTTAAAATCCTGTATTTCATCTCTGTATTAATTATATAGTTTTAGTCTAGTATATAATCAAACATGGATTAATTAATGTATGAAAACAGTGAAAGAATGAATCTATTCCCTACTGGGCTACCTGGGCTCATCTTTGACTTTCCTGCAAATAGCAGGTCATCTAGCCCAGCAGAGCTACTGGCCTTATGAATATGCTATGGTCTCAGATGTCTTCTCTGGGCTATTGCTCCTCTGCTCGGTTTCCCCTTTCAATTACATTCATATTGTGGGGTCTTCTTCACCTTCCTTAACAGTACTCAAGGAGATTTAAAATACTCCTTCCCCTGCTCTACATGCATTATGTCTAATACTTTTGTGGTTATAGTTATGCTGTTAGTCTTGGAAACTCTTAAATTGACCGTGATTAACTTGAAGGCATGAAATTCATTGTTTATCTTTTTTGCTTTAATTCCTCATGTCATCTTTGAAACATGATAAGTTACCTTTATTTGTTGATTATTAAAGGCATGAATAAAGTGGGGGAAGTAATATAGAAGTACTACTGTGTTCATAATAGTAAAATAATTTAGGCCTGAGTTTACTTATTTGTGAAATACAGGTTTTTGTACATATATACACACATTGAGAGAGACAGAGAGAGAGATATTAACAGCATTTGCTAGAAAGAAAAAGAGAGAGAGATCTTAATAGTATATGCTAAATTATGGTAGTCAAAATGAGGACAGAGATGAATAAATGTAAAAGCTGTTATTAGGTATTTTCTTATGTGCATGTAGTGTTTTAAATTATATTCATGTATCAATTCAATTCATATTTACAATCACTTTACTAGTGATAGATAATCACAATTACTTTTATTCTCATTTTATAGAATTGAAAAAGAATCACAGAGAAGGTACACAGTTCAGTCATGAGTCTGTGCTCAAAACAAGACTGAAATCCAGGAACTCTGCTTTAGAGACATCTGCTCCTCACCTTTAACAACTATACGTGGAATTTGCCTATTTAAAAAAAAAAGCAGGAGAGGGAAGAAGAGAGGCGAATATTGGCAATATTCAACTGCATATTCATATTTTGGTGGTGTTCTAAAACATTTTGTACTCTTGACTCAACATTTCTTAAACTGCTACTAAAATTCAAGACTGTTTCAGAGGAATAGTTAGAATGGTGTCTTCAAATATTTCCTACCGACAATTTAACTGTATATTTAAAGGTTCATAGAAATGTCTAAAAGAAAATCATAAAAGCTCCAAAACAAAACTTAATAGAAATAAACAGACAAACCTCATACAATGAAAGAACAAATTATCACTAAGTATGAGAAAACATCCAACTGGATTTTAATAAAAATGCAAATTAAAACAGCAATATGATAGCAATACCCATCTTTCCTAAACTACATCTTCTAGTGTTTTCTAGTCCCTTCGTTGCTCTCTGCATCCCCGCCATAAACTTTATTATTGTTTCTTAAGTACGGTCTTGGGTACTTTATCTTCTTCTACACAGTTCCCTTGGGAGATTTTATTTTCTCACTCATGGTTGCAAGTAAATGTTAGAGTCCACAAATTTTATCCCCAGCCCTGGCATATTCTCTGAGGTGCAGATTCATGTTTAACACTGTTGTCCCCCCAAGGAAAGTAAAGACCAAAAAGTGTTATAAAGCCATGGTGTGAAGCCAGCACAAAGTTAACTGAGTACTTCTTCTCAATAGTGTCCTCCTGACCAGGCCTCTAACCTGGTACATCGTCCAGGGGGCATCCGTGAATTCTAAGCTTATTTTTTTTTTAATACATCATTACAGCTAGGCATACACAAGATCTGTCCTAAGTGTTTTAGGGCATTTTGGTAAGTCATCTTTTCCTATTTATTCTCTGAATGGATATGGTTTTCTCCCCCCTCCCCACCACTTATTAGGATTCTAAAATAAAATTTTAAGGCCATGCTGGTTTATGCATATGCTGATTATTAGGCTATTTCTAAACTCCAAATGTATCCATCTGCTTTGAGTATAACAAAATATCGACTCTGTGTTGGGTGCTTGGGCTGGGATTATACACACTCAATTTATCCATTGTTAGCGGGCTTTCAATGAGGTTCCACAGATAAGGGTACTAGAGAGCAGATGGAAAGGCAGAGAAGAGGAGAGGCTACTTGCTGCATCCTTGTGTTTTATTGCTCAGTGAAGCTCCAGTATGGACTTTCTCTTCAGGAGTTGCCATTCACTCAAATCTTCCAACGCAGCACTTCCCAAAACAACCTCATTTTGCCTTCTTAGATGTGCCAGAACCAGATGAGTGATGCCTCCTCCACAGACCTCTGATTCCAAGATCTTTGGGAGCCCTTCAATGAGCCCCTGGGCTCTAACAGACCCAAATCCTTCTCTTTGTTTCTCCAGCTGAATGGGTGGGAGATGCAATTATTTCCTGTATGACAATTCAGTGTTTCATTTTATCTGCCTTACGCATCTGTTTAAGTAATGCTCTGTTTGTTCCTTCTGTGGAAACACCTAGTGTGGTTTTTGTGTTTGTTCCTAACTGGATCCTGACTGATAAACTGTATTCACAGATTCCTTTCCAAAATCTTCTGCATAAATAAATAAGAGTGTTCCCTCAGAGGAAACAGAATTCATTTATTAAGCATAGTTTGAGCACCGTGCAAACGTTAATCACAGAGTTAAGTGCTAGGGATACTTAAGTACCAGGATAAGTAAAAATAGTTTCTATAGAATATAACAGTCTGGCAGAAGAGAAAAGAAAAGCCATTAAAATAGAATATGCCCATAAATTAATATTTTAGTTTACAATAATGGATACTGGATACATATCAGGACATATTTCTAAGTATGGCGGGAGTTTAGGATAAGGAATATGTGTTGAGAGGTAAGAGGAAACACATCCCATAAATATTTGTATTCCCAATAGTTTTCTAAAGGCTATAAGAAACAGTATGGTGGTGAATCTTAATTGTATCCCTTAGAAAAATCTCTTTGGCAACAGTGCAGAATGGTTAGAAAGGAGGCAAAGCTGAAACCTCAGTGACCAATTAGGGAGGTTTGGCAACCCAGCCAGTAAGACACCACCAGCAGCTGAATGAAAGGAGTGACAGCTAAAAGTGGGAGAGGGAGATCGAGCCCAGACTTATTACCAATATAAGACAGGACAAATCAGCCTGTGAGGAATCTCCAATCTAGTTCACCTGATTTAAATTTCTGGAAACTTTCTCAAATATAATTAATAATTCAAAAAAATTGTTTTTAATGTTTTATTTATTTCTAGGAGAGAGAGAGAGAGACAGCGTGAGCAGGGAAGGGTCAGAGAGAGAGGGAGTCACAGACTGAAACAGGCTCCAGGCTCTGAGCTGGCAGTCAGCACTGAGCCCGACGCGGGGCTCGAACCCACGAACCGCGAGATCATGACCTAAGCGAAAGTCGGACGCTTAACCGACTAAGCCACCCAGGCGCCCCTCAAATATAATTAATAATTCAAAAGTCATTACTAAGTGCCAATTTTCCCCAAATTACTACTTACAGGACATTATTACCTATGATTTACAGGCACCTGAAAATTAATATGATCAATATGAAACTCATTGTGTTTCTTCAAATATGTTTTTATCAGAACCCTCATCCTGTTGAATTATGCTCCCATCTCTAAAGGTCAGGTACCTCCTCTTTGCCTCATTCCACTCACCCAGGTTCCTCAGTTTTCTCCTTCAAATCGGCTGCCCTTCATCTCTACTTCTATTGGGGTCTTGTGTCAATCACTCCTCAGAGGTGAAGTATGGACCATTTTAGTAATATAACTATTTCCTTCACTTTTCTTGTTAAACCTCTCCTTAGATCCTTGAAATTTAATCCATAGCACAAATCTGAACAGATGATTACTTTGCTTAGAAACTTTTGTCGTTCGACTGACCCCTGCATCAATTTTCCTAAATTATCTATTCTTTGTCAATGTGCAGCTATTGTAATTTCTTAGTATTTGTATCCTCACTTTTGTCCCTCCGTACCTATCTACATGCTGTTCCATCTCTGCAAAGTGTCTGTTCCTTGTTCTTATCATAACTCATACTTATTTGCTCTCAAAAACTCATATCAATATCACATCCTTTGTGAAAATATAACGTTTAGCAATTGTTTTATTCTTGTGTGAGTGTCTGTAATAAGTTTGCTGAATAGAATCACTAGGTTTATGAGAACTGTAATATAGACGCATAGGAATTTCCCCTTTACTATAACTGTCTGACTCTGATAGTCCTAAATCGTCTACACTTCAGCATGTGGCACTAATGTTAAGGAAAAAATATTTTTTCAAACAAGGAAAACACTAACCACCCTCCCCCAAAAAGATGAAGGATTCAAGTGAACAAGTCATTGAAGAAATATAAGCTAACAATAATAAAAAGTGATTGATCATTAACATGAATTAAATAAATGTTAGGTAAAGCAAAACTTTAATAATATTTTGACTATCAAGTTATGATTTCTTGTAAACCCTAACAATCAATGCTAATGAGGGCTGTGTGAAATTGAAATGGTCTTAATACAACATTCCTGTAAGTTTAAACTGGTAAAATATTTCTTGGGAGTAACTTAGCCATATATAGCTATCTAAAAATATAATATTTTGCAAAAGTATTGTCACATATAGGAGTCTAAGAGATCATTCAACTATATAGTCCGAGATGCTTGTTATGCTAATATTTATGACAGCAAAAATAGAAGACAAATATTCCCCAGTAATAAAGGGATGTTTAAACACACTGTTACAATGAACTATATTGGAAATTTAAAATATATTAATAAATACTTTTTGGCTACCCTAATGCAAATAAAATAAAGAGATATAAATCTGAATACCAAGAACAGTTATAAGAATACTAAAGTTATCTATTTGTAAATGGGCAAAAATAAAATAGGAGAGATGATTACAAAATAGTAGGACAAGTTACCTCTTGGTGGTGAGAGTATGGATACCTTTTCCTTTATGCTTATACATCTTGTAAATTTTTCAGATATATCTTCTTCACAAATTTATCTTACTTCCTTTAACAATGTAGCCATTTGGTTATTTAATTAATGTTTTTGTTTGTTTGTTTTGTTGTTGTTTTTAGCCTGCCAGACTATAAACTGCAAGGGAACATGCATTTTCTTTTTCATTCTTCATTGTATTCCCCAGAAACTACTATGTGAGGGGCATTATTAGTATGTTAAATATTTGTTTAATAAATGAATAATTAGTACTTTAAAAAGAGTTTTCCTTCTTCAATAGTGATGAATTTATTCTAATGAAACTTAAGCTTCATAGCCCTGGATTTGCTCAAGTCTCTCAAAAACCCAAAAGGGACTTTAGTAATTTTCTTTTTTATAATTTTTTTCTCTTAAAGTGAATTTCCCCCAAAAGAATAAACTTGAAGATTTAAAAGCCTAGAACTGTCTCTGCTCCTTGAATGTTTTTTATTCTCATAAACTTTCACATATCTTAATATTTTATTTTATACAACACTCTGTAATTCCTAAATATGTTGTATAAATGGATTTTTTGCAGTTACAGCTTGATTATTCTATGACAACTATTTAATTGTATTTCTCTTTCTACAAGTATCTAGAAAAACATTTTAGTTTACCTGTAGTGATAAATTCATACCAGTTGTACCAAATAAGGAGAAAATCTCCTAAAATAATTTGACAACTTATTGAAGAGAAACATCTATTTTTGAAGTCAAGAAACATTGTGCAAGCTTGGCATTTATCTATGGAGACAAAATTTGGATCTATTTCTAGCTGAAAGAGCTGACTGCCTGGAAAAGGCCTGAGGGAAGAAGGGAGAAGTAATCTTCTGAGATTTGCCTTTTTTTCTTTTTCCTTTTTGGCTTATTTATTTGACTTCAGATTGTAGGACTTCAAGACACTGTTTTCTTGCTACATCACATATTTTCCAAAGCATTTTGTCTCTGAGCAGCACACATCAAAGGCAACATGAAAATATAAAGCATTCCTTGGGCAAGATGGAACTTTTATTTGGTGACTTATTTATAAGTTAAAAGTAATTGCTCCAAATATAAATTTGTTTGACTCACATATTACACAAGTAATTTAAAAATCTTTTGGAAGGTTATTATTCATGCACTTTGGTTTTGAAATTGGATGTGTTAGCAAATAGTAGTTGGTTTTCATTGTCAGTTGGAAACTGGCAGGTTATTCTTCATCAGCAAGTTGTAGGAACATTAGGCTTAGATTAAGATCTGTTCAGTAAAAGGCATTTACAGTGGTACCCCTTTTTCTAATGATTTCTCCTCCTCCTAAGTTAAGAAGGAGAGAAAACATACAAGCATTTTTATATGTAAATACTCCAATACATTTAGGAAAATATATTTCAGAGATAGATTCAGCGATGATCTAATTTGAGAAAGTTAAGAATGCGATAACTAGAACTGAACTGGCAAAATACATGTTTGGTAAATTAAAGTGCAGTAAAATAAACCCATGAAAATATACCTTTCAAAAAAAAAGGTGAAATGACAACTTTCATAGAAATACCAAAATGAATACATGTTAAAGATATATATTTTTTTACTAATTAATCAATGAGGGAACCAAGTACATACTATAACTGATTAAAAAGAGAAGCCTTCAGGGGTGCCTGGGTGGCTCAGTCAGTTAAGCATCTGACTTCAGCTCAGGTCATGATCTCCCAGTTTGTGGGTTTGAGCCCCACATTGGGCTCTGTGCTGACAGCCCAGAGACTGGAGCCTGCTTCAGATTCTGTGTCTTCCTCTCTCTCTGCCCCTCCCCTGTTCACGCTCTGTCTATCCCTGTTTCTTAATAATAAATAAATGTTAAAAAATTAAAAAAAGAGAGAGTCCCTCAAAGAATACATACACTTGTAGATCAAGAATATTGAAATGAATATGGAATATGCAAATAAAGAGAAAAGTGGAAAGTCCGTGGAACATGTACTAGAAAGGGCTGAATTTGCATTGCTGTTAGTTTTCTACAACTTGTAGAGTTGAAAAATACCTTCCATAGAATAGTAGTTGTTATGTCCGAATCGCGAGTCCCCAGAGACTTCCAAGGAGCTGGCACCGATGCAAGTACAAAAGCGTCTTTATTACAAGCTCGAGCAGGGGCTCACCCATCTCCTGGCGCAGCAGCAGCAAAGTGGAGCCCCGAACAGTGGCGAGCAGGGTTTTTATGGGGTAAGGGCGGGGGTGTTACCGTGCACACGTTGTACGTTTTGCATCATTACATAAACACCAATCATAATCGTACAATACCCATAGTAACAGTTTTGACCATTCAGTATCTGCGAGGCATCCATTACTTTTGGCAGGACCCAATCATGACCTTTGAGAATCTTTTGAAAATGACCAATTACGAGGTGGGCTCAGAGGATCTACGTGGGGTTTATGCAAGTGGTGAATGATTGGCTATTTTGTACAAAGTAACTACCTGCAGTTACCAGCCCTGACTCGTCTCCAAGACCACAGGAATGTTACACATTTCTTTTGATTGGCAGATCTGAGGGCGGTCCGAAGGTGGCTTCAGCTGAGGCTTTTCCTGGAACTGGGACTATGTGCAGCCTGAGGTTGTTTCTAATGGAGGACTTAATTTCAGGCTCCTCATAGTCAGATAAAATGGAAGAATGTACCGTAGTGTACAAATAATGCATAATTTTCCATTGATGGACAAATTTTTCTTCATGTATAGGGCCACTAAAGTATAAAGTCATTGTTTCCTGTTTTATAGCTATGAGATAAATCTAATCTTTGTTCAATAGAATAAAATACACAAAGGTTATATTATTAGAATGATCCTAAGTTAAATTAAAATGTTATTCAATTACAGAGGAAGTGGAACATTTGAAGATACAGAATTACTGCAAAGTTCTTTCATAACCACATCCTTTCCATCTTGATTTCTGGAACCTGATCTATTTAGGAGCTGATGCTAAATACTTGGAAAGTATTCCTAATCAGGTTTTCTTCCTTATGCTACACATCTAATCTATCACCTACTCGTACGTTACCTTCACTGTTTAAACACAACCAGTTCACTCCATTTTTATTGCCTTTAACCTAGACCAAACTTGTATCATTTATATTTCATCTTGAGTATTGTAATAGCTTTCTTACTGGCATTCTTGCATTTGCTTTGATCTAACTCTATTCTTGTATCCACAAAACACTTAGAATGTGTGTGTGTGTGTGTGTGTGCGCACTCCTAATTCTCAGAAAACCTTTTATTACCAAGAGGGAATAGCAGGTTGATATTTTTTTCATTCTAGGCAAAAGAAAATATTAGCTTGGTTTGTTTACCTGAATGGATTCATGTTCATTATAATTTACTTCTTCTTCTAATGATTATACTTATATGTTCCTTGTGTAGGAAAAAATGGCCCCTTTTCATTGGCTCAGAATGATTTTTAAATGTACATGAAATATTATTATTATCTTTCTTAAAACCTAATGAAAACACATAGTTCTTTAGAGAATGGAATACAAATTCCTTTTATCTTTTTACACTGCAACTTGGGGCATACTTCACTTCTTTTGATTCTTTTAAAGCAGGATTTCTCAAGCTTGGCCCCTTATGAGCGGTTGTCTTGTTCACTCGGGGATTTTAATAGCATTACTAGCCTCTATCTACAACACAACAGCATCACTAACACACACACGCACGTGTGCACGCACACACAAAATGTCTCCTGCCATTTGTTAACCAAATGTGCCCCAGAGGGCAATATTTCCCCTGGTTGGGAACCATAGCTTTAAAGCACCAAACTTTCTTGCCCCTGGATATTCCCATATGAGTTTCCTCTGTAAGCAAGGCTCTTTAGGTTTCATGCATAGTTGGCTTTTCTTATTCTGGTACTTTTTTTTTTCCTTTTCTTATCCATTAACTCTAAAAGTATTATCCACCCTTTAACTCTCAGGATTAAACACTATACTTTCATTCATACAACATTACAATATGTAATTAGATATGTATTTATTTAACATCTGCTTCCTCAACTACAGTATAGCTCCAAGCAAAGGTAAAATATTCCAGTTTGGTTCACTATTGTAGAGTTAGATCTGGACACAGGATTGACACAGAGGAGGCACTATAAACATATATTTTAAATGCCTAGATGAAAACTGAGATTGATCTCTCTACTCATAAATTGGGACCTTCACATTACACCATAGTTGGAAGTTTTTAAAAGGCTAATTGTGCTTAGCAAACTGGTGATTTCAAGAATAAATGCCTATGTAAGCTTTATGCCTTTAGCAGAGAACACCAATTTTCACACAACTAATCATTACTATGACTATGACTATGACTATAATCATTTCCATACTGGATATTCTAGAGGAGGCAGAAAAACATAGAATTCTATGTTATTTAGAGGCATGCTTTTTTTGTATCACACCTATTTGCTTATTTGTTTGTTTTATTCCCTGAGTAATTTATTTGTTTAAATTGCAATTTAGATGATCATTTTAAAGATAAAGTGTTTTAGGAAATCTTTCACAAAAGCATGCACATTTTGGTTTCACGCATGCTCCTCATGTTTATTCTTTACAAAATACCTGTTTTGGAATTTTTTCAACTAAGAAAGCCTTTGAAAGTACTGAATAAATACCTTTTGGTGGATAAATCATTACTCAAAACAGTTTGCCATAATAATTTTGTGTTGAAAGCTTTATTGCATATATAAAGAGACTGAATCCCAGTATAGATCTCACAGCTAGTTAGCAGATTTCGGCTGATATGTAAGTGATTGCACTCCAAGTCTGGTGCTTTTCCAAATAACAGAGTTCCTATCCTTTGTAAAAATACATATTTTGTATGTTTTATAAAAATTGTATAACAGAAATTAAAGTAGAAAAATTTATTTGAAATAAAAATGTAGTCCAAATGAACTAAAAATTCAGTTTCTGACACCTGAACATCACACGAAAACTTTCAGTTCAAATTACAATGTTTGTTTTCTAATCTTACTTTTGATTTATCAACATTGCCTAAAAAGCAGTAAGAAATAAATAAATCAGTTTTTCAGATATTTCATAGGTGGAAATAATGTCTTATTTGTATATATACTGAGATAATTTATTCTTTCCTGTATTTTAAAAAACATACAAAGTTAATGAAGGTAGACTTTCATTTAATGCAGATATCTTTAAACTGATATCAATGATTGTTTCAAAATGTTATTTCTTATATATTAATTGACTTAATATAGCAAAGCCAAATATAATATCATGGGAAGGCAGAATTTGCCACTTACCATTAAAGACACTGTACTTCCCCCATTGGTTGAATATTCAATGTGGTAAATTTGAAACAAAATATATTTATTAGCTATGAATATCACTGTCATGAAAATATTAATAACTAAGAAAGTAATTTTAAAGCACATATTTACTTTGAAAGTTTATTCATTTAGAGAGAGGGAAAGTGGGGGAGGGCAGAGAGAGATAAAGAGAGAGAGAGAGAGAGAGAGAGAATCCCAAGCAGGCTCCAGACTGTCAGCACAGATCCAAATGTAGAGCTAGATATCAGGAACAGTGAGATCATGACCGGAGAAGAAATCATGAGTTAGATTCAGTCTGGGCCACCCAGGCACCCCAACATATATTTATTTTCAAATACTCCCCTTACACTAAGAAAAATATATTCAAATATTAAGTGTCAATAGTTAACATTAAAGAAAATATTTTATTTATGCATTAGAAATTTTTACCAGTAAACTGTATGTCTCAAAGGCTATTTGAAAGTGTTTTTATAATACTATGAGAAGCTACTTATTGACATTCATATCCTGCCTTTAAAAAATAATTAAATTTCATCTTCTTTGTTCAAATGTACTTAATTGTAAATGTCCATAATAATGAAAGGCATCGAATCATCTTCTAAAAAGATGGTATTGAGTTAGTCTTAAATAAAATATGTATCACTACATGAAATGTCTTATTTATATTTTAAAATTATGTTGGTTTTAAAGTACTTTCAAATAAGCTTATATAATTATATGTACAATACAATAAATTACAAAATCTTATTCATTTTTACTTTAACATGAGGTTATAATACCTCCAATAACCAAATAATTAAGAACATGTTAAAACAAAAGTAAGATTTACAACTTACCCAACAAAATAACATTCTTAATGAGGTGTTACTTACATGTCTTCTCAGCATGGTAAAAAATAATTGCACCTAAATCAATATAGGACTGCAGTCAAGGCAAATATAAGAAGCACATCTACGGATCTTTGAAGTTTTGGCTGTATGAAGACAACCAAATGATCAGATAAACATAACTGGACACCCTAACTTAAATAAAGCCCACTATACATAACTTACTAAATAATGGAAGTATAATTTTTGAAAAGTTAAACGCCAACACACACACTGAAATATAGAATATACACATGTCAAAATTTTATCTCATTAAGGAGGAAACAATCACATGGTTAAGGTGGTTCAGAAACCATTTGAAGTGCTGAAAATTTATGGTTACTGAAGAAAAAATGTTGAAATAAGATTGCAAGATTGGATATAGAACTGGCTAATATCCCACAAGAAACTATCACTTTTGAGAGTATCTTTTCTACTAGACAGAAAATAAATGTTTCTTATTCAGACAAAACCAACAATTTAACAGATGATTTCATAGACTATATTTTTTGTTTGCTAATTGAATAAATAAAAGTTACATTTACACAGATAGATAATCTTTGGGCATGCATCTTTGATAATGTTCCAGTATGGCATCAAAAGAGCATACAACCATCTTTTGCCTTACCCCTAAATTTTGGAAAAATGTTTTGTATTAAAATAAAGTTAATTATATGTGACTCTACCAATCTTAAGTTTCCTTAACCTAAGTAATTCATGAAGACCCTTACCTTAGTTATGATTAAATGTGGCTTGCCCTTGTTTCATTTCCAAGTTCTTCTAATTCTTATGTAAGCCATTTTAATAATATTCTATTCTTATATAAGACATTATTATATCATGTTGGCAGATTTTTTAATTTGTCTCATTAATACTAATTGCTAAATATACTATTTAGTTTAGTCCAAGAACAGTTTTTCCTCTTTTCTTTTTTTTTGTTTTGTTTTTTTGTTTTGTTTTTATGTTTTTTAATGGTTTCTATTGGCTTTAGAGCTAAGGAGGTTTGTTTCTTCTGCTACTCTTTGCAAAGTATTTATTGATAGCTTCTTTTTTTCCTGTGTATGTGTGGGTCTATATGTGTGAGGATGTGTTTGGCTTTTAGTCTTGGAATGTTTTCTACTGGCTGCCTTTGAGCCTTCCCTGCTTCCTTCCATGATGGGCACAAGGAGACAGACAACTTCCATGTAAGATGATAAGAATGGCTTACATAAGACTATAAGTTTAATGTTAACTTTCCAAATTGTGAATATATACTTGACAACTACTAGCACATAGTTGATGTTTAATATATATATTTATATTTGTTGACCAACTGACAGCAACATATTATCTCAAAGATGTTTTTTTTTCTCTGTAAATGTCCATATCAATATCAATATGTATCCATATTTATATTCAGATAAAAAGTACTTATGTAAACAGTAAACAGTATATAACACAGAAGAGTAATGCATATATAAACACACTCATATGTAGTATATTTGCATAAACAACATAAATTTGAAAAAAATTGTCTGATAAATAGCTTATGAACAGGCAAGTTATATGTAGCAACATAAATAAGATTTTAAATAAGTCTATCTATACAAAGAATATATTGCCATATATACCTTGCTTGTTTTAAAAATCTTAATTATTTTCATTTACTACTCACACAACACTATTTCTACCTCCTGCCTCCCAAATGCTTTCCCTAGAGATAAGACTGGTACTTAGGAAACACCGAGATACAGAGACATTTGAACTTGCGTCCTTCACTACCTATTCTGTCTGACTTCTCTGATTTTTAACTGGCCTATTAAATACAGTATTTTTTTTATTTCATTATCCTTTCACTTTTTCACCTAACTAGTTGGGTTTTTTTTCACCTCTGGTGAGTAAATTAGCATTAAATATATTAAGATTACTATTTTATATCTCCTTCAAGATTTAGATTCTAAAAGAAAAGTTGAATGCCAATGGAATAATTCAAAGGTGTGAACCTCACTCCATGTTAACATTCAGTAAAAGTGAATAACTGAATTAAGGGTGGGAATTTAATGGAAGTACAAGTTTTATGATGTTCTTAACATTAAAGGAAGATTTAAAATAAGAAAAAAAATGTTGATATTTTAAAGTAATAGTAAAGTTAATTAAAATTTATATTTTGTCAATTAATATATACATATGCAGAGACTGAAAGCGTTAGACCATGTGCATTAGCACATGTACATGTTTAATCAACTTTAAATTTATATTTGAAATTGAAAAATATTTGAAGAAGGTATGTATATAGTATCAATAGATTAAAATAGGCTCCAAAATGAGAAAGTTGTATGCCATCCATAAATTAAAAGATAACATCACAAATTATTTTAGTTCATAATGAATCATTAGGAAAATTATTTTTGAATAAATAAAAACCAACATATATATATATATATATACATATATGTATATAAATGTACACACACACGTATATATGTGTGTATTTCCTTAACGGTTTTGAGTAGAGATTTGTAGCAGGTGTTCTGCAAGAGGCACAGAATATAGGAATACCATCTGTGTGTGTTTAATTCCAGCCAAAATCTTTTCCTTCACTGTTATTGAAAGATTAGAGGATTTAATTCTGCTTCACAGTGGCTGTTGGGACTAGAGGCTAATCCTGATGAAGATCAAATGAAAATGCTAATTTTACACAGTTAAAAAACTCGGTTGTATCATTAGAGAAATTTTACAGCATATTACACCTCTATATTTTTTACTCTTTAAAAACTGAGCATATATTTTTCCCATACTTTTAAGATCATATTAAAAAAATCAGCCAGATTTCTTGCAACCGAGTGCCAAAAGAGGTTCTATAATTTGGGGAATAAGATCAGGACTCCCTCTGCTGGCTATGTGCCTGTTTCATTTGCATCAAAATTAGAGTTTAAAGCATTCATGAAAAATTTAAAATTTAGCAAAATGATAAACAGATCTTCCAATCCAGACTCCCATGTCAAGTATTAAGAAATTGGGATCCCAGATATTAACAAAGTAATCCTCAGATTCATTCCCTGTAGCCTCACGTTTCTAAGCTACACGTGGCCAAAGAGGCAAAAAGTTAACAAATTAATATGGTAACTACTTGGGTATTAAGAGAACAAAGGATATTAACTGTCGATTTGTGTGCAACTGTGAATATATGCAAAATAATATTGTAATAGTGACTCACAGAATTTTAAAATTGCAAGATACCTTGCAAGCCTATTCACTTATATGAGAATAAATTTGCCTTCCAAATACAGGAAAAAATTATACTTGGCCTTGCAGAATCACAAAGCCTGAAAGTGAGTCACAAAGCTTATATTTCAGTCATATTCAAATACTTGCCACTCTAGTTTGTTATACTATTCTATATTTGAGAAGACTTTTCTCTGAGTTAAGAATGTCTTTTCCCTCTTGTCAACAATCCATTTTTATGTTTATCACAGAGAAACTTCTCTTTCTCAAGAGAACTAAAACAGATGTAAGGTAAATATAGATAACAAGAATTCATCCAAGAATTTGGATCCCCAAATTCATTTCACTCTTTTCAAAACTCTAGTCTGATCTTTATTATTACTAGCATACAGATTCTCTGGGACTTGTATTCACTAAGTAACTAAAATAAGAGTGGAATTATTTTCTAACTGAATCATTATTCTTATGTAAAACATGGTGATGAATGATAGAGATTTAACTATAATAAAAACACTAATACTGGCCCGAAGAATTAAAATGATTAATTTCTTCTTTTGTTTGCCTCATTTGCTACCATTGAGCTGATTAAGTTTTATTCACGAATGATTTTTGTTATACATTTTCCATTAAATTATACTTTAATGGATGTGTCTGCCCCAGCGGATTAACTTAAGAGGACAGCAAAACTACCCATGCTTCCTTGGTGATTTGCTATACATGATTCCTATAGTGCTCCACCAATTCCAGCAATCTCACTGTTCATTTCCTCAGCAAATGTTACCTTCATTGAAGAACACCTCAGCTAAATAAAGATTAAAGTAGAATCAAAGTAGGACTAGGTGCTACCTAGATAACATGTGCATTGACAGAAATTTTAAAACATTAAAGTAAATATCAATTGATATTAGAACATGAAATCAGATCTTAATAATACAGTTTTTAAGGCTAAAAGTATTGACTATGTGTGGTGAGGTCACCATTTCCTTTGCCAAGATTACCCCTCCTCAGACTTATAATAACATTGTATGGTGACAGATGGTAACTACACTTATTGTGGTGAGTGATGCATAAGGGATGAAATTGTTGAATCATGATGGTGTACACCTGAAACTAACTCAAAATTACATGTTGACTATACCTCAATAGTAAAAAATTTTAAAAATAATAAAAATGATCCAAAATAAAATGAAAAAATTGAAATGTTGAAAATTCAGATTGTGTTTTAAATTTTACCCGGTAGGCAGATAAATATTATGATATATAAAGAAAAGTGATATATCAAGATATTAATATTAAGGGACATATTTATCCACTTTCACTACTTTCTGCTAGGAAATGTACTGCAAAGGAAATTGCTGGTATTTAGAAAACATCCAGACACACAGATATATATGTTATAATGCCAGTCAATGTTGATAAATGTGAAACTTTGGGTTTAAAGGCCAGTAGTGAGCCTAGATATCCAAGCTTATTTAAGATGAGATCTAGCAAATGTTTTCTATTCTTGTAAACAGAAATCTTTTTTTGGACTAGAGACATTTCTCCTGAGGTTGACCTCAAAGGTGAATTAACCAAAAGAGAAGTTTCTATTGTAACAGCTGGGTAGAATGAAGTTGATATTAGTCAAGAGGGAATTGTTGCCTTAGAAGTTTGGTAGTCTGGCAATTAGCCAAGTTGTGCTATTGGGTGGCAAAATTATTTGAGAAAGGACAATCTCTATTTGACTTGTATCCCAAAGAGGACACATAGGAAGTATAATTAATAATGTCATTTTTCCCCAACAAATATCTATGTACAACCTAATATTTCCAGGCAATATTACATCAGCAGGTTGTAACAAGGAATCACCCCAGTAATGTTCCATTTAACTAGTGGATATTGACAGTAAATATGTAACTGGGTAAATGAAATAATTTAGATTGCAATTACCATGAAAAATATAAAAGGGGACTGTGATAGAACACATAGTGAGAAGGTAAAGACCATTTTAGAGATGGTGGCCAGGGAAGGCTATTTTCTGAAGATATGTTTTGGGTTGAGGCTTGAATTGTGAAAGGAAGACAATTATGAAATGGTCAGGCAAACAGTGTTCCAGACATAGGAAATAACAAGTGTAAGGCCAAACATGAGAAGACCTTGGTTCACTTGAGAACTAAGAGTCAACTGTAAGAAATATAGAGAACAAAGGGGTGCTTGATGTAAAATGAAGTTACAAAGGTAAGTAAGAACTAGATTATGGCCTGTTCAGACCATGGGAAAGAGTTCAGATTTTATTTTAATTCAGTAAGAGAGGTTCAAAATCTTGGAGTAATCATAATTCTGTTTTAAGTCATAATAGGTAAATTCATGTGTGCAACTTTGTAAAGCAATGTCTAGGCTTAGAGGGAATGTAAATGAAGAAATCTGTAACATAAATAATAAAATTATTAGAAGATTAAGTAAATGTGGAAAAGTCATGATAGGTAGGGATTCATTTTACAATCTCCATTAGCTCAAAATTTTCATGAAAACCTTAAAAATTTGCAAAAACAATATGTTATATCAGAACTGGTGATGAATGAGATAATAATAGCTAGTAAAGAAAACACAAATGACGTTTCTAAACAGGAATATGTGTTGAAGATTTCGCAGTGCAATTTACTTTATAATTGTTATTGTCTAATTAGCAAGCATTCATTAAATTTAGGGAAACACTAAGTAGACTCATTTTTTTCCTGAAACTGAATTGTTAATCTGATTTAAATGAGTCAATCACACATTGATCTTGAATATTTTAGCTTCAGCCTTAGGAAGATCTCCTTTCAACATATTTGGAAAGCTATTTTTAAAAACTTACCTTCAAGGGAATAACCTAATTTCAATAAATAAGGTTTTGTTGTATATTTAAATACTGTAGAGGAAAGAGAGCTTCTTTGCTTTTACACCAATGATTTACATAACTCTGGTTCTTCCCGGTATCATTGTGTAAGCATAATTTTTAATGGTTAACCCATAATCCCAAGATACAATAGCTATTAAGATATAGTAGATTATGTTTTGCCATTTGCAACAACATGGATAGACCTAGAGAATATAAAAGCTAAGTGAAACAAGTCAGTCAGAGAAGGACAAATACCATGATTTCACACATATGCGGAACTTAGGAAACAAAACAAACGAGCAAAGGAAAAAAAGAGACCAAAAAACAGACACTTTTTTTTTATTTTTTATTTTTTTATTTTTGAGAGTCAGAGAGAGACAGTGTGAGCAGGGGACACTCAGAGAGAGAGGGAGACACAGAATCTGAAGCAGGCTCCAGGCTCTGAGCTGGCTGTCAGCACAGAGCCTGACACAGGGCTAGAACCCACAAACCGTGAGATCATGACCTGAGCCGAAGTCGGATGCTTAACCGACTGAGCCACCCAGGCACCCCAAAACAGACTCTTAACTATAGAGAACAAACAGAGGTTTACCACAGGGGAGATGGTGGGGGTATGGGCAAAACAGATGATGGTAATTAAGAGTGCACTTATTATGATGAGCACTGAGTAACCTATTGAATTGTTGAATCACTATATTGTACACCTGAAACTAATATAACACTGCATGTTAACTATATTGGTATTAAAATTAAAAACTTAATAAGAACAACAAAAAAGATATAGCAGATTATGTTTAGAAGAGGTTATAAAAAGTATAGCTTTATTTCTATATTGTAAAGCTTGTAAATCAGCAAACAGATTTTGTCAGACATGTAAACACAGACACTCAAATATTTAGTTTTCTCAAAAACCAATTCTGAAGTCAAGGAATATATGCAAATATGCATATAAATTACCACTGTTTTCAATTTTGATCTGAGCCAATAAGAAGAAAAAAAACTTGTATTTTAAATTATTAAGGGGGTACGGGATGGGGGACCACTGCTTATTTTCATTATCGTACATTATATACTAAAAAAAGTTTTATTCAAAATAGATGCTGTTCACTCATGTACGTACTTGTACACCCATGTTCATTGCAGCATTATTCACAATAACCAAGAGATGGGAGCAATCTAAATGTCCATCGATGGATAAATGGATAAAGATAATCTGATATATGAATAAGCACAGCGTATTGTATGGAAGTGCTGAATCACTATATTGTACACATGAAACTAATATTACACTGTATGTTAACTGGTATTTAAATAAAAACTTAAATACACACACACACACGCACACACACACACACACTATTCATCTTTAAAAAGGAAGGAAATCCTGCTATTTGTGACAACCAGGATGAACCCAGAGTATAATATGTTTAGTGAAATAAGCCAGTCAGAGAAAGACAAATATTGTATGATCTCACTTATCTGAGGAACTTGAAATAGTCAAATCGTAGAAGTATAGAGTAGAAGGTCTTTGCCAGTGGCTAAGTGGAAGAGGAAAATGAAAATGTATTAGTTAGAAGATATAAAGTTTCAGTTATACCAGATGAATAAATCCTAGGACTCACTGTACAGCATGAACCTATAGTTAACAATACTGTATTTATACGCTTAAAAGTTTGATAAGAGGGTGGTTCTTATGTTAAGGATATTTATCCTCATTACCATCAAATAATCTCCCATCAAATATTGGGAGAGGGAGGAAATTTTTGATGGTGATGGATATGTTTTTGGCAAGGATTTTGATGATGGTTTGTGTTCATATCTCCAAACTTGCCAGGTTGTACATATTAAATATATACAGTTTGTGGCATGTCAACATACCTCAATGAAGTGATTTTTAAAAATTAACTCAAAATGAACCTTAAATCTCAACAAATGTTAAATGCAAAACCATAAAACTTCTAGAAGAATACATAGGAAATCTGTGTCATCTTAAGTTTGATGTTGAGTGTCTTGATATAATATCAAAAGCATGATCCATGAAAAAAATGTGTTGCTATATAGGACATTATTCAATTAAACACTTCTGCTCTGTATAGCAGGCTGAATAATACCCATACAAGCATATCAGGCCCTGATCCTTGGAATCTGTAAATGTGATCTTAGAAGAAAAAGGGTCATTGTAGATCTGATTAAGATCTTGACATGGGGACTTTATCTTAGATCATCTAGATGGTCCCTAAATCCAATGTTTGGAAGAAAGAGTCAGAGGGAGATTATACACAAGAAAAGATGAAAGTAAAGAAAGAGGTAGTGATGGAGCAATCAGATCACACCACACACCAGAACTTAGAAGCTAAAAGAACATTTTCCCCTAGAAGTTCTTTTTTTTTTTTAATATTTTTATTTATTTCTAGGAGAGAGAGAGACAGCGTGAGCAGGGGAGGGTCAGAGAGAGAGGGAGTCACAGACTGAAACAGGCTCCAGGCTCTGAGCTGGCAGTCAGCACAGAGCCCGACGCGGGGCTCGAACCCACGAACCGCGAGATCATGACCTAAGCGAAAGTCGGACGCTTAACCGACTAAGCCCCCCAGGCGCCCCCCCCCCAGAAGTTCTTAAGGGAGTATTCTAAAGGGAGTTGACTAACACCTTTGTCCCATCCAGTAAAAGTTCTGGTCTCCAAAACTGGAAGAAAATTCATTTCTGATGTATTCACTCATCAGTTATGTAGTCACCAAAAACTAATATACTCTTGACAGATACTCCTAAAAGAATTTTAAAAATGAGCCATGGACTGAGACAAAATACTTGGAAAATCCTTACCTATTAAAGACCTGTACCAAAAATCTTCAAAGGTACATGTGAATAATTGATAAGCAATAAAAGGAGCTTTTGGTGTGTTATTACATCTAACAATTATATTGTGTAATTTGACTGTAAACCTCAAAAGCAGTAATTGTGACCAAGACTCTATGGAGTCACAATTTATTGATTAACTTTACAAGACTCAATGTGACTTAATGGCAAAAAAAAAAAATCAGACTCAAAATTTAGGCATATCTGGTTCAAATTTTTGATATACCACCTACTGACTGTGACTCCTTTTACAAACTGTAAAACTTCTGTAAACTGTGATTTTCAGATTGGTAAGAGTGAAATGGAACAGTATCTGTAATAGGAGATTGTTATAAGCAATGAATAGGATCAAGGATATAAGAAATTGAACACATATTGATTGTCAATACTATTAACATTATATCTTAAAATGAAAATAGTTGATACTGATACTACAATATTCATACATATTTTGTTTAAATCCAACTTAGTTAACATATAGTGTAATAATGATTTCAGGAATAGAATTTAGCAATTTATTACTTATAAATAGTACTTGGTGCTAAGCCCAACAATTGTCCTCTTTAATGCCCATTTAGCCCATTCTTCCACTCAACACCCTCAGTTTGTTTTCTGTATTTAAGAGTCTTTTATGGTTTCATACATATTTTTAATGTCAATCAGAATTCAGGAAACATTGTTACATGTAAATTCCAACTTTAATTGGAAAACCTTGAAAGAATAATCTTTTGTGATTAGAAAAGAAACTGGATTTTCTAAGGATACTATTTTGTAATAGCATGATTTGTTGGGAGAAAAGTAATAATAATAATACACCTTTCTGTTAGGTTCTTAAAGGCTTTCACTAAAGGGAACTTGAGTGGTGTGGGGAATTTTTGCATGAGTACTGGTTATATTTATTCCTATACTTTGCTACTAGGAATAAAATAAAAGTTTAATTCGTTTCCCCCATGAATATAAACTGAACAGAATTACTGTCTCATGAATCAAAAATGTTACATCTATGTAGACAGATATGTTGTGCATTAGAGCCATTAAAACAGTTTAGATTCCATTAATGTGGGTCCTTCTACTGGAAAGTTAGAATCAGAAAGCAAAATGGGATGGATCTTCTCCACTGCACCTGCACTTTTTGTATACTTATTTTTGGCAGGTATAACCACATAGAAATCACTTTGCAGATGCAATTGAAGCATACTTGCCCCAAGGAGCTGCATGTATCTTGGCCAGTAGAGCCTCTGGAAGTTGGCATTCCTCAAATAATGGGACATATTTAAGGTCAGCCAGTATCCATATCCTACAGAATCCTGGTAAATGAGTCCTTCCTTCAAGCCATATATACATCATCTGAAAAACATCCACCTAAAGTGAAGTCCTTTCATAGTGACATAATTATGTAGGGAGAGGAATGAATGTGATGTGTGGTGCTGGAGACACTATTTTAAGAATTTTATTTCCTAGCCAAGCACATTGGAAATTATGGCAGTGGGTTCCTTGAAATAAGAAGAAATCCTCCCTTCCATCTGTAAGACTCTGACAAACTAGAAAGTACTTGCTGTGAGGTTAAAAGTCATTTTCTAAAGTAATTTATTTATATTCTAGGAATCACTACCTCCATCTTTTGCCGTTGTTGCTGTTGTTAATGACCATTCTTTACTGGCAGTGTGCTAAGATACGAGAGTGCCGGGGCGCCTNAAAAAAAAAAAAAGATAGGAGACTGCCTAGCATGGCATGTTTAGTAGGGGATTTTATTTCTTCCCATTACCAAAAATGGCATGCACCATTGACTGTTGGTTTATGACATTCTTCTGTTTTTAAACATTCCACTAATTTTTTATTGCTTATTTTTATATTTATCCATATTACAAGTTTTCACCGTTTAAAAATTTTCACAGAGTAAATATTATTATTTCTTTCACATTTTGGAATCTAGAAAGTATGAAAAATTTGAGCACATATGGACTCACTTTTACCAGATTTTCACCACAAACTTCACATAAAGATCCTGCCACAACCTGCAATCGGCACAGTGGTTTCTCATCTCACACTGCTTCTTGCATATGATAGGTGCATCCACACTGCAAAATCTCTCCCTTTTTACCATTTTTATTGTTAATAGTATTTATTTGTAAATACTATTAGATTTATATACTAAATAAGATTATGCTTTGAAAATTTGTCTATAGTTTTTTTTTTTCCCTTAAAAATTTCCAGGTCAGACATATAAATGTATTTCCCTCACTATAACATGATGCATTGGTTCCCACTATGTACATGGTTACATTATAGTTTATATTTTTCTTCATGGTCATACAAACAGAGAGGGCGGGAGGCAAACCATATGAGACACTTAAATACAGAGAACAATCTGAGGGTTGATGGGGGGTAGGGAAGAGGGGAAAATGGTTGATAGGCATTAAGGGGGGCACTTGTTGGAATGCTACTGGGACTTCACCCAAGTTAAAACTTCTGCACAGTGTAGGAAACAATCACCAAAAGGCAACTTATGGAATGGAAGAAGCTATTTGGACATATTTCATGACATAACTGATAAAGGGTTGGTATCCAAAATATACCAAGAATTCATAAAACTCAACACCCAAAAAAAACAAATGATCCAGTTCAAAATGGACAGAGGACATGAATAGACATTTTTTCCAAATAAGACATCCAGATGGCTAACAGACATGTGCAAAGATACTCAACATTGTTCATCATCAAGGAACAAGTCCAAACTACAATAAGATACTACCTCACACCTGTCAGAATGACTGAAATGAAAACCCATAAAACTAGTTTTGGCAAAGATGTGGAGAAAAAGGAAACCTCTTGTACTGTTGGTGAGAATGTAAACTTGTGTAGCCATTCTGGAAAACAGTATGGATGTTCCTCAAAAAAGTAAAAATTGAATTCCAGCAATTGCACTGCTGGATTTTTTTAATCCAAAGAATACAAAAATATTAATTGGAAGGGATCCATGCACCCCGATGTTCATAGCAGCATTTCCTACAATAGTCAAGCTATGGAAACAGCGCAAGTGTCCATCAACTGATAAATAAAGAAGATGTAAACAGACATAACATCTAATGGAATATTACTCAGCCAATAAAAAGAATGAAATTATGCTATGTGCAATGACATAGATGAAGCTAGAGAATATTATGCTAAGGAAAAATGTCAGAGAAAGACAAATACTATATGATTTTACTCATATGTGGAATTTAAGAAACAAAACAGAGGAGCAAGGGTAAAAATAAAGAAGAGAGGCACACCAAGAAACAGACTCTTAATTATAGAGAACAAAATGATGGTTAACATAGGGGAGGTAAGTGAGGGGGATAGGTGAAGTAGGTGATGGGGATTAAGGAGTGCGCTTGTGATGAACACCAGGTGTTGCATGGAAATGTTGAATCAATATATTATACTCCTGAAACTAATATTACATTGAGTGTTAACTAACTGGAATTTAAAAAAGAACTTAAAAAAAAAAAAGAAAAACCAACTTGATGCAGATTATCTATTTTATTTGATTAATGTACACAATAAATTCTGATATTTAACATTCAAATATATTACAGTGTCAAGGCTTTAAATCTTGTGCTTATCTCACCTGATCAACACTAAAACATTATTTAATCATCAGAGTGATCATAGTTGTATTAATAGCCACAGTTCCCAGGTGGGAAATCATAATTACAAAGAACTTTTGCATTTTCATGGAGATGGGAAGTGGTAGCACATGCTTTAGACACAGGCATATTGAACCAACTTCTTTATGTTCTGAGTCTTCTGACTGAATATGGTCCTCCCACCCTCCAATGATAAAAAAAAAAGACATGTCATACATGTTTTCCAATACTTTTAAACATGTTTGTGCATTTTCATATGCAATTAATTGTTAATTAAAATATTACTTTAAATATTTAATAAAATTACTCATTTCTTTAAATATGTGGTCCAAATATGCAAAACAAATTGTTATACTCTCAATCAATTAACCCTTTAGAATACTTTAGGAATTAATAAATATAATAACTAGTTTAAAAAAAGTAAACACAAGAGATAAAATCTCTGCCAGGAAGATGAGGGACATAAGTCAATACCGACTGGGTAGAGGAGTATTTTCAAGGAAGAAGACTGAACATCTGTATCTCCTTAGTGTCAGAATCCCAAGTTAACATCATTAAAACTTCAGGCTTCCTGGCTCTTAGAAGCAAATGCTGCATTTAAAATATTTAAAATTTGTGGGCAGTCAGGAAGAGAACTAACTCCCAAGAGGAAGATGGAGTGGAGGATGAGCTATTGTGTATATCCAGTTTCTCTTTCTAAACACACCAATCAGGTTGTCACTTCCTCTCTTAGGAACTAGACAGGAAAGCATTGAGAGAGGAAGGTATACTACTCTACTAGGAAAAAAAGGACACCACAAGGAAACAAATGTCAAGAGTACAGAAGAGGTAACTCCCACCGCATTTAGAAAGTGAAATGGTAAAAGTATTGAGTAAAGAGAGATATCTGCTTTGTCTACCTACACAGTTTGTCATGAATAGTTTTCATTAAATTATTTCACACTGTAGTAGTCTACTACACATAGCACCAGGGATGGGCTTCATAACTACAGGGGAAACTGTCAATTTTACACAATTTTTTTTACTAAAAAGTACACTAGAAAGTATTATTTAAAGATCAAACATAATATACTTACTTTTCTTCATGGAGGTTACCAAATGGGAAATATTTTCAATTTAACGCTTAGCCTCTTCTCTGTGCCCTATATAACTCAATAACTACTTCTTTACTACCTTTATCAAATCATATTTTCCCTTCTGATCTATAAGGATGTCAAGATTGTGAACTGGGCTTTATTTATCTTTGTATGTTCCAAACCTAGTAGAGTTGCTAGCCCATAGTTCTTTTTCAATAATTGTTTTTGAATCAAAATAGTCTACCAGCTAGATTTCTATGTTTAACTCTAGTCTAACTTCACAAGCATTATTTTCAGTTTTTAGCTGGAAATGCCTTTTTCCTGAATGCTTTAGAGAGATACAGATTTTTCTGACGAACTTATTTATACAGACTGTGGCCAATCAAACTTATGGATATACTTATTAAAATCTAAATTTTTCTTTAAGATCAGTCTAATGTTTAATTCACATGTGTATGTAAAATTAGAAATAACACTGAGTAGTGCTTAAATTGGTCAATCAAGCTTTGTGATTAGCTTGTATGAGGACTATATTTGCTGCTATTAATGAAATAGTAATATCTTTTCTGCCAGTATGATTTCTATTTAAGTTATGCTTCATAGCTTATAAATGGATGCAGTTCTTATAAATGTCATAAATGCCCAGTTGCTTGAAATTATAATTTCACACATGCAAATTTAAATGACCTATTGTGCAAAAAGTACATTAGTTTTGAATTATTTTTAATAATATGATAGAAGAAAAGCAGGTTGTTTTATCTACTTTTTATGACAACTTGTGGAAAACATGGAATTTCAATAAAGTGATTTTTCATAGCAATATTTTCTCCTTTTTGTTATTTTTATTTATTTTTAATTGAAGTATAATTAACCTATGATGTTATATTAGTTTCAAATGTACAATATAATGATTCAGTAATTCTATGCTGTGATGTGTACCAGGTGACTTATGGAAGTGTTGAATCACTATATTGTACACCTGAAACTAATATTACACAGTATGTTAACTAACTAGAATTTAAATAAAAATTTAACTTATATATAACTCAGTACTCATCATGATAAGTGTACTCTTAATCCACTTTATAAATTTCACTCAGCCTCCCTCCCACCCTCCCGCTGGCACC
>NW_027531875.1:4216871-4239312 GCF_008692635.1 Crocuta crocuta | reverse complement strand
TCCCCCAACCCACCTCCCCTCTGGCACCCATCATTTTGTTCTCTGTATTTAAGAGTCTGTTTGTTTCTTTTTTTCTTTATTAATTTTTGTGTGTTTCTTAAATTCTGAATATAAATGAAATCATATGGTATTTGTCTCTCTTTGACTTATTTCACTTAGCATTATACCCTGTAGGTCCATCCATTGTGTTGCAAATGGCAAGATCTCATTCTTTTTAACTGCTGAATAATATTCCACTACATATGTACTATATTCTTTATCCATTCATTTATGAATGGGCATTTGGGTTGTTTCCATATCTTAGCTATAGTAAATAATTCTGCAATAAGCATAGGGGTCAGTGTTTTTGAATTAGTGTTTTCATTTTCTTTGGGTAGCAGGCACTATGTAAAATAGTACAGAGGTTCTTTAAAAAAATTAAAATTAGAATTACCAGATGATACAGTATAGCAAAGTATTTTTATTTCTATCATAAGAATAGCTGAATTATTTCAACATAATGGAGGTAGTGAACATTATAAGAAAATTAGTATTAGAGATCATACGGTCTTCTTCAATGATATAATTAATTTTCCTGCTTTATTGCTTAGTTACAAAAATGTTAAATGTTCAAAATATAGGTTTATTTTATTTATTAAAATAAATATTTTATTTTTTTAGGTACGTGCCTTTTCTGTTATTTTATTTATTAATAAATGAGTACTGACTTGAAATACTAACCTGTAACATAGTAGAAAATTTTTAATGAATGGAGAAGTAATTATATGCATAGTAACTGAAGGGGAAGGAGAATCAAATCAGAAAAGGACATAATCACAATTTTCACTGAAATCCAAAGCCAGCAGATGGAGTTTTTCAGTTACTGTCGTATAATCTTTAGTCGAAGCTGCCATCTAACAAAATATAAAAAATTTAGAAATTCCACAAATACCCATCTTTAATTAAAACTACTCAGTCACAACTTTTAAAATGTAGATTATTTTCAGTGAAGTAATATTGAAATACCCTTATTATTTTATTATCCATGTTTTAGTTTCTGTGAGTCCATCAAGCATCACATTTCTGGTTATACAAGGGAATTTTATTGGGACTGAAGTCACATATCAGTACTTCGATATTTAGGTAATAAATGTTTATAAGGTAGTCAATTTTACACGTGTCCCAGTATTTATTGATCTATCACTTCAAGCACAAAATATACAGAGTATTCCATGGTGGTCATAGCCAAAATAAATTAATGTGGGCAGGCACTGTGAAAATTTTTTGATGTATCCGAATTTATCTGCAAATCATTATGAAGTAAATACTATTATTAAGCCATCATTTTTACATTTGAGAAAATATGGAATTATAGCGACTAAGGGATGAGCTCAGTCATATAGCTCAAAGGGAAATGGAATGTAAAAACTTTGGTCTGAGTTCAGAACTAATACTCTTAGGATTCATATGAGACTGCCTCTATAACTATAGCTCTCTCTGCTCCATCTCACCACTTCTTACATGATTCTGAAGTTCCCAGAGACCCTTCTTTAGAAATGTTATATATATTATGAAAATAAAACATTCAGAATTTACAGCAAAATTGTTAAAAGCAATATCGACAAAGAATTGATCCCTAGGAGTAAAGTTTAGGCACACCTATAACACTTGTAGTAAAATCCTTTATTGACAGTTTGCACATACATCCCCTTTGTATCTTTGGCCTGGACTTTGGAACGTAATTTCCCATACAAAGAGTGGTTGGCTATATATCTCAGCAAGCCCATTTTGAAGATAAACCTGTTTGATTTCTGAACCTTAAGTTTGAATATTCTTTTCATGTATAAGTAGGATGTATCTTTTCTTATTTTTTCCCAATTTAAAATAACATCTAATGAGACTTTGTCTACTACAGAATATAGAATATGGGGCTAAAAGCTTTCAGTTCTTTTCAAGTATATAAACATTTATATTTAGAGCATATCATTTTTTACATCGATCACTACGCATTATGGGAAACAGCTGTTCAGAATCAGAGCCTAGAAAGATGGCTAACTGCTTTCTTTCATTTGGATACTGTCAATGGCTAGATACCCATTTGTTGTTATCTCCTTCTAACCCTCTTCTAGATTACAGTCCTATATGAGCTGGGCTTTAGCTGCCTCACATTCCCAGAGGAAATCTTCTGTGTTATCTGATCTGTGCCCACAACCTCCCTGAACTCATCTCCTCTTCAGAAATCTAGGAGGTTTTCAAGCACTCCAGAGAAAAGTTATACTTAATTCTTCTTTTACTAGACAATTAAACCGCCCATTTAACTTTCCTACAACTTTGGAAATGTCTCTAGAGAATCTTGAGTATTTTACAGATGAAGGATTTGAAATCCACTTGGGATCTAATGACTACCTCTGAGAGCCAAGGCACAAATCCATGACCAGTGTTTTCTTAATTAAGGAAATGTAATCTTTAGTTAAGGTGAGAAGTAAAAATGCAATGTAACATCTGAATTAATATACCTATCCAAGAATCACAGCTGGCCAAACTTATAAGTTCAGATCCTGTTAAAAATTATGGAAAAATTATTAATATTTAATTCTGATTTTAGATGACTATATTCATAGATTTTTTTTTGACTACTGAGAGTAAATTGTTAATCAAAATCACCACGCATTTGCTAAAATGTGTCTCAATAAAATCCACTTTACCATCATATATATTGTTAATATTTTTCCACCTTTATTGGCTTATAAATGACAAATAAAAAGTGTACATATTTAAGACATATAATATGATATTTTGATATACCTATTCATTGTGACATGACAACCACAATCAAGCAATTAAAATATCCATTGCCTCACTTATGATACCATATTTTATTTATGTGATTAAGATCTATTCTCTACAATTAAGAGCTACTCTCTTAGCAAATTTCAATTATATAATGCATTGTCTCTTAATATAATCCATTTTATTATCTATTTGTCAAGAGGGTAAGCTTTTTCATTTTGCTCTGTGGCCAAAAATTGCCATGGCCAGGCATTGAGAAATTTGCTACATTTTCTGACATTATCACAACTCTTCTGTGTATTTATGTATTTATTTTTTACCTATTCTGTTTGCAGTACTATCTTTTGCGTTTCCACTTAATTCTATATAAGTAGTAGTTCATTGTTTTAAATTTTAAAACTTGCCCATGCTTATTTTTTAACTAGAGAAGTAAATTAATTATATCATATTTAATTAATAAGGATTTTAATTTAATTATCACTTAAAGTATAGGCATACCTATAATTTATGCTGTCTGAAAAACTATTCAAATATGTACATTAAAATGTTATGTTGGTGCTTAAAATATCAATCAAACTGTCCACCCATTGACACTCACTAGATAGATCAATCATGAGTTTGTGAAATACTAGAAACTACTCAGGCACTTAAGTGCAAACTTCAAAAAGAAAATAATATATTAAGTAATCAATACCTAAAGTTAAATATAGTCCTACCAATACAACAAAGTTGTGCTTAATGGAAAATTATTTGCACTTCCTTGTTTTTTTAAACCTAAACTGACTGATCCAATTTAAATACAATTAAACATTCATTTCCTCTTTACACTAACCATATGTCAAGTGGTGAATAAAGACAAATGGCTACTGGCTACCATAATGAGAACCCATAGTCTAGACATGTCTGTATTTAACGTCCACTTCTACCACTTACTTATTTGATCAGTGCAAAATTATTTCTCAGTGCATCTCTTTTTGCATCTGGAAACAAGGACAAAACATCAATCTCACAGAATTTTTGAGGAATGTTATGCAAACAAACTGCTTATTACATATGTTCAAGCATGATTTGAATTAGACATTGTTTTAAAAAATTACATTTGCTATTTAATAACTTCTAGTTATGAAACACGTGACATGACGGGCACCTGGGTGGCTTAGTCGGTTAAGCATTTGACTTTAGTTCAGTTTAGATCTCCTAGTTCACAAGTTCAAGTCCCCCATCTGGCTCTGTGCTCACAGCTCAGAGCCTGGAGCCTGCTTTGGATTCCGTGTCTCCCTCTTTCTCTGCCCCTCCCTTGTTCGCACTCTCTCTCTCTCTTTCTCAAAAATAAATAATTTTAAAAAATAAATAACAAAACAAAACATGAAATGACCTAATAATTTTCTTTTGGTACTGGTGAAAACATAAAACTTCACAGCCTTTTGGCTTTTTTTTTTCAGTACACATCCACTGAAACAATTTTCCCATACATTTACACACACACATATATGCACATAGACACACATTTTTCATTTCCAGAAGATTGTTTAAACAATATTCATATTTGCTTATGTTTATTAATAATAAACTTAAAGAAACTAGCTGTAGAGCCAACTTTATAACTCCTGCTTTATTCCAAATCTTAGTTTTTTGTTGTAGATGCTGGAAATGATTTAGAAGTGTTCCACATTATATTACCAGCAGTTCTGTTAAACATATTTATAGTCAAACTTAGTATGCTTTACTGAAAATATTAACTTTGACTATCATGTTACATTTCTGACATTTGTTGTATTCTTAGTGAGAATCAGTGTCATATGTAATTTGATTCATTTATTCATTCATTTATTCATTTCAAGCAGTCACATTTAATCCATACTATAAATTTTATTGAGTGCTTTTATATTTTATTTTACTGATTTTTACTGAGTATTTATAATCTCTTTTTAAAATAAATTAAATATTTATTTTTAAGAGAGAGTGAGAAGCAGGGTAGGGACAGAGAGAGAGAGGGACAGAGGATCCAAGCTGGCTGGCTCTATGCTGACAGCAGAAAGCCTGATGGAGGGCTCCAAGTCACAAACTGTGAGATCATGTGAGATCCTGACCTGAGCTGAAGTTGGACGCTTAACTGACTGAGCCACCCAGGTGCCCCAAGTGTTTACTTTCTCTTAAAAAATCTTGGAGGAGGACCAAGAAACTGAGAATGCCACCATTTTTTCTGACTTTCTTTTAAAGTTGGAAGTTTTCTTGTATTTTATTATTGGGATTAATGCCTATATATATATGCATATATGTACATATGTATACATATACAAAGTTGGAAGTTTTCTTGTATTTTATTATTGAGATTAATGCCTATATATATGCATATATGTACATATGTATACATGTATATATACACATACACTGACTTTTAGGAATATAGATGAAATCATCACATTAAATACAATAATGTACATTACAGATATATTTAAAACCACACAATATATAACTTTGAAACACTAATTAATTTTGAATTTTTAATCTAATCTCAAATTTCATGAATTTGTAGTTTGACTTGTGCAACTCTAAGAATAGTATTGCCCGTTATTAAGGTAGAAAAGATTTGAAAGACATCCTGGGATTGGGGAGTAAATTAATGAGAACTATCAAGATTTGTATGTACTATGTCACATGTCCACTGACACTGGCAAATAGTCCTCCCTGCCCTGAAAACAATAAAGATGCTTCTAAAAGCACCCACGTTTTGCAGTATTATCCTGTACACTACGTACATGATACACAAAGTATCATTTATTAATTTATATAAGGCCTCAGTTCCATTACTAGTCTAAACTTCTGTTTCCAGAAAATAAGTCTTATGACTTGTCCTTTTTTTATATGCTTTAGGCAATCTTTCTCTAAATTTCAAGGAAGTTCCCCTAGATAGAATAAATTCTTGCTGAAACTCTGTCTTTCCTCTAACTCATTTTAAAAATATTTTTTTTTCAAGTTCCTCATTCAGGCATTCAAATTTAGGTATGCAAAACTAAGCATACTAATTTTGAAAGGTATCCTTCAGAAACCAT
Source organism: Crocuta crocuta (assembly GCF_008692635.1). Classification (NCBI taxonomy): domain Eukaryota; kingdom Metazoa; phylum Chordata; class Mammalia; order Carnivora; family Hyaenidae; genus Crocuta; species Crocuta crocuta. The sequence goes on along the minus strand of NW_027531875.1, from coordinate 4,233,490 downwards.
TTTATGCCCTGGGAATGAGACAGAAGGGAAAAAAAATAGCAGAAGTCAAGGAGACATTTTCTCTTTTTGACACAATATGTTCTTATTTTACCCACCATCTCAGTTCATATACATACAGTTGTCTTTTGTTAATTTAAATAGATGACTCACATATATGCAAAGAACAACCTATGGATATTTATAAATTTGTATTCCTTTATTGAAGATAACAACAACTAGAGTTGTTTTGCTAAAAGGAAAGAAGATAATAGGAGAAAGCTAAGAGATAGGGGAAATGTGAGTGGAGAGCTTTAAGAAGTAAAGTAGGTCACTGAGACAAGCAGAAAATGTGCAGTATCTTTTAAAAAATGAAGTAATTCTTAAAAGATATACTCCAGCCAGTGATTTTTTTTAATAGAATAACTTAAGACTCAAAATCACAGAATACTATTTATAGAGAGAAGTACTACATGATTTGGGGAAAAATATCCTCTGTAGCGTGAAATATTGATAAGAAACCTTGTCTAAAGGGGTGAATTCACTTTAACAGGACCCTTGTAAGGTCATTGTGAAGAAGTGGTGAGAAAAGCGAAAACATTTCCAGAATCAAATATAAATAGTTTTGAACAAATTCACTTTAAATAAAATAATGCCAAATTTAAAACAAATCTAAAAATGTCTTGATGCAGAAGATGGACCAAAAACAGGCATACAGTAAAAGAATTTAAGGTTAATGAATGTGAGGCAATTGAATAATTTAGTGTTTCAGTGTTGTATATAATTACTGCTCTTTATAGTCAAAGGGATATAAACAGCTCAACTGCAAACTGGTCTTGTTAGAAGAGCATTTATTACCAAATCCTTTATCTACCCTTCTTCCCACAGCCTCTTGTTTCTAACATTTCATATGCAATTATTTTTAAGTAATTAGGAGTAGATCATTATTATTCATATGTACAAGAATCTCTTCCTCTGAGGAATACTTTCTAATGCTCTCCACTCCAACATACTTGATTTTTAGACTTCTCATATGTCTTCTGGTCTCTAACTGCAGATATTTGATGTTTCACTGTCCTTCCCTCTTCATATCTATCAGCAAGTTGAAAAGTACTTCCACAAAATTTGTTAATAAAGACAAGTTTCGATGATCACCACCACTAATGGAAAAACCACTGCCCCCTCTCCTCGACAGCTGCTAAAGCCTACTTCCAGGCCTTGCTCCCTCCACCCTTTTCGTTTCTAGTTTGTTGTCCACGTGGCATTATTAATACCACCTCCTAAAACACAAATTGAGAGCGTGTATTCTTCTGCCTGCATTTCCTCTACCTTTACATCCCAAACATGAAATCATTTTATAAGTTTCCATTGAATTGGAAAATCAATCCAAATTCCTCGATAAACTGTGAAAAGACATACATGATCTGGCTCCTTTTTACTTCCCCAAGAACCACTTGATTCCTATGTTCCAGCACTTAGTACACTTTAGCCACATTGGTCTCCTTTTCGTCATGCAACATGCTCTTAAATTCTTTCTAGTCTTTGTGTTATCTATTCCCTTTAATCTTCTTAGTGTCCGTTTCTTCCTATGGTAAGTACTCCTGGTATAATCTTGAATGCCGCACACTCAGGAAAGCCTTCACTAACTACTGCATCTAAACAACTAAAGAATTCTTGTTTTCTTTCACTGCCCTTGGCAGGTATGCAGAAATGGAAAGTGGATACATGCTCTATTAGTTTCCTAGTGCTGTTGCGGTAACAAATGACCACATACTTGGCAGTTTAAACAACAGAGATTAATTATCTCAGTTTTGAAGGCAAGAAGTCTGAAATTAAGGTATTACGAGGGCTGCACTGACTCAGAAAGTTCTTGAGAAAAATGTTTCCATGTCTCTTCCAGCTTCTGGTAATGCCAAGCACTGCATTGCTTGTGTGAGAGTGAAACTAATCTATGCCTCCATTTTCACATGCCCTCTTTCTGTTTTCTCCTTTTCTCTCTCTTGTAAGGATACCCATCATTGGGTTTAGGGCCAAACATAATGCAGTATGAATTCATCTTGAGATCCTTACCTTAATTATATCTGTAAATAAGGTCACCTTCTAAGGTTTATTCATTTTTGAGAGATACAGAGGCAGAGCGTGAGCGGGGGGCGGGGGGACACAGAGAGAGAAAGACACAGAATCTGAAGCAGGCTTTAGGCTCTGAGCTGTCAGCACAAAGCCTGATGCTGGACTCAAACTCAAGAACCTTGAGATCTTCACCTGAGCGGTAGTCAAACTCTTTACCGACTGAGCCATCAAGGAGACACCCATAAGGTCACCTTCTAAGACTCCAGGTAGAATTTTTTTTTTTTTTTTGAGGGGACACTATTTCACCCTCTACATAGGTACTTTTGTGTGGCAATTTAAGAGCAAGCAGTAATCCCTGGACTATGTTAGGCTTATTTGTTATTTCTTAGGAATGTGACTTTTGATGTGACAGACATTAAGAGCTAAGTAAAAACATGGTGCTAACAGGATTAGGGTTACATTATTAAATAAAATCAGTAAAGGAATTGAAGAGAAATAACAGGTTTTTTTTAATTTTCTATAAGATTTTTGTATGCAGGAAATGTTGTATTATTCTGTCTTCCATTCTTACTGATGACAAGAAAGCATGGGTTTAAACCAGAAATCTGGCAATGGCTCTGGCCATATATTAAACTATATCAACATGGGCAAATTTAATTTCCATGTTTAAAAAGAGGATGCTACTTCCCCTCTGATAGTTTTTCTAAGAATTAAACTAGAGAATGTCTCCAAATCATTTAGTACAATGCCTGGTGTTTAAGAAACAAACAATTGCATCTCAAGGTTTTCTCATTCTGATGAAGAATTCAATTCTATCTCTAAATGAAACACTGCTTAATTTAAATACATGGTTCTTATTCTATTCAATATGACTAATTTATTTTTGCTTTACCTCCATTTTTCTTAAATCATTTTAAAACTATCATGATCAAATTGTAAATAATCAAAATTTTTGACAAATACAATGTAAGGTGAATTATTACTTTCCAGTCCCTAAAATTTAGTTTTCTTTTCATTATTTCCTACTGTAAACTTATTTTTAAACAACTCTGTAAAATTATTTTTTCATTTCATAGGCAAGTTTATAAAAAGTGTATTTTATTTTTATATTAATTTTATAAGCAACCCTCAAGCTTACTTCTATTGTGTGTGTGTGTGTGTGTGTGTGTGTGTATATATATATATATATACATGTAATTGTGTCCCCCTCTCCCCAGATACATTCACTGAATAATTTTGGGCTTCATTCTATTTTTATAGAAACTATTTTTACAATCTGTTATGGATAAATCATCAGAATAATATTTTCAGTGCACTTCTAACTTTATAAAGTACTTTCACATGCATTATCCATTTCCTCTGTTATTCACCCACTCATTCAATAAGCACTGCATTTATTAGCATTCTTGGCACTAAGCTGGGTGCTGGAATAAAAAACTAAAAGCCATCTTCCACTACTTAGAAAGCACACTAATGGAGGGTGGTAAATGCTATGATGAGTACATATGTTGAGTACTATGTAGTTTAAAGGTAGGGTGAATGTTTTAGAACTTAAGTGCAAGGTAGTATCAGCTAAAAGGGTATTTTTTTCCTCTTGAGTACATAAAAATTAGGTCTAAAGGAGAAAAGGAGGAGGGAACAGCAAATGAAAAGGCTTGGAGGCTTCCTGTGACTGGATTTTAGGTTTGAAGCAGAGGCATGGCATGAATTGAGGGTGGGGATAAACAAGAGTCAGACCCAAGGGAGCTGGGAAGTCATGTCTTGAACCCGGACTTTATTCTTAAGATAATGGAAAGCCATTAAAGAACTAGATATGGTATGACATTATTTCATCTACATTTCAAAAAGCAGTGAATTAGAAATTAGAAATAAACTGAGGAAGAGTTACACATGAGGTACAGGGAATAGGGCTCTTCGGTAATCACTGACGAAATTGAGAAGGGTCTGATCTTTACCCTATAAACAAAGTTGAAAACATTTGGCATCCAATTGGATGCTGCTTCTCAATAAATTTAAGTGGCTTGCTTAATTTAAATAGTAACTGTTCACTCCCCACATAGAGTTATTCCTAATTTATACTAATACTTCTTACCATATTGCCTTTGGAGAAATACTGTTATTTTAGGGTTTGGGATCCCTAAGGAAATTTTGAAGTTAATTCTCTAGGTTCAATTATTATCTCTTAGTTTCTCATATGTTTCAGTTATCTATTGCTAAAAAAGAATTATACCCCAAACTTAGTGGGTTAAAACAATGATGATGAGTCATCATTCCCTGTGCTGTCTGGGCTCAGCTAGGTGGTTCTTCTCTTCTTTGTAATGATGTCTGGGCTTCTCTTACCCAGGCCCACAACATTCAAAATGACTTTACACAAAGGTCCTGGAGTTCTTCTGGGGTGACTGCAAAGACTGTGGTTAGTTCTGTCTCTCTTTGGCAAAGAGTCAGATTTCTGATATAGTATCCAAGGTCTCCAAGACTAAAACTGGAAATTGTCGGGTTTCTCAATGGCCAGGCCCAGAACTGGCAAAGATTTACTTCTGCTACACTCTGTTGGAAAAAGGAATTCACACAGCCTACACTGATTCAAGGAGGCAAAACAGACTTCACTTCTTGATCAGAGGAGTAGCATGGGAAACCAGGGATGATAAGAAGCATTTGGAGAGTTGATTCCTTATTACATCACAGGTTCTGACCAATTTTGCAGATAATCTCTGAAAGTAGATATTCTCTTTTCTGTAATTATTATCTTCTTTGAAATAGTTAACATCAATTTAAGGTCATGTGGTAACATGAAAATGTTTATAGGACAGGTTATTCCTAAGAATGATAATTTAATATGGTATATAAGAAATTACTTATTTTAGAGTGCTTGGGTGGCTTAATTGGTTAAGTGTCTCATTCTTGATTTCAGCTCAGGTCATAATCTCATGGTTCGTGGGCTCAAGTCCTGCATGGGGCTCTGCATTGACAGTGTGAGGTCTGCTTGGGATTCTCTCTCTCTCCCTCTCACTCCACCCTTCCCCCATGTGTGCGCTCTCCCTTTCTAAATAAACTTGACATTTTTTAAAAATCTTAAAAAAAAGAAATTACTTATTTTTTCCTTTTCTTATATCTGTCAGATAGTCTTGAGACATATGGCTTAGATATCTCTACAAATGTATTAAGCATCTATGCTGTTCCCTGTACCTTTTTCGGTTACAATAATGATGATAAAATTTCATGAACTAGCAATTCTTTCACTATACAACACATATTTTATAATCATCCTACACAGGAAGAAAAATCTCCTTATATTCTAGTAGTTTTCAATTGGAAACATTAAAAATAATGGTTTATACATGTCCATTTGGTACATGTGCTGGTCAATGTTAGATATTAGTAGATGAAGTCCATAAAATAAACAATGGAAGATGAAGATCATTAATTTTGCAAGAACAGTAAGGAATGTTCTCTACCTCAGACCAAATTTTTTTATTGTGAGGCTCAAAGAAACCTCTTTCATTATGTTTTTGACAAGGATTTTATTTTACAAGGACTAGAGAAGTCTGTCATTCTTCCCCTCTCACTTATTCTCTCATGGTCATTCCAACTTGGCTTCGTAAGTTAAAATCAAATAGTAGTAAACTAGTGACACTATTAGGATATGAAATTAATAAATATATTTTACAATTGTATCAAAAAGTATCTACTTGGAGAAGGAAGAATTATATGGAATCTATTATATATTGTTTAAAGGTCTAAAAATGAATGAATTTATTAAACTTATAAATGCACTGACAATTCTGTATGACACATGTAAGCCTAATATTGAAAAGTACATATTTTAAATCACACACACACACACACACACACACACACACACACACACACCAGAGCAAAGCAAAACCAAACCAAACCAAAAGCACTATGTTCTTGAGCATTTATGACTAGTTCTTTGGGTTTTTGGTTAAATCATGTTATTTATTTGGAAGACTAAAACTTTTTTTAAGTGAGTATGAGGACACTCTGGATGCAGAGCCCTGCCTTCCTCCTGCTAGACACACCTGCCCCCTTGATCTCTAAGCTCAACTTTGTTATTCTTAATAATCGAAGTATCTCTTTTCAAGCTAACCCTTGCTTCCCAAAGCTGGGTACTCTGGTAAAGAGAGGCATCTTAACATTTAGAAAAACTTCATATATTTTATAAGAAACTTCACTAAGTATGTAAGAGTAAGGGCCATGGGTTCATTTTGCTTCTGAAACAAGGGTCTACTACTTATTAAAGATATGTGACCTTGTGAAATTATGTAAACTCTCTGTGCTTCAATTTCCTTTCCTGTAAAATGAGGATAATACTAGTAGGTATTTCAAAATGGTATGATAAAAACTACACGTGAAGGTCATGTACGTTAAGCACCTTAGAAGAGCAACTAGCAAACATATCAATTAATAACACCTTTTTAAAAACTTTTATTTATTTATTTATTTAGAGAGAATAAGAGTACCAGCAAGGGAGGAGCAGAGAGGGAGAGAGAGCACAGAGCCTGATGTGGGCTCCAACTCTCCAATCAGTAGATCATGACCTGAGCCGAAATTAAGATTCAGATGCTTAACCGACTAAACCACCCAGGTGCCCCTCAATTAATAACACCTTTAAGCTCATTAATGACAATTCACGGTTCCAGTGAATAGATATCAATAATATGCTAAATGAATATGTTGGTCATGGCACATTAAAATTAAGCTCACTCTTCCTCTTTTCTAATTTTCTGGTTAGAGAACCAGAGGTAACTGTCTTTCTCAGTGTACTTATCTGATAACCTTTGCCATTTTCAGTGGACTCTCTTATCCACACAATGTCCAAGCCCAACATCAACCCTTTTTCATAAGGATTTACTTTTCTCTTGGAGGCGTTCACACCTAGGAAATTCAGTTATCTTCCCTTTGCCAAATTAAGCCTTGCTTTGGGTTCTCAGATATTCTTTTCTCAGTGTATGTGTTAAATATCATTTCTCTTTATTTTCATCATCCTTTGAAATATTCTTTTTAAAAAACTGTTCTTTAGTTAACATGAAAGCTTGTATCTTGACAGTAAGTCTCAAATATATCTTCTTGCTAGCAGCCATCTGTCAGCAGGTTGGAGCCGGACTGTCACTACCATTAAACTAAAATACACTTTCAGTGGTGTGAAAACCAATTCAACAACAACTTATCTTTTACCTCCCTTTATTATTCTGCACTACATCACTTTCAGAACTGTGTACCCCAAAATGGTAATGTCATCTTACCTGTCACTCACACTTATGCTTTCCAAACTGTGCAAAAAAAGAAAGCCTGCAAGGGATTTCAGTAATTCTTGTGATTTGTTTGCTGTTGTGCTAAGGGCTATAACTGCTCTTGGAAATCACAAAAAGCCTGATTTTCACCTTTACATGCCTTTGAATGTACTATTCCTTCTACAGTAAATAGTGACTCCAGGCCAAAGGAAGAGCCACAGAGGTGTGGAAGAAGATAATAACCAGAACAGTTATTATTAGCACTAGGTTAAGATGCGTAGGGGAACAATAAGAAGAAAAAAGGAAAATCATATTATTGCTGCTGCAGTGAAGAAAAGTTAAGTGTCAAAGGAAGATACGTTTGAAAATACAACCATGGAAGCCTTTCAGTTACTTTATTGATATAGACATATTTTCTCTGCTCTTTCCAGCTCAGTGCTTTTTTTCAGGGATTTTTTTTAATAGAAGTGTTCAGGCAATAAACATGACATGCAGCTCATGTCTGGAGGACTGTAAGACACCTCTGGATTTCATAAAGTATGAAGTGATTGAATTCCTAGCACCCCAAAATATAATAATCTGTAAAAATTCCATTGCCTGGAGTATCTTTATTTTGTCATAAAAAAGAAATCATGGAAAAGCAAGCAAATGTCAGACACTACAGAGTCTTAGTTATTTCTCCACTGGTGCCCCAAAGCTGTAAATTCTCTATAAACAATAGAGAAAATAACACCTGTTTGTATTCTTAACCATGGCAAAGCCTAAGATCAACAAATCAATATTCATTGTCATATAACTATAAATTATAATTGCTATGCTTTGTGGTGAGTTGTGGGTGTGTGTGTATGTGTGTCATTTTCTTACTTTAATACTTGACTGGAGACAGGAAATTACATCTAGATGGAGTGGAGTAAAGTTTACTCTAACAAGGCAGGCTAAAAATATAGAAATCTGAAGTCATAGATACATTCTGAAAAGGCTGCTCTGCGTATAGTAACTGTATGTTGTTAGACATATAGAGTCTCATTTATTTTAAGTCTAGTTTTCTTGGCACTTGTCAGCTAGCTTTTCCATAGCCAGAAAAGCACACCTTTATTTGAACTGTGACATAAGAATGAGAAGAGCATTTTGATTCCCTCATTTTTAAAAAATAATTTTTAAATGTTTTATTTATTTATTTATTTATTTATTTATTTATTTTTTGAGAGAGAGAGAGAGACAGTGTGAGCAGGGGAGGGTGAGAGAGGGAGGGAGACACAGAATCCGAAGCAGGCTCCAGGCTCTGAGCTGGCTGTCAGCACAGAGCCCGACACGGGGCTTGAACCCACAAACCGTGAGATCATGACCTGAGCTGAAGTCAGGCTCTTAACCAACTGAGCCACCCAGGTGCCCCTGATTCCCTCATTTTTAACTGGGTTTTGAGAAGCCACCCCAGAATATTTTCATGACCATTCATCTTAACATTTATGGTCTAAAAAAGTTTGTTATGTTTCTCATCAGTGATGAAACTAAAAGGAGAAGGTGATTGGAAACTCAGAAATAATCTCCCAAGAGAGGTCAAATAATTATTTAAATTCTGTACAATTTCAAAGAAAAAATTACAGAAAATTAAAACAAATCATTCCCAGAAACTGAATAAGAATGGGGACTGAGAAGAGAGTGGAACATGCCTAGAATAGAAATGAAAGATCAATGGCCAGGCCAGCGTGTTAGGGGAGGACTTTACTAAACATGAAAAGCTTAAAAAAAACCAACCAAATAGTATAGTTATGGAAACTTAAATTGTGGAGCCAGATGTATATATGAGTTCAAACCCCAATTCTGTCATTTGATGGAGGTATCTTTGGACAATTACTCCTACTTATTCTTTCCAGACCTGTTTCCTCAACTGACAATTGAGAAAATTCAGGACTACCTCACATTTTCCCCTCTCTCTTCTTCTTCAACTGTGGATTGCATTTTCTGCTTATTTCAGTCCCCAATAAATTTGGATTAATTTTGGACATTGGAGAGATTTATGTCTTAGAGACAGTGGATTCTTGATTTGGAAGGGATTTGAATTATTTCATTATCACCCTAAACTTGGGTAGTTTTGATTTTATACTTTGTGATCAATGGAAAGCTCAAAGTGTTTGGCTAACCCTGTAGTTTGGCAGGACACTGCTTCCAGACTTTATTTCCCAGCGAATCTTGTCAGAGTTTGTCTTTAGGCTTTACAGAGGTAAGGCTAGGGTAGATGTCTATATCTAAAGTTCATAACATGAGTTCACACTCCCAATACTCCAGGTGTCTCATTTGGATGTTAGAGATGTTAACAGTAGGTTGATCAGATCTTGTTACAACAGAAAGACAAGCATTCTGATAATCTGCTGCACTGCCTTTCCCTGATACTGTTCAACCTCTACTTTCTACGTTCCAGCAATAAAGCACAGAGAGGTTGTTATCTAACAATCTTTGAATGGTCTTATTCTATATGTACTCTATAGCATTGCTCTCAACCATAAATTTATAGTGACTTTACACATAGACTCCTGGGCACCCCTCTCTATACAATTCTAGCTTTTCTATGCTCCATTCCATAAATTCTAGTTGCTCTGTTTGCCAACTCTGAAATCTGCCTCCTTACAGTACTTTGTACAAACTCCAATTGTCTCTACCATACTGGGGAAATTGTTCCCAGTAGAGAGTTGGGCTTTAGGCCTTAAGGTGTAAAAGGAAAACACACACACACCCACACACACACCACCGCCACTACCACCACCACCACCACAAACAACAACAACAACAAAACCCCACATTGTTCTTGGAATATAGGGAATTTACTAATATAAAAAGAGAGCTCCTTCCAAGGAGATATAACTATAAAAAGCAGTCACTACCAGTACTCACTATCAAGTATGTAAAGGTAATGACTACAATGACCTGTCTTTTCTTCTGGACTGTCATTTCCTCCTGGCACATTGTCAAAATCAAATGGAAGCAGGAGGGCTGGAGGGCAAGAGCTGGTGATGTAATCTCTGATCAGACTCTTAAGACAAAAAGTGGTATAGGGAAAATGTAAAGATATTTGAGTAGAAAAGAATAATTAGCATATAGATATTTCTGAATTCAGGAGAATAAATCATTTCAATTTATAATGAAAACAGAGTTATTCACATAGTCATGTAATCATTGTGTATGTAGTCACTGTGAAAATTATACAAAAAATTACATAATTTATTACCTTGAACAATAGCATTGTGTATATACATATGTATATGTATGTGTGTATATATGTGTGTATATATGTACACATATAATAACATGGCTCAATACTATTGAAAGGAATATAAACTGATATTTATATATATTTTACAAATATTCTAGAGCTGGAATAAGTATGAGGATTTTGAAGTAATGTAGATTTATATTTAAGTAGGCATAGCTAGTATAGTTTTTAGAAGGTGAAATAATAGTCATCTTTTTCTAATTTTCTGGTGGTTACATACGTACTATTGCTAATCTTCACGAGAACTCTCTAAGCTGGGTATTATTATCATTCTTACTTCATAGGACAGGACACTGAGACTCATAAAGATTAAATTCCACAGGATCACATAGCTGTTAAGTGATAAAGGACAATTAAATGTAAATCAAAAGTTTACTTTCTTAACAGTATTGAGTGTGAAAGGTAATAAAGATAGTGAGATGACTGATGTGAGAGACATTTTACTTATGGAGAAAAGGAATCATATAAACTAAAAATCAATATTAAAATGTAATCAGAAGATCTATGGAACAATATGGAGAGAATGGGGCTTTATGAAGTTTTTGGATTATTCAAAGCATTGGAATGGTTTCAAAATGCATTAAGTTGAGAGAACATATGATTCATAGGATATGATTAGTTATAATTAATATCCATTTTAGTGGCTAAAGTTCATAAGACAACTAAAGTATTTGTAACAGGAAAATATGAGGAAAAGCATCATACTAATGAACTATTTTTTAAAATTTTCTTTCAGTCCAACAGAAAAAAGATATAATGCATATACCATTAGAGGTAGAATGGGACAGCTGTGGTCAATGTCTAATAAAATTCACAGTTTCTGAAAGCTTAAACTGACAATACTAAAAATCTTAACATGATATCTTATTTGACTACAGGGCTTGATAACTAAATAAGTTGTCCTTGTTCTTCAATATTTTGTGCTAATCAGATCAATTTAAAAGTCATTTATATTACAATTTCACCGAAAAATTTTCCTGACCTTAACTTTATAATTAAGTCCTGATGATCTCTTTAGAAGTCCACATGACGATTTAGAAATAATTCAGTTTTCATAATTTTCAGTGGGAATATTCACTTACAGTCATAATTCTTTGCTTTTGAAAATGCATCAGAGAGTCATGTATTAAAGCTAGGAAGCAACAAGAGACCATCGATTTCCTCACTTTGACATTACAGGCTAATGTTTACATGAAATCTGATCATATTTGTCTAAGACAATTTCATTTGCTTGATTAATACAGTTTTCTTCATTGCTTATATCTAATTTCAAGAGGCATATTCTGTCTCTAAATGTTCTTTCATCACTGATTCATTTATCCCATTTTTCTTCTTGCTGTTATTCCTTTAGAATCTTTCAAATACTACTGGAAATATTTTGGCTACTCAACAAGTCTGATAGTTCCATTACTATGGAAAATGGTGAATATTTTAGGTAATCTCAGACTAACTGGACAAACCAACACATGGATATTACAGTATAAAAGTCCAATGAACACAGGAAAGCAAAATTACATATTTCTTTCTTACCATCAAGAATCAAATGAATGGATATTTTGGATATGTAGAATAACTGGATATTTTGAGTAGCAAAATTCAGAATGTAAGTGAAATCTACAACATGCTGGTGAGTGATACACTTTTGAAGCCATGCCTTGGGGCGCCAGGGTGGCTCAGTTGATTAAGCGCTCGACTTCAGCTCATGTCATGATCTCACGGTTCGTGGGTTCAAGCCCCACAACAGGCTCTGTGCTGACAGCCAGCTCAGAGCCTGGAATCTGCTTCGGATTCTCTGTCTCCCTCTCTCTCTGACCCTCCCTTGCTCACACTATCTCTCTCTCATAAATAAATAAAATCATTTAAAAAAGAAAAAAGAAAAAAAAGAAACCATGCCTTAGAGAATCTCATACTTTACCTCAATCTTAAAATATATAACCTGATACTAGCAAAAATCTAAAATAAAATGAAATGTGAAATAACAAGTTTCATTCATTGAACAAATGACTTCGATTGGAATGCTTCTTCATTTTCCCTATTCTCTAAATTTTAGATAGCTTTTCAAGTACTCCTTTTATAGTACTTACCATATATGTTTGTAAATCATTTGTTTATGTCTATTTTTACCGTTAGCTTCTAAAACCTAAGAAATAAAAACACTGTTATAAAGATTTTGTGAAAATCTCATGTCCACTACAATGTTTGGCACCTAGTCCATGCTCAATGAATGATATTACCTTAAACTATTGATTTCACTGTCAATTGTTTTGTCCAAACAAAACAGTTTGTTTCTGTCCAAACAAAATTGTGATATGCTGTCTGAACAACACTGTAATTTGTTTTTGTCCAAACAAAACAGTCAACTATTGTAATATCGTTTACACATAAGATTTTAGAATGAAAAATTATGTTGCTTGAAAGGATACTGACAGAGTGGCTGTGTGAGAGAATAAGGAGGAATAAGTGATAATTAATGAGAAAGCATCACAAAGCAACTTGTACTCCTACTTCCGGTGGAATAGTTCATATTATACCAAATATCTCATCAAAAACAATTATAAAAAATAGATAAAATCCAAAAATAAATCAAGCATACAAAAAGTATTTGTTTTTAGAATTAAGTTAAATACTGGAGGGGTATCTGGTGGCTCAGTAGGTTAAGCAATTGACTATTGGTTTCAGCTCAGGTCATGATCTCAGGATCCACAGGTTCAGGCCCTGCATCAAGTTCCACACTGACAGTGTGGGGCCTTCTTGGGATTCTCTCTCTCTCTATGACCCTTGCTATCTCTCTCTCTCTCTCAAAAATAAATTAACTTTTAAATACATACATAAATAAATTCTGCAGAAAATTGTTCATGTAGAAGAAAAATAATCCTAGAATAAAAGACTGAAATGATGAAAAAAGTAAATATGTAAGTAACTATAAATGAATGTTGACTGATTAAGAGACTCTAAGTGCCTTTTAGGTGTTTATAATATATGCATAATTAAAGTCTACAAAAATAATAGTGCAAATATCAAGGGATGGGGTTGACTTCTAATGTTCTATTGTCCTTGCATTGTGATAAGAAAGTAGTAAGGGTACTAATTTATAATGTACTCTAATAATCAAGGATATGCATTATGTTCTCCAGGGTTACTACTACTATACAGAGGAAAAAATAATAAAAATACTTCATTAGTATAAAAGAAAGCAAAAAGGGGGAATAAAAGGGACAAATAATAAGAGATGGAACAAACAGAAAACAAATATAAAAATAATTATAGTAAGTTAAAAAATAGTGACCCCAATTTAGAAGACTCACATAAGTTTAAAAAAAATCAAACCCTAAATGCTATTTATAAGAAATCCATTTGGATTGTAATATTATAATAACTGAAGTATAGACACACATGTGTAAATAACTGAATGCATTTCTACTAATGTTAGATAATGTAGACTTCATGACATGACCATTGATGGGTTCAGGGAAAATCATTTCATAATGGTAGACAAGTAAATGCACCAGGATCACAATATCATTTTAACTATAAATATATATAAATTAATTCATCTAATAATTTACTGCCAAATACATGGAACAAAAAAATGAAATACAGACTTAAAACAGAAAGAGAGTAATAACAAAATTACTTAAAAAATTAATGAGAGTAACAACAATTTCAGTAACAATTAAAAATTTCAAGGAATTGGCATACATTCACCCAATAAATGAAGAATACTCATTTGTAGACTCAAGTCTACAAAGAAATGTACCAATATCAGGTTACTATTTCTTCCTCTAAGAGAGGCAGATATTTCAGCATTAACATTTGACGTTCTGAGATAAGAGCTGTCCTCCTACTCTGAAAATAATAAAATACTTTAATGTGTTTTTATTGATAACCTGAATTAGAGCCATGGAATTATATTTCATAGGCATTATCTGCTAGCATAAGTAATACATTTGGGCAATAGTATTTTTCATTCTCTGGCAAACTGCTAATAGGATTTTCTAGTGTGTTTATTTAAATTTGCAGTGTTCCAATTCAAAGACAATAAGAATAGTTAAATGATGTAATGGAGCATCATGGCTAAAAATGATAATTGTAGTTATAAATAAGAGGAAGAAGAAAAGAAGTAAAAAGTGCTCATATATATAATATTCACTATGCTTAAAATGTTTCAAAGAGATTTGGAGCTGTTAACATGCTTAATCTTTAAGACAATTTCTCATTACCTCACTTTATAAACTGACACATAATAAGATTAAGTAATTTGCACAAAAGGGACACTAAATTGTGAAATCAGAATCTGAGACTCACTGAAAAACTTGAATTTTCAATAAAAGTATAAATTACATTTTAAAGTTTAATTAAAGAGAGAGATGCAGACATGAAAATACCAATAAATTGATACTTTAGAGAATGTATAATTAAAATACAATGATACTGTAGAGAAATAAAACCATTTGCAAATTTTTAATTTTTTAATGACTCTTTCAAACTTTCTTAACTTTACTGTAATAATATTGCATAAACATTACCCAAATCCAAAAGTTGTATCAATGGTTTATAATCATGTAACTTAAAAAATTTTTTAATGTTTATTTTTAAGAGAGAGAGTGTGTGTGTGCACAAGTGGGGGAGGAGCAGAAAGAGAGGGAAACACAGAATCCGAACCAGGCTCCAAGGCTCTGAGCTGTCAGAACAGAGCCTGATGCGGGGCTCAAACCCATGTACCATGAGATCATGACCTGAGCTGAAGTCAGGCACTTAACGGACTGAGCCACACAGGCATCCAGGTAATCATATAACTTAAAATAAATATTATTTTACTATAGTTAAGTATACTTTTTAATAATATAAATTTTCTTTATTTTTAATTTTTTGAGTATAGTTGACATGCAGTGTTACATTAGTTTCATGTGTACAACATAATTTAACTTCTCTATATCTTATACTAATCTCACCACAAGTGCAGCTACCATTTGTCACCCTATACCACTATTACAATACCATTGACTATATTCCCTATGTAGTACCTTTATTATTATTAAGTTGTTTAGTTATTATTTAGTTATTCACTCCATAACTGGAAGCCTGGATCTCCCATTCTCCTTCACCCATTTTGCCCATCCCTGAAGCCCCTTCGTTCTGGCAACCATCAGTTTGTTCTCTGTATTTACAGGTCTGATTCTGCTTTTTGTTTGCTTATTCATTTATTTTGGTTTTTAGATTCTTCACATGAGTGAAATCCTATGGTGCTTGTCTTTCTCAGTCTGACTTATTTCACTTAGCGTAACACCCTCTAGGTGTCACTATTTGTAGATGACATGATGTACATGGAAAACCCTAAAGACTCCACCAAAAAACTAATAAAAGTAATAATGACTTCAGTGAAATTGAAGGACACAAAATTCATACCCAGAAAGGTAGTGTTTCTATAAACTAATAATAAAGTAGCTCAAATATAAATTTAAAAA
Organism: Crocuta crocuta; assembly: GCF_008692635.1. Lineage (NCBI taxonomy): Eukaryota > Metazoa > Chordata > Mammalia > Carnivora > Hyaenidae > Crocuta > Crocuta crocuta. The sequence continues at coordinate 4,217,456 of NW_027531875.1, read as the reverse complement.
ACACAATTTTATTTACCATTGCATCAAAAAGAACGCAATACCTAGGAATAAACTTATCCAGGGAGATGAAAGACCTTTACTCTGAAAGCTAAAAATATTAATGAAAGAAAATTGAGGGTGACACAAATGAAAGAAAAGATCTTCCATGGTCATAGATTGAAAGAATGGTATTTTAAAACGTCTATACTAACCAAAGCAATTCACAGAATTCCATATCAAAATACCGATAGCGTTTTTTCATAGAACTAGAACAAATAATACTAAAATTTGTATGGAGCCACAAAAGATCTCAAATAACCAAAACAACCTTGAGAAAGAAAAACAAAGCTAGAGTTATCACAATTCCAGATTTCAAGATACATTACAAAGTTTTAATCAAAATTATTATGTTACTGTCACAAAAATAAACACATAGATCAATGGAATAGAGTGTCCAGCAACAAACCTACACTTATATTGTCAATTAATTTATGACAAAGGAGGCAAGAATATACAATGGGGAAAATACAGTCTCTTCAATAAAGGATACTAGGATAACTGGGCAGATACATGCAGAAAAGCAAAAAAAAAAAAAAAAAAAAAGAA
>NW_027531875.1:4200610-4216779 GCF_008692635.1 Crocuta crocuta | reverse complement strand
GGAAAACGGGGGAAAAAAAACAAAAAAAAAAAAAAAAAAAAAAAAAAAAAAAAAGAATCTGGACCACTTTTTTCTAACCACATTCACAAAAATAAACTCAAAATGAATTAAACACCTAAATGTAAGACTTGAAACTACAAAAATCTTAGAAGGAAACACAAGCAGTATTTCTCTGACATTAGCCATAGCAACATTTTTCTACATGGTGCCTAAGGCAAGGGAAACAAAAGTGAACATAAATTATTGGGACTACATCAATATAAAAATCTTCTGCACAGTAGAGGAAACCATCAACAAAACAAAAAAGCAATGTACTAAGTGGGATAAGATATTTGCAAATGATATATCCAATAAGGGATTAATATCCAAAAAACATAAAGGACTTAATCAACTTAGAACCAAAAAATATTCTGATTTAAAAATGGACACAGAACTTGAATAGACATTTTTCCAAAGAAGACATCGAGATGGCCAACACACATCATCAGGGGAATGCAAATCAAAACCACAATGAGATATCACCTTACACCTGGCAGAATGGCTTAAAAAAAGAAAGACAAGAAATAACAAGTGTTAGTAAGGAGGTGGAGAAAAGGAAACCCTCATACACCGTTGGTGAGAATGTAAACAGGTACAGGCACTGTGGAAAACAGGATGGAGGTTTCTCAAAAAAATACAAATAGAAATACCATATGATCCAGTGATTCCACAACTCGAATTTACTCCAAGAAAACCAAAACACTAATTCAAAAGCTAATTCCTATCTACCTTTGTTTATTACAGCATTATCTGCAGTAACCAAGTTATGGAAGCAACCTAAACGTCCATCAAAATTAGATGAATGGAAAAGGAAGATACACACACACACAGGAATATTATGCAGCCATAAAAAATAATGCAGTCTTGCCAATTAAACACATTTTAATATTTGTTACATCTATTGTTGTCTTTTGCTTTATCTAAAAAAATGTAGTGTTATTAGATCTTTCAATTCATTTGAACATGTGTCATACACTGCACACCCTCCAAAAGAAAACAGTAAAAGAAAGTACATGTGGAAGAATAAAATGATATTCATAGGGTTTAGAAAGAGAGAAAAAATTTCATAAAGGGATCCTCTCTGTTTGTAATGCCTTGACATTGATATTAAAGGACGTGGATTTCCACACCCACCTCAAAGAACAGGGTTCTTCACTGCTTCCTGCTGGTGTGGTGTAAGTAAAGAGTAGGTAAAGGGGAGGTCTAGGGTAGGTAAGGAAGTTCAGGATCACATAGTTATACTACTAATACTCCCTTAGTTATTAATAGACAGATTGGAAAACATGGATTTCTCTTTCTAGCAGATCGTAATGAGGTAGTATCCACAAGCACTTTCCTACCTGAGACAGTCTCAGAAGAAGCCAGTTAAAGAGAAGATTTAAATAAGAACCAGAATCTCACAATATAAATGAAATTATCCAGGTTGCAAGAAAAATAATCTTTTTTTTCCAAAAGCCATCAAGATCTCAAACTAAATCAAAAAAGGCAATCAATGAATACCAATACCACATGACAGAGATTTTAGGATTATCTGACAAATATCTTAAAGCAGCCACAATAAGTGGCATCTGGGTGGCTCAGTCAGTTAAGCATCTGACTCTATTTCAGCTTGGGTCATGGTCTCACAGTCTCATTGGTTCGAGTTCTGCTTCAGGCTCTGCTCTGGTAGTGCAGAGACTGCTTGGGATTCTCTCTCTCTGCCCCTCCCTCCTTGCGCTGTCCCCGTTTCTCTCAAAATAAGTAAATACTTAAAAAAAAATAAAGCAGTCACAATAAAAAATTTCCTCAACAATGCAAACACTTAGATAAAAAATTTAAGTAACCGTAAATACATCAAAAACCTCAACAAAGAAATAGAACATATAAAGAAGAGTCAAATAAAAATGTCACACACACAAAAGTACAATAACTGAAATGAAAAGATCAATGGGTAGGTTCAACAGAGAATGGAGGGAAAAGAGAAAACAAAACAAACAAAACAACAACAACAAGAAAACAAGGAACTGAGGTAGAAAATAAATTACCTAAGCTAAACAACACAAGGAAAGTAAACTAAAAATTCCCATGAGTCACCACTTAAACACCCAGTGCTCGTCCCAACAAATGCCCTCCTCAAGTAAATTCAAAATGGATGTAAGACCTAAATGTGAGACAGAAAACCACAAAACCCTAGAGGAGAAAACAGGCAACGACCTCTTTGACCTCAGCAGCAGCAATTTCTTGCTCAACATGTCTCCATAGCCAAGGTACTTTGAACTACTGGTACCTTATCAAGATAAAAAGTTTCTGTACTGCAAACTTTTAAAAGGCAACAAAATTAAAAGGCAACCAACGGAATGGGAAAAGATATTTGCAAATGACTTAACAGATAAAGGGTTAGTATCCAAAATCTATAAAGAACTTACCAAACTCAAAACCTCCCAAGAAATAAAAAAACAAACAAAAAACAAATAATCCAGTGTAGAAATGGGTAGAATACATGAATAGACATTTTTTGAAAGAAGACATCCAGATGGCCAACAGACACATGAAAAGATGCTCAAAAATCTGTATTCTTAACCAAATTTTTGCTATGTGACCCAAATCATGTAAATTTTAGTTATTTTTCAAGTGTAAATCGACTCTTTAAGTGGAAAGTTAAGGTGTGAAAAACACAACAGAAGGCATTCAAAATCTGTTGAAGATTGAATCTATGGAATGTTGCCAATTTTTAAGATGGGTTTTCTATAAACATGTACTGAGTTATCTAGATTAAGTTTTGTTTCCATATATTCTCACAACAGTAAATTCTTACCCCAATCATAGCATTTATCATATTCTATAATAATCATGATCTGCATTTCCATGATTTCTCATGTTGCAATTTGTCAGTTCCATGAAGAAAGGCTAGAATACTGTCCTTGTAATCATTTTATCCCTAAGGCATGACACATGTGATGAAGAGATGAACAAATATTGATGAAATATCACCAAAGGAGATGAGTGGAAAAGGAGATGAAGCTTCATATTATACTTTAAACAGCAATAAGAAGTTGTGAAATTATGACAGTAATGAGCTATAATGAATAATCAAAATCATTTCACTGAGAAATGTATATATGAAAGGCAAATATAGATTATCAATGAATACCCAGAGAGCTAAGCAATTGTATCCTAAAATACACCTAAAAAACGGTAAAATATCCACTAAAAATAAGTGAAGGATATGGTAAAGTAATAAAAGAATTATGAATGAATGAGATGCAAAGAACAAGATATGTGATCCCAATAGTTACCAGAGGAAATGCAAATAAAATACTAAGATAACATTTTTTTTGCCCTGTAAAAAATCTAGTGTTTTGAACCTAGAGGTTGAAAACACTTCATAACCAGGGGATAGCAGAAATTTTCACATTCATGGAGGATAGTTTGGATGCATCTATTTAAATTTAAAATCCAGCACTCCCATTTCTGGAATTCTATCTTAAGTATATATCACACATGTGCACTAGGATATGCATCCAAAGTTGTTCTTTGAAACCACATATTCTAAAGCTGCCAATAAGAGATACACTAAATATATTAAAGTATAGACATACCATATGCCATACAGCTATATCATCATTAAAAAGAATGAAGAAGTATACATGTATACAATAAGTATAGTTATATTCCAGAAGATGATAAGTGATACTGTATAGATATAAACAAAAAGATTCACAAAATTATGCATATGACTGACTCAATTTGTAATATGTATATTATATACATATATAATATATATTAAGCATGGAAATATGCATATATCTGCATTTGCCTGGAAATGGTCTAGAAAGATACACACTAAGCTGAGTTTGGGAGGGTGGTGGAAATTGTAAACCTATTGTCGGAAAATGAACTTTATTATTTTGAATCATGATGTTTAATCAAACTTAGAAACAAAAATGAAAATAAACTGAAGAACACAGATAAGATTTAAAAATAGGTGTGATTCTTAATTTGCCTTGAGAAAAAAAAAGGACAGAAACTGAAGTGTATGAATCAGCAAGTACTTGGAGAGTTAGTGGACAAAGCTGAGCATGTTATTTTAGGACATATGTCCTTTTTCTAAAACCATCAGGGTTATGGGGCTTGAGAATATATAAAACAGCCCATAGATCAGATTGTAGCTGAAGGGATTCATGCTTGCATTTAGTTATGAAGTTCAAATTGGAATCTGTTCAGGCAGAAAACTAATAGAAATGGGTGATAGCTAATTAACCTAAGGCTTCAAAGTAATTGCTCTACAAGAAGCAATTAAAAGGGATCTTTCTCCTTTTTTTTAGTTTTGAAAATCATAAAATGCCCTATTTGACTTTTGGTGCATGAGCAAAAATATATGTGTACACACAAATATCGATTTTTTAAAAACCTCTACCTTATCCAACTTCTCGGTAATTTTTTAAAAGTAAAAAAAATAATCACAAGAACTGTGCTTTATGTCAATACTGAACATCCCATGTTTAGGACACGGCCATGAATGAGATGATCAGAGTAGCTTCCTGAAGTAAACATGGGTAGGAGGATAGAGTTATATTGACTAAGCCCTCCCTGAGCCACCCGCCTCACCACTAGAGTCAGTATAACTAGCTACTTAGTCTAAAGCCTACAGTCATCCGTAGAGGTGTATCCCCTAGCCAAAGCAAGGTGCTTTTGTGAAAAGAGTGAGGAATGGGGTGCCTGGGTGGCTCAGTCGGTTGAATGTCTAACTCTTGATTTCAGCTCATGTCATGATCTCATGGTTTGTGGTTTCGAGCCTCATGTTGCTCTCCTCTGACAGCGCAGAGCCTGCTTGGCATTCTCTATCACCTGCTCTCTGCCCCTCCTCTGCAGACTCTTTCTCTCTCAAAATAAATGAATAAATATTAAAAGAAAAAAAAACTCAAAAAAAAAAAAAGTAATGAATGTACACCATCCCAAATTAGTCCCTGTCTGCCTCAATCTTCAACTCTGGCTTCCCATCTTTCATGGATGGTTCCTCACGTTTTTCAAAAATATCCATACCTGTATATCATATACTCATTCCTTCTCAGAGAGATGAATCCCAGATTTCCTATATTTCTTTATCTAGTTCCAAATGCATATACCTTATGTAGTACAGTGTTCTCTCCCCCAAATTAGCTCAGTATCTCGGACTTGCAGCTTCATGGCACATAAGCTTCATGTATTTGGAAATGACACCAAAGCAAAGAATTCTAATCAGAACTTCTGTAACCATGCATCCAAGCTTTAACTGCCTCAAGACTAGTCTAGATTCATGCTGGGGCCATCTTGCCTGAACATTGTATAAATTTTAGAGTTTAACATTACCCAATATGACTACAGACTAATACATAATTTCTTGAGAAACATGATAAATTTTGTAGGTGTCTCCAAGAGTCAAGCTGTCAAAAATTTGTATCTTCCATAGAATTAAAACTCCCATAGAATTTTAGAAGTTCTTAAGATGGCTGCTTTCAGTTGTCTAGGATACAAATTTTCAATATATTTTCTCCCCAACATAAGGTTTCACTCAGATACTGTGAGCTAAGGATTGTGTTTATACTGGGCCAGCTACTCTGGTCAAAGACTGAATGATTACACAGATTGTTTTTTAAAATCTGAACCATTTATCCTTCTGGTAGCATAAGGGTGGGAAGGATTTCCCTAAAACACACTGACTACATGGTAGAGATATGGACACAAAAAAAGTTAGCATGCTGGGGCACCTGGGTGGCTCAGTCAGTTAAGTGTCCAACTTTGGCTCAAATCATGATCTCGTGGTTTCTAAGTTCGAGCCCCACATCAGACTCTCTGCTGTTAGTGCAAAACCTGCTTCAGATCCTCTGCCCCCCACCACCACTTCTCTGCCCTTTCCTCAGTCTCTCTCTCTCTCTCAAAAATGAACAAACATTAAAAAAAGTTAGCATGCTGTTCCAAAAAAAGTGGAGTTAATTTTTTAAGACCCCAAATGTGTGCTAAATTCATTAAATTTTCAGGATTGTTTATAATTGTTCACAATTAGATTGGAAACTACTTCAGGGAAGGTATCATGTTGAAGATTTTGCTGGTCTGTTGGATCATGAGATGGCTAATTATGTGTGGAGAATTTTACCTCATTGACTGGTTTATAATTACTAGCCACAGGATTCATGATAAATGGCAAGTTTTCTAGTATTTTGTTAGTTATGTCTTATCTTTTTAAAAAAGAAAATTAGGTAATTTATCTATCTCTTGCCATTTACAAAATTATGGTAACATAGGTCTTGGAAAAACAAAAGGCCTTTTCAAAAGTATATGTCTCCTGAATTGTTTGTGCTTTATATAATATTAATAATTGTTTATTTATCTTTTGTTGCAGGATTTATTTATACATGTGGTGGAACTTTAAAAGGACTTAATGGCACTATAGAAAGCCCTGGTTTTCCATATGGATATCCAAATGGTGCAAACTGTACATGGGTAATAATAGCAGAAGAACGAAATAGAATACAAATTGTTTTTCAGTCATTTGCTCTAGAAGAAGAATATGACTACTTATCCTTATATGATGGACATCCTCATCCTACAAACTTTAGGACAAGGTTAGTGTGATTTAAATGGAAGAATGGAGGGGGAAATATGTTATGGGTAAAATTTTATTTTACACAGGATGCTTAACATTTGTGGTACAATTGTAATAAAGTCATGTTCACCATTTAATTATTGTTCATTTGGAAATACATCATCTCATGAGCAAATTAGTTCAGTATTTCTGACTTCATAATATTAGTATATTGATATTATCTCTCAGAAACAGTGAATGTAAATTGAATTGTGACCTCTTTAGATTGGTTAAAGGTAGTTTTTTATTAAATGCTTATTTTCAGGTTTCATTATTTATGGCCATAACTTTTGATAAAAGTGAAGTATACCATGTAATGTGGCTACCAAATTTTAATATACAATATGCAAAAATACTTAAAAATCAATATTAATATAAAATGCATTAATTTTATATAATATGTATGGTTTATAAGATCTAAATATCTGAAAATTAGACCCTTTAATGTCACCAACTGGAAAACTTACATTTGTCTACAAAGGATATTATTTATAAGCTACTCAATAAAACAGGTGTGAACATTAGCTGGAACTCTGTCATTTAAGTGGTTCTTCAAAATTTCTTTTTGGAAAATAGGTTATCTAAATTTGTGAGAAATTCTTGCTAACTTAGCAAAAACTCCTTTTAAAGATAGATCAACTCTAATTCAACCAAGTTCAAACTACCAGGTATTACATATCTCATCTAATCCTAAATTTTAACTAAAGTGTACAATTGTTTGTAACTGGAGTAAACTGTCTTGAACTTCTAATCCAAAATATTCTAAGCCAATGAACTCTAAGAATTAGAGTCTATACATACTTGGCTATGTTTACACTCAGAATGCTAGTTAAAAATGCCTGAGTTGTTTCAAACTACATGTCTATGCAATGAAAATCACTAGATTGGTTACTGATGAGGGTTTTATTTGTTTGGTTTTTGGTATATATTAATTTACTATTTCTAATTTCTTCTTCCCTTTACACAAAGTCTTTCAATATCTGTTTAAGAAATATACCGTAAAGCTGACATGTCTCAGAGTTATTTCATCATCACAGCCAGTATCATTAAAAACTGAATGCCTTCTGTTAATGACATATCACTGAGTCAGAACAGAAAACATACAGCACTGTGTACACTAGAGGATGTATGGGTTAGGCAGATAGGTGTCCGCTGTCATCTATACATATCCAATCAGATTACAGACTAAAAGAGACTAAGAAAGATCATTCTTAGAGGTTCCAGCCAGCTAAAATGATGTATATACAAATAAAAGGACAAAGACTTGTGTATATTTTCTTTACAGCAGCAATGTGTGCTACATAATTGGTGTAAATATAAAAAAGAAATGAAGCTCTCAATGCTATCTGGTAGTTTCTAACTATAAAATCACAGATAGTATGGTTTGCCTAAGTGTCTATTCTCTCCAGATCCCCTTGAATGAGAAAACACATTTTTATTTTATCTCTGCTATTTTTTTTTAAAGAAACAATTGTGGCCTCTGGGAAGTTAAAAGACTTTGTCAGCTGGGGAAAATCAGTTTTTTCTTCTCATTCTTTTTTCCCAATTTGTAAATGGGAATAATAGCACTTAACTTGCAGAGATTCCATGTGTACTACAATGTAATGAATGCTCAGTAAGTCTAACCCTTAGCATTTATGAAGTTCCCTGTACCTGACACTATGAAGTCTTTTGCAGTCACTGTATTATTTAACTTCTCAAACAACATAAAATGATTCCTATTATCATCATTAATGTTTTACAATTGGGAAAATGAGTCCAAATTCCTTGCCCAAGTTCATTGTTGAAAGTAGCAAGAGGGGGGATCATCACTGTAACTCAGATTTGTCTCAATTCAGAGCTTAATCTTGTTAGGAAAAAAAAAACAAAATTCAAATATACAATTCATAAATAATATATATATAATCTCCTTGGCTTATGTATTCATATACATTAAAGTCTATTTTTCCTTTGACAAAGTTTAATGAATAAGATAAATAATAAAAACAAATATTTTTAAACATGGATAACACATAAAGATATAAACCAAAAGATAAATTATAAATTAATTCATGGTATTTGATCTATAGACTCTCTTCTAGTATGTACTCTATAGCATTTTGCTCACAGGTGGCTATATAATACATCCATTGGTCTTCATGCTTAAAGAAATAGTGTAGCTAATGTTACAGCTGATTTTAAATGCAAGACTACTGAGGAAAAAACCCAGTGTGTAACCTACAGCACCTTCCAGACTGTTTAAATACAGTGTCTGCTGTTTGATTACGAGTTGGAACTGCTGCTGGCAGTTTGATTCATTTTTGTGTCTGTTTCACTCACGTTTTCTTGATTTTTGTTTTTCCTACATTCTTGCTTAATATATGTCATTATGGTATGTATGATGTTTTCTATCTTTTGGAAATTGATACTTCTATTTTTATTTTCCATGAGCTCCAATAGATATCTTTTTAATGGTTTGTCACACTGGCCTTGCAATAAAGCAGAAAACATGGTTTGTAGGTCCTGTCACTCTTGCTTGTATAAATAGAGAGGCACATTGGGTCTGACAGTTTCATACTTTCAAAATATTCTCTAACACTCCAATTTTTGATGATCCTGTTTGTTATCCTGTGAATTTTTAATTTATTAAAGACTGATATTGCAGGCTAAATGTAGTACTTGAAGCAACATACCATTAGAGAATTTCTTCATAGGTCTCCATTAAACTTAGATCAGAGGCTGGTGGATTTGAAACAATTTGGTTTACTAGATTCATGAAAGTAATTCTAAGCTTTCTTTATTTTTCATGTGAATATCATTATGCCAAAAATTAAAAAAATCATTTTATCCTATGAGATGTATTTATATATTTAGGACCATCCTACTTCTGCTACTTATGTCCTTATTTAATCTCCCTGCACTAAAATATATATATTTCACATGTGACTAGAATTTTTGTTAGCATCAAATTATCAGCTGGTTATATTTAATTACACTATAATTCATTTAATTTTTCTTCTACTACAAGATATGTTTGCTTTTTCCCTTTTGAAAGTAATTCAGATATCAGCATTAGCTTTAATTCAGATAACAATCTCACATCGCCATCCCTAGGTAAAAAGTATTACAGGAAAACACCATTTCATTCCAACCTGTTATAGAAAGTGACATGAAGAATGCTGGGGACCAATCAAACAGACAACGTATGTCACAGGGTCAAAGTGTTCCTGTTCACACTTTTTGTTTTCCTGTTAAAAACAAGTTAACATCTGGGGTAACTGGATGGCTCAGTGGATTAAGTGTCCGACTCTTGACTTTGGCTCAGGTCATGATCTCATGGTTTATGAATTCCACCAGCATACTGGGCTCTGCACTGACAGCAGGGAGCCTGGTTGGAATTCTCTCTCTTCCTCTCTCTCTGCTCCTCCCCCCTTAAAATTAAATAAACATTAAAAAAAAAGTTTTTTTTAAGTTTTAAGAATGCTCAATTTTCTAAATAAATAACTTCTAACATCACTGAAAAAAGAAGGTAGTTATCATAAAGTCAGTCATAGTGTGAAAATGCCCACAACATGAATTTTATCTTCTTAAATTGCATGAATTTACATGAATGCTAATAATGTTAAAAGTAAAAGATAGGTGGGGCGCCTGGGTGGCTCAGTCTGTTAAGCATCCGACTTCGGCTCAGGTCATGATCTCACGGCTCATGGGTTCGAGTCCCACATCGGGCTCTGTGCTGACAGGTGACTAGGAGCCTGGAGCCTGTTTCAGATTCTGTGTCTCCCTCTCTCTCTGACCCTCCCCTGCTCATGCGCTCTCTCTCTTTCTCTCTCTCTCTCTCTCAGAAAATAAACAAAGTATTAAAAAAAGTAAAAGATAGGTAAATATAATGCAGGTGTGCACATATAAAGTATGAACATATAAAAACTCTTATGGGGAAGGCAGGCAATAAATAAAAACAATTGCTCTACAGTAACAGAAATCCAGCTGAGGGGGAGAGGTAGCACTGGGAGAGTGGACTTCGATTTTTTTCCAGTTTAATGGAAATAAATGACATATAATATTTTGTAAGATTAAGGTGTACAACATGATAATTTGATACATATATATGTATATACAAATACATATAAATATATATATGTAGTGAAATAATTACCACAATAAGGTTAACACCTCTATCATCTCACATAATTACCATGTGTGTGGTGAGAATATTTATGATTTGTTCTCTTAGCATCTCTCAAGTATATAAATGCAGTACTGTGAACTGTAACCACTATGATGTACTGTTAACTATAATCACTATGATGTACATTAGATGCCCAGGACTTTACTTCTTATAACTGTTAACTTATAACATTTGACCAACATCTTTCCATTTTTCCAACCCCCAGCCCCTGGCAATACCATTCTACCCTATTTCTCTGAGTTTGGCTTTTTTAGAATCCACATATAAGTGATATTGTGTAGTATTAATGGTTGCTTATCATTCACCGTTGGACACTTAACGTTGTTTCCACCTCTTAACTATTGTAAATAAAGCATCAATGAACATGAGAAGGTAATCTTTTCAAGACAGTGACTTAATTTCCTTTGGACATGTATCTAGAAGTGGAAAGGTAGATCATCTGGCAGGGCAGTTCTATTTTGTTTTTTTGAAGAATAACAAAAAAACATGGTGTTTTCCATAGTGGCTGAACAAATTTACATTTCCACAAACAGTGGGTAAGAGTTCCCTTTGTCATCCTCACTAACACTTGTTATCTCTTATCTTTTTTGATAATAGTCATTCTAACAGGTCTGAGGTGATATTTCACTGTAGTTTTGATTTGCATTTCTCTGATGATTTAGTGATATTAAGTACCTTTTCATTTATCTATTGAGTACTTGTGTGACTTATTTGGAAAAATGTGTATTCAGGTCCTCTGCCCATTTTAAAAAAAATAATGGTTGTTTATTTACTTATTTCTGAGAGAGAGAGATAGCGTGACCAGGGGAGGGTCAGAGAGAGAGAGTCACAGACTCTGAAACAGGCTCCAGGCTCTGAGCGGGCAGTCAGCACAGAGCCCAACGCGGGGCTCGAACCCACGAACTGTGAGATCATGACCTTATCCAAGGTCGGACGCTTAACCGACTGAGCCACCCAGGCGCCCTTATTTATTTTTGAGAGATAGAGAGAGGCAGAGAACGAGCAGGGGAGGGGCAGAGAGGGAGACAGAATCTGAAGCAGGCTCCAAGCTCTGAGCTGTCAGCACAGTGCCCAATGTGGGGCTCAAACCCAAGTGGGACACTTAACCAACTGAGCCACCCAGGCGCCCCTCCTTTGCCCATTTTTAATTGGATTATTTGGGAAAAAGAAAGGGAGCTAATCCATTCTTTTGCTTATGTTTATCCAGTTTCCCATGCACAGTTCATTAAAGAGACTCCCCTTTCCCCATTGGCTATTTTTGGCTCATTTATCAGTATTAGTGGATGTGGGGAGGGTATGCTTTCCTCCTTGACTCTATTTTGTTTCATTGGTCTATGTGTCTGGTTTTTGTTTTTGTTTTTGCCAGTTCCATATTGTTTTGGTGATGCCTCCAACTTTGTTCTTCTTATAGTTCTTACTGGATTGCCTTGGCAATTCAGGGTCTTTTGTGGGTTCCACATACATTTTAGGATTTTTTCTTCTGTTTCTCTGAAAAATGCCATTGAAATTTTGAAAAGGACTACATTAATTCCACAAAGAACTTTGGGTATTATGGACATTTTAATAATATCAATTCTTCTGATCTATGAACAAGGGATAGGTTTCTGTTTATTTGTATCTTCTTTGATTTTTCTTCATCAAAGTTATAGTTTTAGTGTACAATAATTTCACTTCCTTGGTTGAACTGGTTCCAAAGCGTTTTATTGTTTTCAATGCTATTACAAAGTTATTGTTTCCTTTATTGCTTTTTCATAGAGTTCATTTTTAGGGCATATATATGCAATTGATTTTTTATGTTGTTATCTGCAACTTTACTGAGTTTATTAGTTCTAACAGGGTAGGGTGTTGCTGTCTTAGGATTTTCTGTATACAAGATCATATCATATACAGAGACAGGTTTACATTTTCCTTCCACATTTGGATGCCTTTTATATATGTTTATTACCTAATTGCTCTGGATAGGACTTCCAATATTACATTGAATATGAGTGGTGAGAGTGGACAACCTTGTTTTGTTCCACAACTTAGAGGAAAACTTTTCAACTTTTTATCATTGAGTATGACGTTAGCTGTGGAGTTGTCCTTTATTATTTTGAGTTATGTTTATTCTGTATCTAATTTGTTAAGTGTGTTTATTATGAGTAGATGTTGAATTCTCTCATCTGGATTTTTCTGTATCTATTGAAATGATCATATATTGTTTTTATCTTTCATGATATAAGTGCGATATATCACACTGTTTAATTTGTATATACGGAAACATCTTTGCATCCCAGGGATAAATCCCATAAGCAAGGTGTATAATCCTCTTAATGTGCCTTTGAAATTAGTTTGCTAGTATTTTGTTGTGATTTTTGCATCTATATTCATCAGGGTTATTGGCCTGTAATTTTCTTTTCTTGCGGTATTCTTATCTGGCTTTGATAGCAGGGCAAGGGTGGCCTCATAAAATTTAGAAGTGTTCCCTTCTCTTCAAATTTTTGGAAGCGTTTAAAAAGGTTTAATTCTTAATATGTTTAGTAGATTTCACCGGTGAAACCATCCAGTTTTGGGCGTTTATTTGTCAAGAGATTTTATTCTAGGTTATCCAAACTTTTAGTGAATAACTGTTCATAGTAGCTTCTTACAATCTTTTGAATTTCTGTAGTATTGGTTGTAATGTTTCTTTTTTCATTTCTGATTTTATTTATTTGAATATTTGCTCTTTTCTTCTTAGTCTAAAGTTTTGTTAATTCTGTTTTTTTCAGAAAATCTGTTTTATTCTAAGTTTTGTTGATCTTTTCTGTTGTGCTTCTGGTTTCTATTTCATTTATTTTTGTAATGTTTATTTATTTTGAGAGAGAGAGAGTTCCAGCAAATGAAGGGGTAGTCGGAGAGGGAGAAGAGAATCCCAAGCAGGCTCCACTCAGCACAAAGCACAATGTGGAGCTTGATCTCATGAACCATGAGATCATGAACTGAGCTGAAATCAAGAGTCAGATGCTCAACCCAACGAGCCTTTCATTTATTTATATTATGAAATTTATTATTTTTCTCCCTTGTAATAACCTTTGGGCTTGCTTTTTCTTTTTCTAGTTCCTTGAGGTGTAAAATTAGGTTGTTTATCTGGGGTCTTTCTTCTTTCTTAATGTAGGCATTTGTCACTATGACTCCTTTTAGAATTGCTTATGCTTTATCTGTTAAGTTTTAGTATATTGTGATTCCATTTTTGTTTGTTTCAAGGCTTTTTAAATTTCCCTTCTGATTTTTTCTTGACCCATCAATTGTTGAGGAATGTACTACACATATTTGTAGATTTTCCAGCATTGCTCTCTTTATTGAATTCTAATTTCATGTTATTACATTTGAAAAACATACTTACCATGATTTTATTTTTTTTAATTTTTTATTGACTTGTTTTGTGACTTAACCTATTATCTGTCCGGGAGACTATCTCATGTGTGCTTGAGAAGAATGTGTATTCTGCTGCTATTGGATGGAATATTCTCTATGTCTGTTTGGTCCATTTGATCTACAGGATAAATTAAGTTCAATATTTCCCTAATGATTTTCTGTCTGGATATCTATCCATTTTTGAAAGTGAGTACTGAAGTCTCCTACTATTATTTTATTGTAGTGTATGTTTCCTTTCAGATCTGTTACTATTTGCTTAATATATTTAGGCACTCAGAGATTAAGTGTGTATATATTTACCATTGTTATATCATCTTGATGTATTTACTGTTTTATCATTATAAATGACCTTGTTTTCCTCTTATTATAGTTTTGACTTAAACTCTATTTTATCGAATATAAAAATAGCTAACCTTGATCTCTTTTGGTTTCCATTTCCAGAGAATATCTTTTTCTATCGCTTCACCGTAAGCCTATGTGTATTTTTAAACTAAGTATATCTGTTGTAGACAGCATATAGTTGGGTATTCATTTTTATACATTCAGCCATTCTATGCCTTTCTCTTTGAGAGTTTCATCCATTTAGATTTAAAATAATTGTAGCTAAGTACTTAGGACTGTCATTTTGTGAAATCTTTCTGGCTTTTTTTGTAATTCCTTTGATCCTCTCTGTATTTTGTCTTCCTTTGTGAATTGAAAATTTTCCATAGTGGTATGTTTTTATTCCCTTCTCTTTATCTTTTGTGTATCAACTGTAGGTTTTTGCTTTGTGATTACTATGAGGCTTACTTAAAATATCTTAAATACACAGTAGTGTATTTTATGTTAATGACAACATCAGTTACATATAAAAACTCTACCCTTTTATTTTCCCTCCCACCCCCTCCCTCATTTTATGTTTTTGTCGTCACAATTTATAGCCTGCCCTCCTGGGCATGCACACAAACTACAGTCAGGGAGTAGTGGGGATGTTACTATTACATATCTATTAACAAATTATTGTATCTATGTTTATTTGTAAAATTTTTGTCTGTTATCCTTTTACTAGCGTTAACTCTTAACTAGAGTGGAGAATTAAATCTCTATACTGGTTGCCATATTACAATATTGAAGTATTATAAATTAACTATATACTTACCTTTCACAGTATGTTGTACATTTTCATACTTTTTCATGTTACTAATTAGTATCCTTTCATTTCAGTTTGAAGAACTCCTTTCAGAACTCCTTGTAAGGCAGGTGTAGTGGTAAACACCTCAGCTTTTGTTTACTTGGGGATGTCTTTATGCTCCCTTAACTGAATGATAACTTACTGGTAAAGTATTCTTGGGTTAGCATTTTTTTATTTTGTTTTTGTTTTGTTTTATTTTGTTTTGTTTTCTTCCAGTACTTTGTATATATCTTCCACTCTCTCCTGGCCTGCAAGATTTCTGCTGTGAAATCTACTGATAGCTTTATGTGGGTATCCTTTTATGTGAGGATATTTTTTACTTCCTGCTTTAAAATTCCTTTTCTTTGATTTAGACACAGATTTTACTCTGTATCTCAGAGGAACAACGTTTGCAGTTGAAATTTTGAGATTACCTATTAGCTTCATGAACTTGAGTATCAAAATTTCTCCCCAGATTTGGGAAGTTCTCAGCCACTATTTCTTTAAATAAGCTTTTTCCTCGAAGCACCTGGATGGCTCAGTCGGTTAAGTGTCAGAATTCAGCTCACGTTAAGATCTTGCAGTTCATAGGTTTGAGCCCTGTGTTGGATTCTGTGATGACAGCTCAGAGCCTGGAGCCTGCTTCAGATTCTGTGTCTCTCTCTCTCTGTCTGCCACTCCCCTGCTCTCTATCTCTCTCTCTCTCTCTCACACACACACACACACACACACACACACACACACACACAAATAATAAAAAATTAAAAATTTTTTTTAAAGAATATTTAAATAAGCCTATTCCACCTTTCTTCTTCTGG
>NW_027531875.1:4189436-4198434 GCF_008692635.1 Crocuta crocuta | reverse complement strand
CTTGTTATATTTTATAATCTGAAAAGATCACTTCAGATTAATGTTGCACATACATAATATGCAACATTATTACATACAACTCTATTCCATCCCATTTTATGAAAGTTATAAGAAAATGTGATGTTTTTATGTTTAAAGGATGTGCAGAATACAAAAATGATTGAGAAAATTAAAATAGCTAACAATATAATTTCTTAAAATTTATTTTTATATATTATTTTTGAAGTAAATTATTCAAATTCTTACGAAATGGAAAATTATCAATCTGAAAATTTTTCTGAACCTTAATGATATACAAATCTTTTATAACTCTGAGATGTTGCCACAAGCACTTTAAAAGGTAAATATTCATCAGCATAACATAAAACTCCAATCAGAGAATACTACATCAACACCATAAAAATGTTGAGCTGGCTTCATAATAATAGATAATATTCACATTGTCAGCAATTCAAAGGAAGAAAGATGTGATTAGTTTCATAGGAGCCAAAATTATATGAAAATTTTGACAGTGTAGGTTTGATAGTATTCTCATTATAAAACCAGAGAGATGATCCCAAAATACGATATAGAATATCTCTGAAATTAAATAACACTCATTTGCTGTGCATTAGTCCTCAAGGCTAACATTAGCTGTTCCTTAAAGAGTGCATATACATGGTCAGTTTTGCTTAAATGGTTATAAGGACAATATAATTATAACTTTTTTGCCATTAAAATCAGAGAAAAGGGGAGTATGAGCTATAATCATAACTGAAAAGAATAAATTATCAAAAATCAAATGATACAAACATAAAGAACTATGAGTTCTAAGTACTGACAAAAAGATACCAATTTTAATTGATTAAAAATCTTATGATTGTATATATAGAAAACTTAGATAATTTTCTGGAAATATATAAAGTAAAAAGAAAATGGAATGTGCTGATTAGAGTCAATATCTCATCAACCATCATTTAGAAAACTCACAAATATATTACAAGTAGCAGCAAAATTAGTGAAATGCTGATATGAACTCTATGTTTTATGCAGAACATTTATGATAAAAACTTTTGTATTCTAGTGCTAAAAACCACTAGTATAAAATGGATGGCCTCACTATATTCATGGGTAGAATGACTCAATTTTGAAATTAAAAAAGAGACTACATTTTGTAAAGTTCTTATTCTTTGAACTTGTAACAAAATATCATTCAAAGTTCCTAATGTGTCTTGGTTTACTTGAAAAAATGATATATGAATTCATGAGACTATCACATGGAATAATCAGAAAAATATTTAAATATTGAATAGAAAGTTAAAGTTTATGCATAACAATAATTAAAGGATATGGTATTGGCTGATTTATGATTAGAAGAAATTTGGAACAAACCTTATATCAATTCAGACAAACAAAAGATGAAATATGGAAGTTATTGGGAGAAGAAAGAGATTTCTTATTATTATGAAACTTGATAAAAGTTAAAGAGATTACAAGATGTAAAAATATGAATAAAAACATTTTCTATGATCACAATATACTTCAAACAAAATAAATATTTAAATAATTATCAAAGGACCTAAGTTTAAGGTGTATAAGATACAAAATCTTGATGTACATAATAACTTTTAAAAATATGGAAATTATTATCATATAAATGGAAATGTGCAAAAATATATCCACAGGGAGTTGACAAAAGAAAAATGTTAAATCACTAATGTAAAATAAGAAACCAATAAAAACAAATTTGCTAGCTATCAGAAAAAAGAAATGAATGTAGCAATGTAATCTTTTTCAAGTATAAAACTTAAGACCTAAAAAATTGTAAACTGTGTTGGTGAAGATATTTAGGTATCTTCCTGCATGAGTATTGGGAATATCAGGCTATGTACTCTTTCTGAAGGACAACAGCATTAGGTATCCAGGAGTTTATCAGAAATAAAACTTATTATTAATAAATATTCATTATTACTTATAATATTAATAAATATATAATAACATAAACATCTCTCTTCAAATTAGATACAAATTTTTGTATGCTGTTTTGTTTCAATAGCAAAATCATGAACGTTTTATGATAGAGAATAATTAATAATGAAGAGAAAATGCAGGAATTAGATAACAAACCATATATGAATTTTTTATGGAGAAATTCACAATATATTACTGGATAGAATAAAAAATAAAGACAGAAAAGTAGCATGTAATAATGTAAGACAGCATATGCATTTATATCTGTGTTCGTTGATTTATGAACTGGAAGATTTACTTCATAATGACAATTGTGATTATTTCATGGTGATGGGGTATGAGGATTTTTTCCACTTTTTTACTTGTCTTGATTTACAAGATTTTTACCTTGAACACCCAGAGGCATTATAAAAAAAGTATAGTTTTCTGGTTCCTTTATGTCCCTTCCAAATTTCAAAAATATTTTTCTGATATATTACTTAGTAATTTAGGGCTTAAGTTGTAAACTGTAAGAGAGAACATCATTATGAAACTGAATATTGACTAAGTCCACTGTCAGTAAATTAAACTTTCTAATAATCAAAAGCATTTTGTAAAAATTTATTTTTGAAATTTTCAAATTCACTGTTTACATAATTAATGATATAAAGGGACTGTGAAGAACAAAAGTACTTGTATAAGTGAAACAATGTGATATCTAAATAATTATGTAAGCCTGTTAAAATCATTTTATTTTTTTCTAAAACAATTCTTTTACTTTCCAGATAATGGTCCTAAATCAATAGAGACAAACTTAAAGCATATATATTTATACATGCACATCTTTTTCTCCATGTTGACTACATAAAATTAGAATTTTGAATTGTTTAACTTAGTATATGTTAGAATCAAAACTTTACTCATAATTGGGGCATACATTGTCTACAACTAATATTCATATTCCAGGTGTGCAAATAAATTTTGGTGAAACATTATAAACTCATGTAATCCACATCTCTATTAACATACAAATGTTTTCATCTTCCCAGAAAGTCCTATTGTACTCCTTTCCAGTGAATCCCTACCCAAGGGTTCCCTTCCCAAGGAACCACTGTACTGATTTGCTTTACCATGGATTAGTTTGCCCCTTCTATATTTATATTCATAGAGATTGAATGCTACAATATGTACTTTTTGTATTTGCCTTTTTTCTCTAAGCATATTGTTTTTGAGAGTCAATAACAATGCGGTGTCAACAGTTTATTCCTTTTTGTTGTGGAGTTTATTTTCCTGTTAGTGAAAGTTTGGATATTTTTAAGTTTGGAGCTAATCTGAATAAAGATGCAATCAATATTCCTGTACAAGTCATCCTGTGATTGCATTTTCATATGTCTTAGAATAATACTTAAGTAGTAGAATTGTTGGATTATTGGGTAAATCTATGTTTAATATCATAAAAATACCCCCAAACAGTTTTCCCAAGTGGTTATCCTGTTTTATATTCTGCCATCATTATATAGGAGTTCTGATTGCTGCACATCATTGTCAACATTTGAGGTTGACAAGCTTACTGTGTTTTATTTTGCATTTTCTGTATTTCCTATTTATAGCATACTCTAATGCTACAAGCACTTTTTATGTGCTTATTGAGCATGTACTTATATATCTTATGAAATGTCTGTTCAAATACTTTGCCTATTTTTAATTGGGCTGTTAGATTTGCCTTGATATTATTAAATTATAAGAGTTTTATTCTATCTTTGTACCATGTTTTGGATGAATATATACATTGCAAATGTTTTCTTCCAATCTGTAATTTGCCTTTCATTTTGTTACATATCTTTTGATGAGCTAAAATTTTTAATTTTTATAAAATCCAATTTATTAATTTTTAAAATCTTGTTTTTGCTTTCTAGTCTGACAGTTATTTATCCAAAGACAGAAAAAGATTCACCTACACTTCCTTCTGAAGTTTAGAAATTTTAGCCTTTATATTTAGGTCTATGATAAGACCTGAAAGTGTAAAGAAGTCTATGTTCATTTTCCTCCCTGTGGGTATTATAATGAATAAGAATTATGATGGTCTACCTATTAAGGAATCCTAGAACTGACAATTCAATACATTATATTGGATGCTGCTAAGCACAGTTCCAATGAAGCATATTTCAAGTAGCTTTTACAAATGACTACTTGATTAACTAAATTTTGGTAGAGGAAGCTCTTTCTTTTTCTGTTTCTATTATAAAACCACCCATTCAGTTGTTTGTTTGTGTGTTTGTTTACTTTGTGATTATCCATAATCTATTTATACCTACTTGATTGCAGTTATAAAATATATTTCATTACTGTAGTTAAATTCTCTGAACTTCATCCCTTTATTATATTGAAAATCATTTTATTTATCCAGTATTTTTTTCTCAGTACTGTGAGGGCTAAATAAAAGAGATGTAATATATCCTGTTACAATTTCTTGTTTAGTTTTATGAGCTCATTAGTTGTTTTTTTTTTTACAAATAGTTTATTGTCAAATTGGTTTCCATGAGCTCATTAGTTTTTTTTAATGTTTATTTATTTCCTTTGAGAGAAAGAGAGTGTATGACCAAGTTGTAAAGGAGCAGAGAGACAGAGTCCCAAGCAGCCTCCATGCTGCCTGTGTAGGGCTTGATCTCATGAACTGTGAGATCATGAACCGAGCCTAAATCAAGAGCTAAAATCAAGAACCGATGCTCAACTGACTGAGCCACTCAGGCTCACTAGACTCTTGACATAATCCTAGAATCCATAAGCATAAAAGACATAATGAATAGTAATTAGAAAAACAACAATCCATAGTTTGACTTCCTACTTGCGCAATTCATTGACCTTTCCTCCTTCGGAAATTTGGTGGTGTTCCCATAGATTCCTAAGCAACTGCTATAGTTCTCTTCTTACATGATTAATCCTATCTCATTTTTCTCTCCTTTGCTTCCTGAATTTGCCATATAACTTCCTAATACTCATGTTAAAACCTCTCCTCATACCAGTTGCTTCTCTTTACACTTCAATGTAATGATTGGTCTTTTTCCTATAAGTGTAATATTGAGGTAGAGAACAACTTTCCCACAAAAAGTATTAGAAAATATGTAAATGACTTGTTAGACCATAGAAACATATGGCCATAGGGTATGCAGTACTTGTACAGCAGTGTACCCTTGATTTAACTCTACTCACAAGTCCCCATCTCAGTGCTGTCAGATTTGATTGAGATGATCCAACCCAATCTAGTCTCCTGTCTCTGAAGACTTCAGAGTTACAACCAGTCCTGGTATCCTGATTATCTCTCTTGTATAATGAAATATTTGTGAAATTCAGAAGTTCTAAGTGCTTGAGCTACTGGCATAGATGATTTGTAGGTGTTTGTTATATGTATGTGTACGTGTAATTGCATATGATATTAACAACTGTTTACTTAATAAAGAGAAGCAATACTATGTTTTTCTTAATTATATATAATATTAATGAGATCTTCAAATAAATGGAAATGTGGATTTTGCTTACTGTTAATCCAACTATGGATGATCTTGGTGATAGACTTGTATTAAAAATACAGACTTCAGAAAACACAAAAATTGAGGGTAGAAGTAAGTTTCTCTCTGAACATGCTTGAAGAGGATGTTATATGTGGCTGGTGCCCTCCTCTCCAACACTTTAATTTACTAAAGACTTACTGCAAGTGAATTAGAAAAAAAAACAATTAAAATTTTGATGCACCTTAGGCAGTTAATGACTCTTCTCATTCGATATCATTTCTCACTTTGGAGCATTCAAATTAATGATTGGATAGATCTCAAGGGCAGTCGGGGTTTCTAGAACTTTTTGTCAACATAAAAGACTCTTTCAAATCTAAGTAAGGCAAGGATTCAAGAGTATATACAATCATTTGTTGTTCATACTAGGCATGTTGCCAAAAAGAATCGAGGTGGCTTTTAGTGAAGAACAGACTAAATTAAACCATTAAAACAGGGGTTAAATCATAAAACAAAAGATAGCAGCAAGCAAATTTAAATCTTTGTTCTACGAATTATACTTATTCAAATTTTTATAGCCAATCTATGAAAGGTTTACTTTCATTAGCCTGCTATCAGAAAAACAGAACTGATATTTTAAAAGCAAACTACACTTAGTGTTATGACACTAATCACCAATATTTCTTTTGCAAGTCACTTACTGTCTATAAACATTCATTTTATCATCTGTAAAATGGCATAATCAAAATATGGTCTTTCTCACAGAAAGCAACTAGATGTTCTTATAAATATCATGTTTTCGGTAAAGAAAATTACATATCACATTTTAAAACACTAAATCAAATTTTTAAATTAGGCATCCCGGATGAATTCTTTGTGAATTCACCTAATTTCGTTAATATATAATATTCTAAGGGAAGCTACATATACACTGTATCTATCAGAAAGGAACATTTTTTTCTGAATACACACTCTAAGTCAGGCTATTTATGTACAATTCTCATGATATTATTTCAGATATTTTTCCCAATATGCCTATTATACAGATAAGTACATTTCAAAAAGATCAATAATGTCTTCAAAATCATAAAAATAGATTTTAAAGAGACTGAAGTTTGAATTTCAATAGCACAACTAATTAGTTATGTTTATTTACATTTTTCAACTATACCATTTTTAGAACAGTTGATTAGATTTACTTTAAACTAGAAAACTGCTGAATCAGATATTTTACCAACCATTATTTTACAAAGCCTTTTTACTAAATGCAAATTAAATGGTCAAAACATTAAAGTGCCTATATTTACATAAAAGTCCATCTTTAAAATAATCACCTTTTTGCTGCTATGACAGGATATGTATCCAAAGCTGTATCTTTGTCATCAAAATTATTGTATATATATAAAATAAAATAAAAGAGGAAAATATTCCTTCATACATGTTTAAAATGTGATGTTTAAGATATGTAGAATATATCGAGTCTACATGGGAAAAATAAACTTATTAACAGAAAAAAATACATAATTGATTAAGTGCATGGTCATGCAGGTTATCTTGTTAGAAATCTCAAAGACATTCAATTGTGTTTTTAAATGGCTATATTTAGATAAAAATAAAAATACAAGTTAACTATGTATAAATTCAAAAATTGTATTTAAAGTTTTTTATTTGATTTTATAAAATATTATATTACTAAATTGGGATAAAGGTTGGGAAGACAAAAAAAATTAAATTCAAGTATTCAAGAAACATGCATAAGTTTCTAGATAATGTTCCTCCCTAAATGCAGATTTAAGAACATTAATTTTGGAAAGCAAACTAGATCATAAATTTTACACACACACACACAAAACTTAAAGACCTAACAAAATCAAGGGTAAAATCTAGTGATTAAATATTGTTATCTTTAACCAATATTAAAATCAATGCATTGTATGTGTATTATATAATTCTATTAAAATTGCCTTTTTGGGGCACCTGGGTGTCTCAGTTATTTAAACAGCCAACTCTTAGTTTTGGCATAGGTCATGATCTTGCAGTTCGTGAGACTGAGCCCCACATCCAGCTCCTCTCTCTCCTCTCCCCCAACTCACATCTCTCTCTCTCTCAAAATAAATATTAAAAAACATTAAAAAAAAAGTTTATTTATTTTGAGAAAGATGGAGATGGTATGACTGGGGGAGGGGAGGAGAGAGATGGAGAGAGAGAATCCCAAGCAGTGCACTGATAGTGCAGAGCCTGATGTGGGGCTCAAACCCACCAAGCTGTGGGATCATGATCAACTTTATGCATATACTACACTTGACGTATGAATGTAATGCACTTTGTCTATTTTCCAGAAGACATTCATTTGTATTGTTTTCAGTTTTGCTTATACAAATAATGTGGCTATGAATAAAAGTGTATATATGTTATGGTACGGGGTAGAAGAGATTCTCTTAGATCTCAGAGTGAAAGGCTGATTCAATGTATACAAAAGATGCAATTGTTCAAATTTATTGATTTCTGTAAAGCTAATTGTTTTCCTAAGTGGTCATAGCACTCTACAGTACTACTAACAATGTATGATAAGTTATTTATAATGTAGAATGCCTCTATACTGGACATATTCAACACTTGATAGCTAATAGAAATCCTAATTTTTGACAATCTATTCATTGTAAAATACTGTCATGTCTTGAATTTGTATTCTTCTGATTTCATGAGGTTGAACTTGAAAAAAATTTTTGAGTATAGTTGACATACAACGTTACATTAGTTTCAGAAGTACAGCATAGTGGTCCCATAAGTTTATACATTATGCTATGCTCACCATAAGTGCAGCTACCATCTGCAACCATAAACCCTATTGCAATATCATTGATGATATTCTCTATGCTATACCTTTTATTCCTGTTACTTATTTATTCCATGACCGAAAGCCTATGCTCCCATTCTCTTTCATTTCTCTTACCCATACCACCACCGCATCCCCTCTGACAATCATTAGTTTGTTCTTTGTATTTATAACTTTGATTCTGCTTTTTTGTTTATTCAGGTGTTCTGTTTTTTAGATTCTACATATGAGTGAAATCGTATGGTATTTTTCTCTTTTTTTTCATTTTTTTTTTTTTACAAATAGTTGATTGTCAAATTAGTTTCCACATAACACTCAGTGCTTATCCCCATAAGTGTCCTCCTCTATGCCCATCCCCCTCTCCCCCCCACATCCATCAGTCCTCAGTTTTTGTCAGCATTCAAGAGTCTCTCATGGTTTGCCTCTCTCCCTTTCCCCCACCATTTCCGCCCTTCTTTTCCCCCTTGTTCCTCCGTCAAGTTCCTCCTATACGTGCAAACATATGATATTTGTCCTTCTCTGCCTGACTTATTTCGCTCAGCATAACACCCTCAAGGTCCATCCATGTTGCTACACATGGCCAGATTTCATTCTTTCTCATTGCCATGTAGTATTCCATGGTATAGATAAACCACATCTTCTTGATCCATTCATCTGTTGATGAACACTTAGGCTCTTTCCATGTTTTAGCTATTGTGGAGAGTGCTGCTATGAACATTGGGGTACA
>NW_027531875.1:3913608-4187585 GCF_008692635.1 Crocuta crocuta | reverse complement strand
CTTATCAAAAAGAAAAGAGAGAGCACCCAAATAGACAAAATTATGAATGAAAATGGACTCATTACAACCAACCCCTCAGAAATACAAGCAATTATCAGGGAATACTATGAAAAATTATATGCCAACAAATTGGACAACTTAGAAGAAATGGACAAATTCCTAAACACACACTACCAAAATTCACACGGGAAGAAATAGAAAACCTGAACAGACCCATAACGAGTGAAGAAATTGAATCAGTGATCAAAAATCAAATCTCCCAACAAATAAGAGCCCTGGACCTGATGGCTTCCCTGGGGAATTCTACCAGACATTTAAAACAGAATTAATCCCAATTCTTCTCAAGCTATTCCAAAAAATAGAAGTCGACGGAAAACTCCCAGACTCGTTTTATGAAGCCAGCATCACTCTGATTCCCAAGCCAGACAGAGATCCAGCAAAAAAAGAGAACTACAGGCCAATATCCTTGATGAATACGGATGCAAAAATTCTCAACAAGATCCTTGCAAATCGAATCCAGCAGCATATCAAAAGAATCATCCACCAAGATCAAGTGGGATTCATTCCTGGGTTACAGAGCTGGTTCAACATTCGCAAAACAATCAATGTGATACATCATATCAATAAAAGAAAAGATAAAAACCATATGATCCTGTCAATAGATGCAGAAAAAGCATTTGACAAAATACGGTATTTTTCTTTCTCAATCTGACTTCTTTCACTCAGCAAATACTCTTTAGGTGCATCCATGTTATTGCAAGTCACAAGGACTAAGTCACTTTCTGACACCATACATGAAAATAAACTCAAAATGGATTAAAGTCCTAAATAGGAGACTTGAAACCACAGAACTCCTATAAGAGAACATAGATGAATTTCTTTGGCATTAGTTATAGCAACATTTTTCCAGATATGTCTCCTAAGTCAAGGGAAATAAAAGCAAAAATGAACTACTGGGACTATATAAAACTAAAAAGCTTTTTGCACAGCAGAGGAAACCATCAACAAAACGAAAATGCAACCTGCTAAATGGGGGAAGATAGTTGCAAATGATACATCTGATTAAAGAGTTAATATCCAAAACATATAAATAACTTATATAACTCAACACCAAAAAAGCAAATAATTACATTAAAAACTGAATAGAGGACCTAAATACACATTTTTTCCCCAAAGAACATATAGATAGCCAACAGATACAAGTAAAGATGCTCTATATTACAAATCATCAGGGAAGTGCAAATCAAAACCACAATGAGGTATCACTCACACCTCTCAGAATGGATAAAATTTAAAAAAGACAAGAAATAACAAATGTTGGCAAGGATGTGGAGAAAAAAGAACCTTCACTAGGAGGGAAGTGAAGAAATTAGAAGGAGGCACAATAAACACCTAGGAAAGATGCTGAGGCCAAACTCTCAAGTTCAGTGAGAGATAGGAATTGCCCAGGGGGCTTGAAAACGTAGAGGTCATTTAAAACTGATCTAAATTATTTTTTCCAGTAGTATTTCCTAGCAATAGGGGCAAAGGTCAGTTTGAAGCAGAAGAGTTCAAGGAAGCATGGGGAGAAATGAAATGGAAACTATGACAGACCATGTGTATACAAAGAACTTTTAGTGTGAAATTGACAAAAATACGGAATAATCTAGAGGAAAATGTAGTAAGAGCAGAACTTACGTTAATTATATGTATATCTACATGTACATATTATATTTACTCATTGGGAGACAATCATATGTCAGACTAATGGAAATAATCATCCAACATAGTCACATTTGACACGGATGTTCAGGAGCATGTCTTTCTTTGTGGTCCGCCGAGCTTCCCACTGGTTCAAACCTCTAAGACTCACTCAAAAGTTGTTGTTATCCTGGTTTGCAGTGGGTTTGGCGATATAATCCACACACTAAGTTAGTAAGCTTGTGTTCATTTTGCTGTTCTTGAGTCTCAAACATCAGTAACTATATTCAAAGTCTTGGATTCTCCTTTCTAAGCCTAATTCTAAAATTGTTATCTATTTATTTTTTCCTTGTCATCTTGTTTCACTCTCTCTCAAATTACTGGTGGCTATCCTGAAGTCCAAAGGAAACCTGAGAATTTTGTGAGAAGATGGCATCCTTAATTTGTTATTTAATAACCTGAGGCTCCTCAATTCTCTGATCCTTTATCTTTTTAAATAATACTTCTGTCAGAAGAAGCTAGTTATTACACTTTTAGAAGGTTGTTATCTCTAAACTATCTTCACTTTGATCTCTGCTTAAAAACCAGACAGATCTTGCTTGAGGATTTTTGTTTTGGTTTTGGTTTTGGTTTTTTTGTAGTATATATCTACATTGTAGTAGATTTTAAGGAAAAATATATTGTCATATGCTTCTAAAGTATATATAATGAATTCCCATACTCATTTTCTGGAATTTTAGACTTTTTCACTAGAAGTAAAAGCTCAATAAGCTCATGATATGTCTTCAAAGTTACTGGGGGGGAAATGCTTCACCACTGTCTAAAATCAATCTTTACATTTCTTGCCTGTGATATTTATTTCCCCAACACCCATTACCCACCTGGCAAGCTAGTGCCAGACATTTTATATTTTTGTTAGGGCAGCCTAACACAAATAGCTATTCTACTTTTTTTTCCAAATAAGCACAACCAGCAAAAAAAAATTCTGGTTTTAACACTGCCTTTATTATAAAAAGAACTATTAAATATTCTCTAGATTAAAAATGATGAGATGACTCCAGAAAGTCACATGAATCCTTTTCCAAATTAAACCTTTTTTCCTGCCTTTTACAGACTGACAATATATCAATGTATAGGCATACACTAAAGAAATACTCGGTGGGAAAAAAATATGTTATTCTCAATCTCATTTCCCTTCAACAAGTTGAACATAAATAGCAAGCCAGAGACATAACATTTTGATATAGACATGTATGCAGACATCTCCTCCAGGAGAATCTCTCCTTCTTACTTTTATCTTACTCATGAGTCCCCCCTGTTTACTGTCCTCTCTATAACCCTCATATGTAGCTAGACCTTCAATTCTGCTTTATGACTATTTCATCTCTGCTATTTCTCTTGGATTTTACCTATCATGTATCCCAGCCTAGGCTCTTCTCCATCAATATCTTCCCTTGTTTTTAATTCACATCTTCATAGAGGGGCTGATATACATAAAGATTTTATCTGACCACTTGAAGTTTTCTTCCTCTGTCCTAAGATGATAAGAGCATGTAAAATAGTGAGGTACTGCATTAGATAGTAAGTAGCTATTAGGTTCTTGATTAATTCATAATAGATGCTCAATAAAAATGCTTGTTGATTCAAAGTTTTAAAGCAGTTTTTATTATGAAACTGATTTGCCATAATGATCTACTTATTCTTAATTTTTAGGCCAAACATGAAAATAACATTTTGAAAATGATCATATATATTTATATTTGAGGTGTTGGTAAAATGTAAAATGAATCCCACTATTATTATATGGGTGACTTTTTAATCTAGAAAAGTCTCATTGAGCTTAAAATATATAAGTGTTGTCAAAATATATATTAAGAGAATCCTAGTAGGATTAAACCCAGAACAAATGAACATAATCAGGAAACTTTTTTTTTTTAATTTATGTTTATTTATTTGTGTGAGAGAGAGAGAGTAGAATATGAGTGAGGGAGGGGCAGAGAGAGAGGGAGATACAGAAGGTGAAGTAGGTTCCAGGCTCTGAGCTGTCAGCACACAGCCTCATGTTGGGCTCCAGCTCATGAACCATGAGATCATGACCTGAGCTAAAGTCAGATGCTAAACCGACTAAGTCACCCAGGTGCCCCAGGAAACCCTTTCTTATAAAAAACCTAAGTTTTCATTTCTTTTAATTTTTAAAATTTGTATTTATTTTTGAGAGACAGAGTGTGAGTAGACGAGAGGCAGAGAGAGAGAGACACTGAATCTGAAGCAGCCTCCAAGCTCTGAACTGTCAGCACAGACCCTGATGTGGGGCTCGAACACACCAACCATGAGATGATGGCCTGAGCCAAAGTCAGCTGCTTAACTTACTGAGCCACCCAGCACCCCTATTTTTATTTTTGAATGCTGATCTAATGATACTCTTGCCATCATGTCTTCCTTACCCCATATAAAAAACGAAATAGCCATTATGGTATCAGTCTTACTTTTATACCCTTTAATTAATCTTATTATTCCGTTAGTTGATGCAGCTAATGTGTTACTATACATTGGATCAAGACCTGTTGATTAAAAAATTCAACTTTATATGTATCAATTTTATTTTGTTATATATTGCCCCTTCTGCTTACCATCACATCTAAATTACTGCATGTTATAATGGAGAAAGCCAAAAATTTACATTTCTCTAAAATTCAGGACTAACTAAAATTTTGTAGATCAATTAAGTACATGTTACAAAAATAATAAATTTTCATCACAAATAATTCTACAGTTTAAAAATAAAGTGCTTAGCTATTTACCAAGAATGTATAAAAATGGATATTAAGACAATGTAATCTCTTGGTCTTGAATAGGCTTGAGGTTCTTGTATTTAAGATTATATTTGCCTTTATATATCTGATATTAATATAATACAAATATGTAAATATCAAATAATATTTACCTAGTGAGTAGGTAAAAAATGACCATAACTATATTCAAAGTTTGAATAAATAATACTTTAATCTTATTAAATTGTTCAGATTGTACTTAATATTTTCTTGGGATGATTTTTTGAACTACTATATTGTTCTTATGTGATTATTTTTTCATCAATTGCTGGCGAATTTCAATATTTCAGTTCTCTTAGTTAACTTTGATATGTTCGATGAACAAATCTACTTGTAATTACAGTGTGCTATTATAGATATAGATATAGATTAGATATATGATGCATATAACCAGCCATATGTCTTTGATATTCACTTCTGTGTGTATATTTCACATATAATTTCATAGCTGTGTACCTAAATACGTTTTGAGAATTTCAAAAAAATGCAAGCTATTAGTTAGATTTAGCCCAATAAAGCTGACCTTTCAAGAATCTTTTTTTCTACTATTTAACATTAAAAAAAAACTTTTCAGGGAGCTGGGTGGCTCAGTCAGTTCAGTGACCATCTCTTAATTTTGGCTCAGGTCATGATCTCACCATTCATGGGGTGGAGCCCTGCATCTAGCTTCACGGTTAAAGCACAGAGCCTGCTTGCGATCCTCTCTCTCCCCGTCTCCCAGCCACTCCCCTGCTCCTGCACTCCCTCTCTCTCAAAATAAATATATGGACTTAAAATTTTTTTTCTCTGCAAGCCCCTTTTTCTATTTTAATAATCACTGTTATCTAACATTCATTCAAATGATGCCTCTTCCTGTATTGTAGACCTCAACAAAAATTATTTCTTCTATTTCACAGCCAACTAGGTTTTCCTTTTTCTGCTAGGAAAGAAATCACTAAATGGCTCCCTTCCTATTTGACACTTTTTCCCTCTCTGGTATTTATTTTCATTTGCACGCTAAGTTTTGAGATATTTTACTGAAGAATAATACACATGAGAATACAAATTACATGTTTTGAGTTTGATGAATTATGTCAAGTGAATAGATCCATGAAATTAACACTATGATCAAAATAAGAAAACTGTCTCTTCCAATCACAAACCCTTTCCCCTTCCTTCAGGATAACTACTCTCTTAACATGTAACAATAGATATTAATTTTGTTTGTTTTTAACTAAAATGGAAAAATCCATTAGGTGATCTTTTCCTACATTTTGTTCAAAGTCATATCAGTGAAATTCAAACATATGACTGTGTGTAGTTGTGGTTTATTTATTCTCATGACAAATGCTTTCACATTTTATGAGTATATGTCAGTTTATTTGCTGTACTATTGGTGGCAATCTGGGGTTACCAGTCTGGGGTTATTGTGGTGAATAGAGCTGCTATAATCATTCTTGTGCATGTACTCTCATAAGTGTGTTTAAATATTTCTCTTGGTTATATAGCTAAATACATAATTTGTTCTTCCGAGTTACTGCCAAGCACTTTCCCAAACCAGCATACTAATTTATATTCAAACAAGCTGTGTTTGAAAGTTTAGTTGTTCGACATGCTTGACAATACATGGTAATGTCTGCTTTTTCACTTTTAATCCATCTATGGTTTTTGGTAGTATTAGCATTCTGTTGTTGTTGTTTAATAAGAGAAGATATTACTTTACTTAACATTCTGGTTTTAATCTGTATTTTCCTACTAAAAAAGGAACACTTTTTACATGCTTATTGGTCAGTTGGATATCCTATTACATAATGTGCTACTCAAGTCTTTGCCTACCTTTCTTGGGAGCTTCATTCTTTTATTAACAGTCTGTAGGGATTCTTTTTGTACTCTTGAAAAGAGTTCCATCACTTTGTGTATTTTCACTTTAACTCTTTTAATAAAAGATGTTCTTAATGTAATGTAATTTATATATTTTTAATGTTTTTGTGTATTAATTTCAAACTCTTAGAATATTCAAGGTCCCAAAGATATTTCTTGACATTTATTTCTTATTACTTTTTAAAATTTAGATACACAATCTATAGATAATTGATTCTGTGTCTGGTGTGAAGTAGAGAACAATGTTTATAGTTTTTGTTATTTTCATTTTTTCTATATGAATATATGCTTGACTCAGCACCATGTGTAGAAAATAAATCTTTACTGTATCTCAGCTTATCACAAATCTAGTAGGTATTTATGGATGGTTTTGTGTCTAAACTCTATTTCTATTTCACTGGTCTATTTGTTAATCTTTCAACTAATAACACACTGACTTAAATGCTAATGAAATATGTTAATTAAAATATGTCATTATAATATTTTAACATAAAATATTTTGTGTATTCTTTCCAAGCACTGATTGCTTTTATTATCATTGCATAGAAGGGCAAGAGTAAAGAACGCTGTGTTTAATTTCATTAGAAAGTAATGCTACCATATTTCTTCCTATCATTCTCCTCCTATAAAGTGCTTTATTTCTTGTACAGTGTCCACCAAAAAGCCACCCAATTTCCATTCTGGTTGATTTCTGGGTTTTTGTCTTTCCTAGAAGGTAGAAAGACGGTTTCTGTAATGGGAAAACTCTTTGGAGAGGTATGTGGGAAATAATGCTGACTGTTTTTCTAATTTGCACAGATCTTATGTTCCTTATCCTTATCCCACAAAGGAGGAGAGAGAGTTTCCCCTCTACCAACATTTTTGGTATGATCAATACCTAATAACATTATCCATGGGACACTAATTGCCTTTCAATTCCATTGTTCTTCCCATAGAAATTCCTTCTAGAATTCAGTAACACATTCACTATCAATAAACACTACCATATTATTACTAAGAGCATTTTATTTGAAAGGTGGAAGGACTTTTAATAGTTTCCTACTGATCTATTTTTATGCAGATATATTTTTAAGCCACTTAATTTATTTACAATATTTTAACTGTATTTTATATCATTCTTTTCAACTCATTTGGGACTCTGAACAGCATTATCTTCAACTTAATATCTTTTGACAGGAAGACATTTTCAGTTTTCAAACATCTCTCTTTTCTTTATCTTCACCTTATATTTAAATTGTAGTTCTAGAAAGAACATATATTTTGGAGTGAGATTTGTGTTGAATTCTAATTCTTTAGCTTGATAAATAGGAGGCCAAATCACTAACCTCTCTAAGTTTTATGGAAAAATAAGAGTACAAAAAGGCCATCTTCACAGTGTGTTGTGAATTAAATATATAAAATATAAACTCAATAACTGGCACATAAAAATATTTCTATAAACATTAGTGATGATGATAATGTTTTAATCATGGCCTCAATGACTCTACCTTAATATGTATATTATTAGCCAGTACTTCATTTTCTCTTTCCACAAATCTGTAATAAGGATTGTCCTTTATTAAGGTTAAAGTCAATCACACCATAATTCACATTTCTTTCACAGCTAAGCTGCTTAAAATAATAGTCAATATGGGCTTTCTATATTTCTTTTCCTATTTCTGTTAATAGTTAACGAATTTGATTTGTTACGTCACTGAACCTACTTAGGACAAGGTGATCTAATTGCCAAATACATGTATTAATTTTAAGTGCTCACTCTTAACTTAAGAGCTCACAGTAACTTGTCTGAATAATTTGGAAAAACTGATAAACTCATTAAAAATTCACCAAACTAACCTAGAGTCCCCATAGACTAGCAAAAAAGAACATGTTTTTCATTTTTGGCTTTGCCATTTTTAAAAAATGTGTCTCTTTATAATAAGCTGTTTCTCTTACACTGCTCATTTCTCCATTTGCAAAAGGAAATAGTAAAAATAAAGTCATATAGAGGGTCATGAGAATAACGGGACAATGAACATTGATTCACAGTAAAAACTTAATAACTGGTAGCACTTAATATTTCATTAGTTAAAATAGTTCTGGTTTTTTTGGCATAAAAGCAGGTAAATAAAGCATTTTGTTGACAAAAATATTTTAATTTTGAAGCCATATTTAATTTCATGTTTCAAGGTTATATGATTATCCTTATTAGCTAAAAGTAAATTTAACCATGCATGTACATGTGGTGATATCACATTTAATACATGTATCAAAAAGATGTATCTAATATCTCACAGAGTACAACAAGTAAAACATTATTCAGAACTGATTTAAGACTACATAAACATAAATTTAGGTGCAATGAAATTAGCACATCATATATAGAAATGTATTTTTATCCAAACAAATAACATTAAGAGTTATTGAATTTTATGATCAATAAGGTACTGTAACAAAGGAAAATAATGTATTTGTTTATTAATTTAATTTCTCATACTTTCTTCTTCCTCTTTAGTGAAAAAATTAGAAAATAATTTTCTACCTATGAATAGCCCTCTTCCCTATCTTTTTTTTTTAATCAGATAGGTTAAAACTGGAAAAGCAAACAGAAGGAGTTTAATACAGGGAATTAGTTCTAAAAAACATGAAGAGATTGGGGTGCCTGGGTGGCTCAGTAGGCTGAGCATCACACTTTGGTTCAGGTCATGATCTCACAGTTCATAAATTCTAGCCCCACATCAGGCTCTTTGCTGTCAGCACAGAACCCACTTTGGGCTCTCTGTCCCCCTGTCTCTCTGCCTCTCCCCTACACACACACACTCTTCCACAAATAAATAAAACATTTAAAAAACAAAAAATTATTTTGTGTATGATGTAGGAAAGTAGTTCATTTTCGTTCTGCATGTCATTGTCCAGTTTTCCTAGATGATTTGCTGATAAGACTTTTTTCCATTGGATATTCTTTCCTGCTTTATTGAAGATTACTTGGCCATACATTTCTGGGTCCATTTGTGGGTTCTCTATTCTATTCCATTGATCTATGAAAGACAGAAGCTTTCTATAAGCTTTCTTTCATGAGCTTTCTGTAGTTTTCAGAGCACTTATCTTTTACCTCTGGTTATTCTTAGGTGTCCTATGGTTTTTGATGCAATTGTAAATGGGATCAATTCCTTGATTTCTCTTTCTGCTGCTTCATTATTGGTGTATAGAAATGCAACTGATTTCTGTATATATCAAAATCACAGTGAGATACCACCTTACAACTGTCATAATGGCTAAAATGAAAAACTCAGGAAACAACAGATGTTGGTAAGAATGTAGACAAAGGGGAACCTTTTTGCACTGTTGGTAGGAATGCAAACTGGTGCAGCCGCTCTGGAGAACAGTGTGGAGGTTTTACAAAAAATTAAAAATAGAACTACCCTATGACCCAGCAATTGCACTACTAGGTATTTATCCAAAAGATAGAAAAATGCTGATTTGAAGAGGAATGTGCACCCCAATGTTTATACAATAGTCAAATTATGGAAAGAGTCCAAATGTCCATCAACTGATGAATGGATAAAGAAGATGTGGTATGTGTATACAATGGAATACTACTTGCCAATTAGAAAGAATGAAATCTTGCTGTTTGCAACATGGGTGGAACTAGAGTGTATTATGCTAAGTGAAATAAGTCCGCCAGGAAAAACAAATATCAGAAGATTTCATTCATATGTGGAATTTAAGAAACAAAACAGATAATATAGAGGAAGGAAAGAAAAAATAAGATAAAAACTGAGAGGGAGACAAACCAAAAGTGACTCCTAAATACAGAGAACAGGGGCACTTGGGTGGCTCAAACGGTTAAGCATCTAACTTCAGCTCAGGCCATGATCCCACAGCTTGTGGGTTTGAGCCCTGCTACAGGCTTTTGTGCTGACAGCTCAGGGCCTGGAGCCTGCTTCATATTCTGTACCTCCCTCTTTCTCTGTCCCTCCCCCACTCACATTCTGTCTCTCTCTCTCAAAAATAAACATTAAAAAAAATTAAAAAAAAAAAAGCAAAAACAGAACAAATCAAAAATACAAAGAACAAACAGGATTGCTTGAGGGGAGGTGGGGAGTCAAGAATGGGCTAAATGAGAGCTAGGCATTAAGGAGGACACTTGTTGGGATGAGCACTGAATGTTATGTGTAACTGATGAATTGCTGGGTTCTACAGATGAAACTAATACTACACTGCATGATAACTAAGTTGAATTAAATTTTTAAAAAATTGAAGAAATGAAACCAGGCAAAAGGGAAAGAAGCATTCCAGAGGATATTTACTATTGGAAGGAAATAAAGCTAGAGGGGAGAAAGGAAGGGGTTAGAATTTCCAGAATACTGAACAAACTGACTGCTGTGCTGTGCACCGTACTGTTACCATGGAAGGAAGTGGATTTAGTGGACCCTGGAGCCAAGGGGTAAACCACCCAGCAGACACTGACCCCATAAAGGGGAACCACATGACTGCTTCCAAGATCAAAGCTGGGATCTTCAAAGCAATGTAACCACTTCCATTGTTCATCCAGAAACAAAAGAAGAGAATGAGCTTCTACATCTCAAAGGAGAACAAATGAGAAGGCAACAGGTTTTTATATGAGATTTAGGTTTCGGACATATCTCTGCAATACTGATTATATACCAAAGTGGAAATGTAAAATAATGGTCAGATATATAGGTGTAGAGGTCAGGTAAGAGGCTGTTGAGATATAAAAATGTTGCACCTATCAGAGGATCTGTGCTATAATATTCAGAGTAAAATTTCGCAGTAGAAACAGTGAAGTCATATTTCTGTCCACATATATGTAAAAGTACCCAGGTAGAGTGTTGATGCATTATGATTATAAAGGCCATTGGAGCAACACAAAAAAGTGTGTTTCTAGGAATTTTTAAAAAGGACTCCAAAATAAAATTCCTACGTGAACAGACTTTTTGTTACAATGAAGAGGTTTTTTTCATCTGTATTCTTCCATGCACTCCTATCCACTTTTTTCCCTTCTCATTCTTCTCGTCTAATTTTATTAACATATTAGTTAATTTTATGAGCATTACCTCCAATTAACTATCTAAAATTTAACTCTACTATTAATTAAATCATGAAATTTAATAGCACGCCATCTTCTATGTTATCTCAAAAGTTACATTTTTATCACATTTACAAGAATATTCCAAATTCTCCACAAAATCAGCAGATATTTTAATGTGTAAATTAAGTCCATTCCTTTCTCTATCCTACCTACAGGACTAATGAAAATAATTGATTAAAGTCCTCCATTAAAGTCTGGTTTAAATGTACAAAAAGTTTGGCCTTGATAGAATATAATTTCTAAATATGTTTACCAGTACTTAGTTGATGAATGTGCTTTTGTTTTATCTATATTTTTGTTGATCTAAGGATGAAAAACTTACATTATTCAATTCTTTTTCAAATAATTTCTCATCATTTAAGAACATGGCAATATATGGAATATAAATTATTTTATGCACTTTTTCATGCAATATTTTATGTATGTGTTTATTTAACATTATATTTGCCATTGTCTTCTATTTCAAGTACTTTACTTTTCTTCTCATCTTACTTCACTCCATACAAAAATTAAACTATTGCTATTATTCCAATGATATTTTATCAAAATTGCACCCAAATTACTGAGTGACAATGGGTTTTCTCAAGAAAAAGAAATGCTAGGAGCATCTGGGTGGCTCACTCAGTTAAGTGTCCAAGTCTTGATTTTGGCTCAGGTCAAGATCTCACAGTTCATGGGACCAAATCTCAGGTCAGGCTCTGCAATGACAACATAGGGCCTTCTTGGGATTCTCACTTTCCCTTTATCTCAAACAAACAAATACATAAATAATTTTAAAAATAAATAGAAATGATATTTATGTTACGTAATAATTCTTAAAAATAATTTTTGATGGGGCTCCTGGGTGGCTGAACTGGTTAATCATCTGACTCCTGATCTCCACTCGGGTCACGATCTCATGGTTCTTGGTATTGAACTTGGCATTGGGTTCAGTGCTGACAGCATGAAGCCTCCTTTGAATTCTCTCTCTCCCTGTCTCTCTGCCCCTCCTCCACTCTCTCTTTCTTTCTCAAAATATATAAATAAACTTCGTCCTTTTTAGGTAAGAGTTATGAATTTGATACCTAGAATAAATTAATAGTTATGAATATGATAATTGTTGATTCTTAAACCTAACTAGATAGTTGCTTCAATCATGCTATTGTTCCAACTTTATCTATGCAGTAGTAGAAGTATGAGAAATGGAGATGTAAATAAGCACTGTTTTTTTTCTATTATTTTCACTAAAACAAAGCCATTGGAATTTGATATATATTTTCTTTTCTTTGTATTTTTCATATTAGAATACATACACCTTTCAAATAAAATTATTTCCTTTGGTTAGAGAACCCATAGTTTATAGATGATGCTATACCACCTTGGATAGAGACAATGATTTATATTTCTTTGTTATATTTGATAGTATCTGGTGTCTTGGTGGCTATTGGTAGGGGAACAAATATCTCAAGTTCCTTAACAATCATGCTTATTTTTTATTTTTTGCCTATTTTCCCAGTGTAATTGTTAACAAGGTGCTCTCCAAAGAGCCCCAAATTAGACAAAAAAAAAAAAAATAGATGTATGGCTAACCATTAGCCTTAAAGGAAGAATTTAATAATTTATATTTATTCCACATAGGATCAACAGTTACCTTAGTTTAGCTTCTCACATAGTAAGTTCATTAACTTTTAAGGAATGTGATTCTTAAACATTCTCCTTCAATTCAGTGTTAAAAATAATATGTATTTCAATTGTCCCAATGAGTTCCTATCATAATTATCATGGAACAGTTAAATGATTGAAATATTCTGCTGTTACTGTATTCTAATCAATTTTAACACTGTAATATTAATTTCTTGAGAATAGAAAAAACATCTATTACAGGAAATTTGTATGTTTCAAACAGATGAGGAGATATAGTACATATCTAGCACAACTTCAAGTCATATTTCCATGTTTTATTAAAACTAATATACATTTGTATATTTATATATTTATTATTAAAAAGTCACTAATTATTATTTTTCATGTTAGTAAATATCATTCAAGAATCCCTATGATATTGGGTGCCTGGCTGGCTCTGCATGGTAGAGCATGCAACTCTTGATTCAGGGTTGTAAGTTCAAGCCCTATGTTGAATGTAGAGTTGACTTAAGAATCCCTAGGATACGGATCATGGAACATCAAGGTACATAAAGATATTATTTCTAAAATAAAACAGAATATTTATACCATTATCTAATTATGTTTGCTAACATTTATTGCATTTAATCATCTTCAGTGTTATGAAGTATAAAACTTTACAATTGTTTTTTCTTGATACTGTAAAAGAATGATTTTTCAAAAATACTTTACATGCAGTAACACAGTCCATAACTATATAAGACATAATTTAATATTTAATTTTAACCATCTGTTCAATTTAAAATGTTTGGGTCTGAATTATTTTAAAATAATAGATTAATGTACTGAATAATTTTTCATTTGACATAAAAATATTTGATAACACTAAATTAGCTTAAATCATGTCCAAAAACACTAATTAATTAGTTAGAGAAATGACTGTGCATATGTTCTATGCCACTGTATTCTCATATTAATATTTTCTTTATGATGTATTCCAATAAAGACAGATTATAATTTTATTTAACTTAAAAATAGAGAAAATTTTCAAAAGGCTATGTCAATTACCATTTGTGTTTATATATTTATATACCTAAAGAGATAATCATCTCAAAGACAGTTGTGAAAATTTATCAGAAAGTGACATTGGGCACAATGGATAAAATTAATGGTTATGTACACTTTGGTAGAGTAATTGGTATACTCTCAATGGAGTCTATTCAGTATCTTTGAAAACAAAGTATTGACTTAGAAGCAGAACCAAAACAACTCTGTCAAAGAGTCCATGCTTTTTTAATTTTCAGAATACCTAGGTTAAATTGTATAGTATCTTTATCAAAACATATTTAATAATTACCAGCATAAAGCTTTATTTAAACATCTCCAATTGCAGTGCTTCGTTTACTTTTTGCACAATTTAATACTTTATCTAAATCCATAAAACTGTCGAGTAGCATTAAATCTCAAAATCTTTTCTACGATCATTTTAGGTTAAGTAAAAATTTAATTTGTCTTCATCATTGGACTATAAAGAATATAGAATAAGTATATCTCTATTACATATCTGTAGGGACATTGATTAAATATGTGGTCATTTCTCTTTTAATAACAAACCTTTTAATACCTAGAAAAAATAGACAAAATTCTATACTCCTAATATACACATGTGTTATAGATAAATACATGTCATATAATTTTCATGTTTTACTAAACTGAGAGATAATCAATAATATCTTTCTGGGAAACACAAAGAGCCATTAATTTTGAGTTAAATTCTTATCTATGTGTATTAGATCAATGGATCAAACAATTGTCAGTATGGATGAATACAAAGTATACATTTGTAGAGTTATGGTTTTTTTTCCCCCTAGTGAATGTAGAAAACCATAAGAATTACAGTAAAATTCAAATGTTATTATAGTTTAATATGTCCTGTTAGAGGTCTTTAGAATGTACCAAGAAAAAGACAGCAGGTTTTATAGTGGGTCTTTACTAAATCTCAATAAATTCAGGTTTCTAAATACACATATGGGCTCATCCCATCTCTTCCTCCTTATTCTCTCTCCTTTCTTCCTAATTGGGAAGTTTTATCAGTTATTAGGGGATGTAATAACGTTCTCATCTCTTTCTTGCACATAGTTTTGCCTTAAATTTACTTTAAGCAAACAGCATGGAATGGTCTTTACTCATTTTATATCTAAAATAAAAGCCCTAGGAATGCTAAACTTGGAGGGGGTGGGGAGCAATTTATAAGAGCATAATAGCATATACTTGAAGAATTACACTTAGTTACATAATCCAAGTCTATTGTAAGTATTAATAATTGGGTGCTACAGGAAGCAAATTCTGGTTGGTCATGAAAGAACTTTCTAATTCTCACGTATGTTATCAAGAGTGAATAGCAATAATAGCAAACACTTTTATAATACTTGCAAAATGCCAAACATTGTTCTAAGTGATGTGCTTGTATTAACTTATTTAAAACTGACAAAAGCTTAAGGGGTAGGTACTATTTTCATTTATATTTTGCCAGTGAGAAAGCAGATGGGGAGGGAAGTAACTTGCCCAATGTCACATAATAGTAAATGGGAACACTGAGATTTACTACAGGGAGTCCAGCACCAGAGTGATCATTTAATGTGTTTACACCAATTAGATGAGCCCTGGGTAGCTTTATCACCAAAATAATTATGGTAAAAATAGTATTTAGCATGTGCTAGGCACTTGCTAAATTTTTCAAGCATTATCCTACTTAATCCTCACAATATAACTATGGGATAATTCCTTGTATTAACCTCATCTTACCCTGAGTTTATTGAGATAAAATCCTTTACCCAATATCACATTGCTGACAAGGAGTGAAATATGTGTTTCCCAGTTGTATACTCTAGAATCCAAGCTTGTGGTCACTAACTTCAGTTGCTTCATAAAACCCCAACTTTGGAAAAATATGTTCATGAACAACTACAGGTAATTATGCAAGATGGGGACATTGTAAAATAGATTTAAATGTCTGGCATTCATCACAAAGTTCATAAGTTCACTGTACTTCAAGGCTTCTTTTCAGGTTCAGCTACACTGTCTTTGGAATTATGATCATTCCTTATACACACACACACACACACACACACACACACACACACTCACTTCCATATCTGGATCTATATCTAACACATGTTCCTAACATTGTGAATTTGCAGTTTTCAGGAATTTTATATTTCAGACAAGTTTCAGCTCATTTAATCGCAACAAATGATATAATTATTCAAATATTGCCACAGCCATCTTTTCCTTTGATATTAAATTTAGTGACATCTTGACACAAACATGAATTATCATGCTGTGCTTCAAGTACCCCAGTTTCAATAGGATATGCATGATTGATTCTCACAGAACAGGCATTACTTTAAATATCTACTTGTTCCTGTGGTTTTCCCATTCATTTTGAAATTAAATAGATTAACAGTTCAGCAAAGAATTCCCTGTATATCACCTGGATCATTTTTAATAACTATATAACCAAAGTAAAATTCTAAGATACTTTCTCTCTAAATTTCTTACTGTGAGTAATGAGAAATCACTATGAGAATGCTGGTGCTATAATACAATTTATCTTAGCCATAGCATGATATAGAATGCTATGGAAGGGCAGTGGATTTTGAATAATATTACTAATGAAACTAACATTTAGTGGCTATTTCTTAGATTCCAGAAAATACACCAGGCCATTCCACAGGAATTCTCTTATTTAACCATCACAAAAGCCTGGGATTGTGTTAATGTTACCACTTTTATTTTAAAATCAGGCTTGCTCTCTTTCCTTCACCTTTTTCTGCTCCCCGTGTCAGTTTCTACCTAATCTCATTAAAGGCAGTAATAAGAGAACAGCCTTTTAACTTAAAAATATGGCTTCTGGGGCACCTGAGTGGCTCAGTTGGTTACGCCTCTGACTCTTGATTTCTGCTCAGGTTATGATCTAACTGTTTGTGGGTTTGGGCCCAGCAATGGGATCTGCACTGACAGTGTGGACCCTGTTTGGGATTCTCTATCCCACTCTCTCTGCCCCTCCCCTGCTCATGATCTCTCTTGTTCTCTCTCAAAATAAATAAACAGACTTAAAAAAAATAAAACATAAAAAAATATTGTGTGTGTGTGTGTGTGTGTGTGTGTGTGTGTGTGGCGGGTGTGTGTGTATTTAAGGAGCCCTTTGATTACACTGTTGTAGTATAGATACAGTCATTCTTGATTCTCAGTTTCCTAGAAATAACACCTAATTGTTGAAAGNTTCTCTCTCAAAATAAATAAACAGACTTAAAAAAAATAAAACATAAAAAAATATTGTGTGTGTGTGTGTGTGTGTGTGTGTGTGTGGCGGGTGTGTGTGTATTTAAGGAGCCCTTTGATTACACTGTTGTAGTATAGATACAGTCATTCTTGATTCTCAGTTTCCTAGAAATAACACCTAATTGTTGAAAGTTGATAAACATATTTACATAA
This sequence comes from Crocuta crocuta, assembly GCF_008692635.1. Lineage (NCBI taxonomy): Eukaryota > Metazoa > Chordata > Mammalia > Carnivora > Hyaenidae > Crocuta > Crocuta crocuta. Next base: position 4,170,023 of record NW_027531875.1, on the reverse strand, counting down.
TGAGACAAGTATCATTCTTATCCATCAGCTTTGATACTTTAAGAGTTTCCATTACATTAAGCTATAAAATGGTACATTAAATGCCATTATATTTTTAACTCTTAAACAGACCATTATTCAAAGAGCATATGCATTGACATTATAAATTACTTTCTTGTAATTTAAATTTCAATCAATTTTGCATTAATTACCAAATAATGATTTTAGTATTTTTCCTATCAGTCATTGATACAGAGCTATAAGTTCATTATTTAATTCTCTCTAAATCTAGTTACCCTATACAGTGTGAGACATGATTAATGTTTCTGAATCTTTGTAAGTGGAAATGCTTAAAGAATGCTTTCATCTAAAAGGGATCAAAGAAGTAACATGATCATTCATTTCAAGTGCATGATTTTTAAAACGTACAATAGCCTTGATAAATGCTTTGCCTTGTAAATAATAAAATGTTAAAATATAATTGAGGTGTATATATGATTAGGAGGCAGGGAGAACAGAGGTTATACATTAGAGACTATTAAATGTAAGATGAAAAATAACCAATATGTGTGCCATTCTGTCACATAAGAGGATCTACTGGAAAGGTGGCCATAAAGTAACTAGCCCTTGGCCATGAGAAGTATTCACCAAATAGTGAAATATGAAGCACAGAGGAAATGTTATGAATTTTTTATGATGCTAAATGTCTTAAGAAGGAAAGATTGTTCTTTAATCTGAGTTTACATGTATATGTGCTAAATTTATGCCTAAATACATGATCTCCCTTTAACTTTTGAGGATACTATTATAGTGAAAAATATGTCTTGCTCAACAGGAGTGTCTATGTAGACTATCAGGTTTTTCTTAACAATTGGAGTCCCTTGACACTTTTATGATTTTTGAGAATGCTTCTAAGAATACAGTTTTTTTCGTTCGAAAAAGAAAGTGTTCTGATGGCATTCACGTTCTCCTACCACCCAAATTCATGAACTTAACATCTGTTTATTGATGGCCCTCTTACGTAATAGGTACTGCATGAAAGCGCTGATGATAAACTAGTGAGTTACAAGGATTGACTTCAAAAAGTTTAGAATCCAAAGGAGAAAGAGATGTTTAATAAATAATTACACACATAAATATTAACTTACAAAATGAAGTCTTGTAAAGTATAGGCTTACAACAGAAATATTGAAGGTTCAGTTATAGACCACTGAAATAAAGTGTATATCACAATAAAACAAGTCAAATGAACTTCTTTGATCTCCTAGTGCATATAAAACTGTATTTACCCTACACTGTAATCTATTAAGTATGCAATAGCATTATGTTAAAAAATGGACATACTTTAACACACAGTATTAAAAACTTTAACTAAAAATATACATTATTATTTAAAAATGCTAACCAATCTCTGAGCTTTCAGTGAGTCATAATCTTTCACTGGTGGAGGGTGCTGAGCTATGTTGATGGCTGCTAACTGATCAGAGTGGTGGTTGCTGCAAGCTGGAATGGCTGTGCAATTTCTTTTGTTTTTTAAGACTTTATTTATCTGTAATCTTTTATGTATATAAAAGTATAGCCTAGTATATTCTGGTTATAAGTGGCATATTTTAGGGGCACCTTGGTGGTTCAGTCAGTTGGGTGTCTGACTTTGGCTCAGGCCATGATCTCATGGCTCATGGGTTTGAGCCCCACATCAGGCTTAGCACGGAGAGCAAGTAGCCTGCTTCATATTCTCTGCCTCTCTCTCTCTCTCTCTCTCTCTGCCCTTCCCCTGCTTGTGCTCTCTCTCACAAATAAATATTAAAAATTTTAAAAAAATTAAATCAACACACAGATGCTCAACCAACTGAGCCATCCTGCCATCCCATGGAATATTTTATGTATTTGAAAGTATAGCCTACTATATTCTGGTTATAAGTGACAAATTTTAAAAAACAAGGATACAAAACATTGAAGCTTAAAAGATGTTCTAGATTAATATTAATATATTAAGTTATAGATTTATTAATATCAAGTAAGATACAGTTTAAGATCAGATCATTATTAGAAATAAAATATACTTCATAAAATAAAATATTCAATTTACTAGGAAACATAATCATTTAAACTGTATATACCTAATAATGCAGCCCCCAAATATATTTTCAAATGGACATAACTACAAGAAAATATAAAAATCTACAATCACATTCTAAGATTCAGCATTTCTCTTTAAGTAACAGGTCAGCCAGATTTTAAAACAATAGTTAGCAATTAGAACACCTGAACATGGTTAAAAAATCTATCTAAAAGATTTACTGAACACTGCTCCTAGCCAATGATTAATACTCATTATAGTAGCTAGAGAGATCCTAGAATAATGGTTTTCTAGGAATGGGTGAATATGTTAAATTGCATGGCAAAAATAACTCTGCAAATGGGAATGAGACAGATATTATAATAGGAAGATATCTGAATTATCGATTTGAACACAATCTAATTAATGAGCATTTAAAAGTTGAGAACTCTCTCCATCTGGAGACAGAAGAAGAGGCAGCAGAAGGATGAGGTGGAAGGAAAGGCTGAAGATACTTGGAGAAAGAGAACTTGCACTGTCCTTGCTGACTCTGAACATGCAGGAAGGGGGCCACAAACTGAGAAATGCAGGCAATCTCTAAAAGCTGAGAACGACCCCACGTCAAGGAGACCTTAGTCCTACAACTGCATGGAATTTAATTCTGGCAACAGGTTTATAAACTTGGAAGTGAACAGATATATCTCCAGAAGTTCTAGAAGAAATGCAACCTACTGATACTGATTTCAGCTTCATGAGACTCAAAGCAGAGAACCAGCTGAGCTACACTCTACCTACCCCCACATAACTGTGAGATAATAATGCGTGTTAAATTTGTGATAATTTGGATTAGGAATAGATAAATATGTTTTCTTTTATAAGAAAACTAGGTACATAATAAAAAATTACAATATCTGATCCATAAAGCAATTTTTAAGAACTTCACAGGATTCAATTGATACAGAAAATGTTATCCAATTGCAATGCAAATGAAATGCTTACATTGGTAAGCAGATATAACTAAAGCAACCCGTAGGTTTATCATTTAAGAGACAAATTTCTAACCAGTAGCTAAATAGGAAATCATGCAACTTAATCAGCAAAAAGAGGAAACTTTAAAGCTTTAAACGCTGATAAACCCTAGAGGAACTGCCAGATAAGTATGTTCAAATGAACTTTTCCAAGAATGTTGATGAAAACACACTGGACTGATTATAGATAACCCAACTGTCCATCAACAGTAGAATGTATACATTTAGTGTGGTGTACTTATTACAACAGATTCCTATACAGCAGTGGTTCTCAAAATGGGATGCATGGATGCTTGAAGTTCCGAAGACATTTTTAGGAGTTCCACAAGATCGCTGAACTAGGCACTTTTTCATGGAACACGTTTTTACTTGAGTGACTGACATAAACTTTAGTCACATTTGGATATTTGGTATATATTTTTTGAAACACACACACACATACCCGCGAGCGCACGCAATGGGCTTGAACTGTTATTTCAAGGAAAAACAAAAGACGGGATTTGTTGTTAATGATGAAATCTGAGTTTTCAAGTAAAAAAATAGAATTTTGGGAAATTCAATCCATTACTGTAAGCTTTAAATTTTCCCAGGCTTAATGATTTTTCTAATAAGATCAGTAGCAATAAAAATAGATGTGATTTTTGATACAGTATAATATAATGTGTCCAACCTTTGGAAGATCTAATTCAAAGGATCAAGGTATGTTAAAAATTGCATGGGTAAAAAGGACCCATTATAAGTACAGGATGAAAAAATGAATTTTAATGCTACAGAGGACAACAATTAATTGATATGGTTTAAATTCAACATTGCAACTAACTTGTGAAGTTTTTGTGCAGTATCAAAGAATAGCATCCACTTTAATATGCAAAGGCTATTAGAAATACTTTCCCTTTTCCAACTACATATATAAGTGAGGCCAGGGTTCTCATACCCATCAACCAAAATAATCTATTCCAAAATACTGGATAAAGAAGTACATATGAGATTCCAACTAATTTCTGCTAATAGACCAGATATTAAATAGATTTCTAAAGAACAGAATACAATGCATTCTTGTCATTTTTGTCCTGGAAAAGATACTTATTTTGAATTAAAATATGATTTATGTCAACATGTAAGGTGCCAATTCTGGTTATTTTTAAATTAAATAATAAATGCACATGTAAAAAATGGTTCTCAGTTTTAATTTAAATAGGAGAAACTTGGGGTGACTGGATGTCTCAGTCAGTTGCTCAACTGACTTTGATTCAGGTCATGATCCCACAGTTTGTGAGTTTGAGCCCCAAGTTAGGCTGTGCTGACAGCTCAGAGCCTGAAGCCTGCTTCAGATTCTCTGTCGCCCTCTCTTTCTGCCCCTCTCCTACTCACATTCTGTCTCTCTCTCTCTCTCTCAAAAATAAATAAAACATTAAAAAAATTAAATAGGGCAAATGTTGATAAACCTAACCCACAAAATATTTTTGGGTTTCTTAATAATGTTTAGAGTATAAGCACACTGGAGACAAATGAGAATTAATGTTAAACGGCAAAGAAATACATAGTAATTTCAATGTAGATTAATCCTACATGTACAATGTTGGGCAAAAAATAAAGTACTATATATTTTTAAAAGTAGAAGTCCATTGCATAAAATTACTAATTCTTATTTTAATATTAATAATAAACATGAGAAAATAAAAAAATAAAAGGCCATTCATAGAAAAATTAAAAATTATGTACTTTCATAAGTTTTAGAAAAATTATATTCTATGTATTTGGATTTTCTTTAATTCTTAATTTCCCTTTTCTGGTTTAGAAAAAGTATCAATTGTAAATTAACTGTATATTCAAGCTTGTAAATCTATGCAATAAAGTATTAGCAAAATAAGCAAGAGATTATGGCAAAGAATCAGATGAATATTTGTTTTGTAAAATATTCAGCATAACCAAAGAGTAACTTGCATTATTATTTTTAACAGAACTTACTGAAATTTTAGAATCTAATAAAGCAAAATCACTTCTCATTCGTAGACTTTCCAGTTTCAAGATGTCATATTTAGATCACATCTTTTCTTTAATATTAACTTTTACTAAATACTTCCATTTTTATATATTCTAAACTATCAGAAAAATAATTTATTTGACAAAAATATATTCTGCACATTCTATTGTTAAAATCAGAAGCAAAAGATACCTAACCACACATACTCTCACAACACATTTCCCAAAGTCTACATTAGTCAGTATTTTTAACCAGATGATGTATGTACTAGATATGAGAGTTATGGACATTTTTATATATGTAAGTAACTGTATACTTACATATACCTACAGTAATTGTTTTTGATGAGCTAGTTTTAATATAAATTCACTTATAAACCCTCACATACACCCACACACACACTTATTTATACAAAGCTTGGAGATTTGATAAAATGACTTTTAATGCTCTTTCAACTATATTAGGGGAAATGTCTATAACACTAACAATTAATTCCATTTATGTTGTTAGGTTAACAGGATTCCATCTGCCACCGCCAGTGACAAGTACCAAATCTGTGTTCTCACTACGTTTGACCAGTGACTTCGCAGTTAGCGCTCATGGGTTTAAAGTATATTATGAAGGTAAGTGATTTTCACGTAAAAGGACCACTGTTTAATGTAATAGAATCAAACCAAAATTCTCTGGGGTGGAAATGGTAGAAGAATCACCAGGAAAGAAAATACTGCTTATCTTGTTTTCTCAAATTCTGTCCTGAGAGTCACCTTGATAATCATTAATATATAATAAAATGGTAGAATTAGTAGGCTTTAATGTTTCACTGCAGTGTACCTGGACAAAGGAAAGTCTTTCCCTTAAGTCCTCTTAAGAGATGAGACCATGAAACTATTATGAGGTTAGATATTCACAAAAGTGAACCAAATATGAGGGTAACAGGAAATTAGATCTGATTTGAGATTCAGGTATCACAGACCCCACCCTATTTTCCTTTGTGTTTTGACTCTCTGCCAGAAAATAATCTGGTAATCTGTCTTCTCTGCAAGTTAGAGTCAAGAAAAACAGTCTATTAAGAGACATGTGTTTACATCTTACATTCTAAACCAGGCTTTACAGTCCCATAGATCCATAATCCCTAAAACCATGAAGAGGAAAACTAAGAAGCTCTTGACGCTAAGGTTTTACCTGAAAGTTGGTACAAACTCATTTTGTCATCAAAACCTGACCTGAACTAATTGGAGCCCACTAATAACCTCTATTTATCCAGCATAGTGTGGGCATTCACGTTTCATTCCGCAAAGATTATTTGATAATTTGGTGTACCAGGGGCTCTGCTGATGGTTGTAAAAACGTATAGAATCTGCATGTGTTTCCTATTTACAATGAAAATAGTGAAAAAAAATCTGATGGTAAAAATACTCTATTCCTAAAGGTCTCAGGTGGAGTTCACTGACTTGTAATTACCTCTTTAAATTGCACTTAGTTTAGGGAAGAGTCCCTACCTACCTACAGGAATAGTATATCAGGTTTCAATATGCCTCCCCGGGTTACCATATTACCAGCATGCATCACATCAGATATAAAATTATCATAACAGATACAAAAATACAGTGGTCGGGGTGGTTACTTTCTAAAGCACATTATAATTCAAAATATAATAATGTTTAAAGAGCACACTGGAAAACAGATATAAACTAGAAATGTTTTAGTATAAAGGTTAACAGTTTACATGTGAGGAAAGTTTTTTAAAACAAACATTTCATGTTACTGCTATCTTTCTCACTAGAAAAAAATATTCTCTAGCAAACAATTGAGTAAAAAGATTTTCTCCTTTTTATACCCTAAATAATGACACATCACAGCAGTTTTTGCACTATTTTCTGCCTAAGACATTTTCGAACTATCTTTTGTCTAGCAGTGGAGGCTGAATTCTAAGACTTATTTTCCTCCATTGTGCTAGTAATAATCCTTATTTTTCTAAGGTGCTTTTACAATAGTTGAGTATTTTTATCTTGGCAACTTAATTCATAGTCTAAAACACTACAAACACAAAGGTTTAATTTTAAGGGTAATTTTGGTAATATTGAAGGAGTTAGCAATACAATAATTTTCTATTAAAGGCTCCTTAAAAGAAAACCTATACTCTGTTCATCAAAGTATAAATATATTTTAGGCTGGCTTATTCTTTCAGTAAGTACTAAGTATACCAAAAATGTAGTAACTTGGAATATGAGTTAGGATGTTGCCATGTTTTCTGGTTTGACTGTCAAGTTTCGTGACATACACTCAAAAATATTTAAAAGCTCTTCATTCTTTCTAGATGTACAACATTAATTTTCTGTCTTTTGTGCTTCTGTAAAAATGTATTCATATATCTTCATGACACTTACATGTATGTTTTGGAGGTCCTGACTTAAAACATAAGGTATTAGGAATCCATATAGTACGGAGGGATTCATGTTCATGCTACAGAACATCTTCAAGCATTGATTTGTGATAGCATCTTCCACCATGTTTATTAGCTTTCTATTGGTACTTAACAAATGAACACAACTTTAGCAACTTAAAACAAAAATATATTAACTCACAGTTCTGGAGCTGAGGAGTCCTGGTGATCTATGCTAGCTTCTCTGTTCAGGGTCTCCCAAGGCTGAAATAAAAATGTCAGCTGATTGGGCTCTTATCAGAAGGCTCTGAAAAGAAATTAGTGCCCATGGGTCCTAAAGACCTCTCGCTTCCTCGTACCTGGGCTCTAACTGAGAGCCAGCAACTGCTGTACTGTATCCTTCTCAGGCTTGAAATCTCTGGTTTTCCCTTCCCCATGTAAAATTAGCTAAACTTAATTACACTTGCAAGTTTCTTTATGGCCTATGACATATTCAGTGGTTTGACAGATATCTGGTGGGGAGGAGTGGGGTGGGGCCGGGAGAGGAGAGGATGGGCATCATTTATCCTACCATACCCTGCAGCACTAGGTAACATTTTACAGAGGGAGTAGGTATGGGTATTTATTAACTTAACCATAGCCAATGTACTGTCAAGACCAGCTGGTGTAGAGTGGTCCCCTCTCATTCCCATATACTTCCGGATATGTTCCAAGCCCCTCAGTAGATGCCTAAAAACATGGGTAGCACCAAACTCTCTATATACTTTATTTTCTCATACACACATACCACTGATAAAGTTTCGTATATAAATTAGGCAGAGTAAGAAATTAACAATGATAATAAAATAAATAATTATAATAATAAACTGTAACAAAAGTTATGTGAACATGGTGTCTCTCTCTCTCAAAATATTGCACCATACTCACCCTTCCTCTGACAGTGTGAGATGATACAATGCTTACGTGATGAAGTGAGGGGAATGACGTAGGCACCGTGGTGTAGAGTTATGCTACAATTGACCCTCTGATGATTCGTCAGAAGGAGGATCATTGGCTCCGGGACCACAGTTGAAATAGGGTAATCGAAACTGAGGATGGCGAATCTGCAGTAGGCGAAACTGCAAATAAGGTGGAGCTATCATACAGTGAAGTCAAGGAAATTTAGTTAAACGTTTCAAAGCCGGTTCTTCACACCCCTATCCTTTTTTTTAATGTTTGTTTATTTACTGAGAGAAAGAGACAGAGAAAACGGGCGTGAGTGCGCACATGTGAGTGGGGGAGGGGCAGAGACCTACGGAAAAAGCGAATCCTAAACTGGCACTGTGCTGTCAGGTCCGAGCCTGACAGCAGGACTTGATCCCACACCTGTGAGATCATAACCTGGGCCAAAATCAAGAGTCGGTCGCTTAATTGGCTGACCCATTCAGGTGCCCCAATACCCCTACTTTGGATCCAAGTTGTCATACCACAATTACCTCAAACTGCAACTCTGGACCCTACTCAGTCTACTAATCTGGACATTTCCTCTAAATTTATACCTGCATGATTTATTTTTTATTTTTGTTTCTTAGATGATCCTAATATCTGAATCTCATTTATTTCCATTCCATCTTCCTCTATATAATCATTTACAGTATTTTTTTAAATTAAAATGTGGTTGACACACACTGTTACATTAGTTTCAGGTGTACAACATAGTGATCCAACAACTTATAGATGCTGTGCTCATCACACGTGTAGCTATAATCTGTCACCATACAACCCTACTACGATACCATTGACTATATTCCTCATGCTGTACCTTTCATCTTAATCTTTTAAAATGTCCTAAGATCTTATCCTTGTGTATTAGGCTTTATGAGATTTCTATTTGTTGGTAATATTTGTGAATTTATCTGTGTTTCTCAGTCTGCCAGCACTGGACCACAGGCATCACAACCATCTGGATAATTTGTTAAAACGTAAAATAGAGAATTCTTGGCTCCAATTACATGTCTGGAATCACACTGTGGAGTGAAATCCTAGAATATGCATTTTAATTCCAGCTATAAAGTCAAAAGAGAGTAAATAATTGGTAAATATAAGTCAGTCTCTGATCTTCACAGAACCCAGTCCTTAAAAACCTTTATTGTCCTACTTCAGCCCATTTACTTTGAAACTATGGAGGGTGATGTCTCTGTTTCATAATATTGATCAAGTTGACTTGAGACATTTTTCTTTCAAACTTCTTGAAGTCAAAGCTGTGAGTTGTTAAATCTCTGTGGGAATGTTCCCGATTAATATCTAGCTGCATGTATCTTTATCTTTTCTCATTACTGTCTATCATACACCTCAATCTCTTGTCACTATTTCCCAAAGTTTGTTTTACAGAACTTTGGTTTCATTTGTTTATGTTAATAAAAACTAATGAGTAAACTAATGTTCTGTGAAATAATAAATTTGAGAAAAACTAATGTATACTAGGTTGGATAGTCAAATAACCATTTTTGAAAACTTTTCAAAATTTCATTGAGGTAAATTTCATTGAGATAAACCTGGTTAAGATCTGTGTTCTACGGAACACAAAGTGAGAAATGTCTTTTCTAACTCTGCCAAACAGAGTTAAAAATATATTCCAGTTTCTGCTAAAAAGCTATTTTATGTAATAAGATTATTTTATCATTTATTTCAAAGATGCATAATCATTCTTTATAGGCAAAGGGCATATAGTTATATACCATGGAATATCTTACCCTTTTAGATTCATTTATGTGGAAATAAAGTAATATAATGAAAGCATATAATGGATTATGTATATATTAAGTATTATTACATATATGATAGTAAGACATGATATATATGTAGTATCAGATTATTTATATGATAGTTTATGAGAAATTAGAGTAATGTTTATGAGAATCTCAATGAATAATTTCAGCGTGAACAGTGAGCCAATTCAATTATCAGAAACAGACTTAAAAATTATAGTCTTGAAAAGCCACTTCAAGCATAAGGTAGTTGTTATGCCTTAATGATTATTAATATGTATGACCAAGTAATTGGGAAATTACAGGGTTAAAATTTTCACCTTTGGAAAATATCCCGTTTAAATCATTTTCACATTTTAATTCAGAAGTACAAAAATTTGACTAATAACAATACTATTACTAGGTAACGTTTACTGAGTTACTGATTTACTGATTTATTTGGGGCAATCACAGTGCTAAACATTTTACAAGTATTTTCACACCCTAGAAAATTATATGAAAAATGTAATGAGCAAGAATTGAACAAAAAATTAAGGTTAACATAAAAAAGATGTTTAAAAGACCTCCAAATGTAAACCCATAAAAATATGTTTAAATGACCTACAAAAGTAAACCATATACATTTTTGAGATATTTTATATCTAAGTGTAAACTATAATTCCATTTACAGTTAAATGGATGGGATCCCATAGAGTTTAGTACAAAAGAATATTGTAAAAATAAAAATTACTGATTATGTTAAAACAGTATGAAACATAAAAGCTGAAATGTTCATATATTTATTTATTTATTTATTTATTTGAGAGAAAGACAGAGAGAGAGAGCTTGCAAGCAGGGGAGAGGGGTAATGGGAGAGAGACTCTTACTTAGGCTTCACACTCAGTGCAATCTGATACCATAGCCCTGGTCCCACAGGTCAGGGATCATGACCTGAACGAAAGTCAAGAGAACGAAAGTCAAGAGATGGATGCTCAGTGGGCTGAACCACCCAGGAACCCCCATTCTTATGCATATTGTATGTGACCTATACATTAATTTTCCTTTTTAAAAACTTGACATACAAATGAATATTCATACTACTTACTATTTAACTGTCACACATGTTATTAAAAGTTTATCCTTGAGAACGTCAAATGACTTTAGTGATTTTTAATTTTAAGGGTTTTTTTCAATTCCTAAGCTTTAAAAATTTAAATTGCAGTACCATGAAATGTAAAGAAGAGCTTACAATTTAGGATCAAGTTAATTATACTTCTGACAAGACAGTTGAATTGTAGCAAAAGAAATTTATGTAATAAAATCATGTATATTAAACAGTTTGGTAGCAATAACAGTAAGTTGGGTTCATAAAAGACGTTGATGGATCATCACCTTAAATATGTCTAAGAATAAATGAAAGATATTACATCAAAAAAACCCCCACAGATGTCATACATGTAAAGACAGTTTCTCCTGTTAATCAAATTCATATATTTTGCCTTTCATATTTCATAGAGTCAGCCTACATAGGTACAGAAACATTCTATTCCTAAACTGACCTGCTAGCTAAGTCTCGATTGTCTTTTCTCCCTTTAAAACAATTGGAAGTGTTCAAAATCCCAATCCAGAGAATGAAACAAATTAGCTTTTTCTTTAAATATCATCTACGGAATAGAGTTAAAAGAAACAATGTTATAATAAATACGTGGATTGCTTTAAACAAGAGTTTATTAGTTTGTGAGTTGTTTTACATTCATTATCCAGAAAGAAATCACTTTCACACTGCTCACAACAAAGCTTCAACATTACAGTACTATCAATTCACGAATGCTTTCAGACTTCTAAACATTTCTCATTTCTGCACAGTGTAGCATACACAACCTCCATAGCTACATAGCTCTCCATTCTTGTTTCTCACCTATTACCTTAATTCATAAAATAGTCACATGAACATGTATTAAATTTCTACATATACTATGCCATTTAAACTTTTTTTTTTTTTTTTTTTTTTTACCATTCATCTCTGTCTCTTTTGCCCCGAACACCTGTACACATCTTTGTGGCCCATGTATTTCTTATACTTAATCATTTCTGGAATGTCATTTATGGAATATAGGATTGAGCCTAAAATGTTCAATGATTGTTTTCTATGTGCTCAGATATGTACACTCCTTGTCATAATACTATATATTACTGTTTTATATGGTTTTGTTCACACTAGGCTACGAGAAGCTTAAGGGTATAGAATCAATTTTGCTTGTGTTGTAAACATGCCTGCTGGCATATGGAAGGCACTTAATACATGTTTGTTAAACTCACCTGATATATCGGATATCTAATAATTTCATCAGTAATTTATTTACCTGAAATAAATAAGGTTTAGTGAAATTTAAGGATTTGTATTTGAGAAAAGCCATAAATATTATGCAACATTATTTTTCTTTTAAGTATATTTTCTTTGCTAAAAAATCTTTACTTTCTTGAAGTAAATAGTTTCCTTATGAAGCATTTTTAAAAATATAGGGGTGCCTGGGTGGCTCAGTCGGTTAAGCATCTGACTTCGGCTCAGGTCATGATCTCACGGTTTGTGGGTTCGAGCCCCGCATCAGGCTCTGTGCTGACAGCTAGCTCGGAACCTAGAGCCTGTTTCAGATTCTGTGTCTCCCTCTCTCTCTGACCCTCCCCTGCTCATGCTGTCTCTATCTCTCTCTCAAAAATAAATAAAATGTATATATATATATATACACACACATATATATATAAAATCACTCATATAGCGAAAAAGAATATCAAGATGAACATGAAAAATTGCTAAAACCAGTGATATATGAACTATATAATCTTTGTGCTTCATGTGAAAAGATAGGATAATGTTGAAGATTGTGTTTTATTCCCCAAAAATATGAATGTATTTTCTAACATGGCACGTCTTTCTTCTTAGTGAAAAATATTGGGTAATAGACACAATTTTGTAGTGCTGAACATGGTGTTGCAGGAGCTAATATTTAATGCTGACTTTATCACTCAGATGCTGTGAGGCTCAGTTCTTCATAATGTAAAATGAGTAATGTAATACTGATCCTACAAGGGGTTTTAAATATCCAGGAGTTAATGGTCCAACATTCACAGAGCAGTGCCAAATATGTAAGTAGCATTCAATAAATGTTAGCTAGTTTCTTTGATATTCTGTCATATATATTCAGTATTACATATTAATAATGATGAAATATATTCAGTATAAGGCATTGAATATATAATATTCACTGGTATATATTAATATAATATTGGCATAATATTAAATACTGAATACATATTAATATATAGTCAGTATTACATATTTGTTTTATATCCATATACCCATATATGTTATAATGCTTGTTTACATCATATAAGCTCTTGAAATTTCCATTTTTTCAAAAGGACCATTGTATCCAGGTATTTGGTTTCCCTTTCTTACAAAATTGTCCAAATCAGAAAATGGACGTGACAATTTATCCAAGTGTTATCTGGGCTACATAAGTTATGTAGTGGCACTCTGATCTAGGTTTTCCCAGAATCAAAGTGCTAATGGGGTAATAATCCATTTTCAATTTGAACCAAAGAAAGAAATGACACTTTCCACACATGCACACACACGCACAGTGCTCTTCCAGTGACAAAGGCCAAAACTCTGACAGAGGCTAAGAGAAGTAATCCACTCAACAGCTGCAGCTCTGAACTAACAGGTCAGTGCTAGAGACAGAACTGATGCATGATGAAGCAGCCATTCCAGCTGACCTAAAGAGAGTGTTCAATGGAAAAATGCCAAGTCTTTTGTAGACATTAATTAAATAGTACTCATTTTGTCAATACAATCCTTTAAGCAGGTGCTTAGACAAAATTTCAAAAGAACTTTATGTGTAATTATAAGGACCCTGAAGCAAAGGAAAACAGCTTGATACAAATATGGTGGCTAGAATAGGTGATGTCTAGAACCAAAGGTAGCAATAGGTGTCAAGCTATAATGCAATGTTGGTTTGGTCATTTTGATAAATAGAATTATTTTCTTTGAGTGACAAAGAAGTAATCTAAACTATTGCCCCATCTGTAGAAGCTTTATAGTTCAGTATCTTGACAAGTACATATTGTCAAGAACTGTGAAGTTTTTGAAATTTTGCCCAACTTGAAAGGTAACCAGTTAGCCTGGCACAGTTTCATGGATGCTGGCAGAAGACACCAAACTACAGAGTCAGGGTCAAAGGACTTAATTACAGATATTAATACAAATAGCCAAAGTATCAGCAATTGTTCAGGTTATCAGAACCTCAATTATCACAGGATAACAAGAAGGCCGGACGATCCCCACATACACAATGGGTTGTGCTACAGAAAATCCACTCTGCACTTAGGAAACCAGGATCTTTTATAGTAGATAGTAAATAAATCAGCCCTTTTCTCTGGAGGGACATGCTATTTCCATATTGTTTCTGAACAATTAGTGCATCTGCTTATAAAATATGGAAAACATGAGAGGCATAAGGAAAGGCATAAGGAAAATTCTTTCCCAGCATGTGCGTCTAAGTATCTGGATTCAGTAAATTTTAGATAAATTTCAGTCACCTTAAAAATGCCAAATGAAAGATTCTTTTAAGAATCATTAAGAATGGGGGTGCCTGGGTGGCTCAGTCAGTTGAGCGTCCAACTTCGGTTCAGGTCATGATCTCACGGTTCGTGGGTTCAAGCCCCACATAGGGGCTCTGTGGTGACAGCTCAGAGCCTGGAGCCTGTCTTCAGATTCTGTGTCTCCCTCTTTCTCTGACCCTCCCATGCTCATGCGCTCTCTCTCTAAAGAATAAATAAAACATTTTTTAAAAATTAGAACAAAGGAATCATTAAGAATGATTTTAAGAACCATTAATAATCATATAGGGATGCCTGGGTGGCTCAGTTGTTAACAACCAGCCTTCAATCTCGGCCAGGTCATGATCTCACTGCTTATGGAATCAAACCCCACATAGAACTCTGCACTTACAGTGTGGAACATACTTGGGATTCTCTCTCTCTTTCCCTCTGCCCCTCCCCTGCTTGCACACTGGTGCACATGTGCACGTTCCTTCTCTCTCTCTCTTAAAATAAATAAGAATTTATTTTATTTAAATAAATAAAAAATAAAATTCTTTTCTTTCAAAAAAGAATCATTTTAAAAAAATCCTTCAAAGTGGTAGGTGCTATCTAAAACCTTCAAGTTTTACATTTTTCATATTTACTATTATTTTCAAAAGTATTTAATATGCATTTACATAACATTCTATGTATACTTTTGGATAATTTTGTAAATATTATCTGAAATAATGAGTACTATTTCTTTCCTTCTTTTCCATTCTTTTATTTAGGGGTGCTTGTTGACCTATCTTCCCATAATGTAAGATACCTCTTCCATCATAATTCATCAGAATTTCTCCATCTGCATTTATTTGTATACTTAGTCTCTCATTTGTCTTTTTGTACTTTTTTGTTTGTTTTATATTAGAGAAGTAGGAGTTTCTATGATGAATTGAGGTGGTTTCCTAACACAGGTACCATAACATAAATTTCAGATGACTGTGAGTAATTAAATTTTAAAAATGAAAATTAAAGTCCATGAAGAATTATAGCAGAATATTGTCAGCTCATGGGATAGGAAAGCTTTCTAACTATAAAAGCCAAAAGGAAAATATGTCACTAAGGAAAGGATTGGTATATTAGACTAAATAAAATGTGAAATCTGCTAAGGATAATAATAAATTTTAAATCCTTGTATTAGAAGGCAAAAGAAAATGGTGATTTAAAATTCATAATCCATGGGACATATATTTTATATACAATATATATCTAAAACGCTATTGTCTCTGACATAAAACTTGTAAAATATATGAATTAAAAATTTGCTAAAAAGGTCAAGAACATGTGAATAAGACTAACAACATAAATTTATCATTAACACTAATCTTATGCTTAGAAATATCTGGCTTGTGGATAGGGAAAAATGGCAAAATGATTTTCTTGAGCCTAGTAGCCATGAAGAAGAAATAGGAAATGATGCCAAGGCAATTACAAAGGAAATGTGTTCAGATGAGAAATTTATCAAATGATATCTTTCAGATATTAGTGCTTTAATGTAAGAAGAGAGAATATATCTATCTGAATTTCTTCTCATTATCAATTAGAGAAAGATTTTACATATAAAAGCGATACTATATTCTGATTTATACTGGTAGTACATGTTCTTATAAATGAGAACTCCTGTTTCATCAATTTTTGGAAATTTTGTTTAGTTTTCTGTAATTTTTTAAAGTAGAATTATTTATATGCAGTTTCAAAGGATGAATATTAATAATTATTTTTTTCTTCATATATTTTTGTACTTATTTCAAGTTTTTACTTAAATTCTAGTTAGTTAATATATAGTGTAATATTAGTTTCAGGAGTTAAATTTAGTGACTCATCACTTACATATAACACCCTGCGCACATCACAAGCGCCCTCCTTAATAATACACATCAACTATTTAGTCTATTCCCCACCCATCTCCCCTCCAGAAACCTTCAGTTTGTTCTCTATAGTTAAGAGTCTGTTTCCTGGTTTGCCTCCCTCACTCTTTTTCCCCCCTAAGTCATCTATTTTGTTTCTTAAATTCCACACATTAGTGAAATCATGTAATATTTATCTATCTCTGGCTGACTTATTTTGCTTAGTGTAATACACTTTAGCTCTATGTTGTTGCAGATGGCAAGATTTCTTTTTGATGGCTCAGTGGTATTCCAATATATCACTTTATCCATTCATCCGTTGTTAGACATTTGGTCTCTTTCCATAATTTGGCTATTGTTGATAATGCTACTATAAATATTAGGTTGATGCACACCTTCAAATCAGCATTTTTGTATCCTTTGGGTAGTACCAGTAATTGCTGGATTATAGGGAGCTCTATCTATAACTTTCTGAAGAACCTCCATACTATTTTCCAGAGTGGCTGCACCTGTTTACATTCCCACCAATACTGTAAAAGTGTTACCTTTTCTCCACATCCTCACCAACATCTGTTTCCTGTGTTGTTAATTTTAGCCATTCTGACAAGTGTAGATCATATCTCATTGTAGTTTTGATTTGTATTTTCCTAATGATGAGTGATGTTGAACATCTTTTCATTTGCCTGTTAGCCATCTGTATGTATTCTTTCGAAAACTGTCTATTCATGTTTTGACCCCTTTATTATCTGGATTATTTGTGTGTATGTGTGTTGAGTTTGATAAATTCTTTATAAATTTTATCAGATATGTTGCTTGAAGATTTCCTATGTAGTACTGTAGGCTCTCTTTTAGTTTTCTTGATTGTTTCCTCCTCTGTGGAAAAGAGACATGTTTAGTAAGAAGTTGCATGTCTAGTAACAAGACTAATATCAAAGAGGCCTGATTTTGATGGTTTCCTGTTTCACATTTTGTTCTTTCAACCATCTTGAATTTAATTTTGTGTATGGTGTAAGAAAATGGTACAGTTTTATTCTTCTGCATATATCTATCCAGTTTTCCCAACACTGTTTGTTGAAAAGACTTTTTTCCTGCTTTGTTGCAGATTAGTTGACCATATAGTTGTGGGTCCATTTCTGAATTATCTGTTTTGTGCCATTGATATATGTGTCTGTTTTTTGTGCCAGTAGCATACTGTTTTGATGACTGCAGCTTTGTATTGAAGCTTGAGGTCCAGAATTGTGATGCCTCCAGCTTTGCTTTTCTTTTTCAAGGTTGCTTTAGCTATTCAAGGTCTTTTATGGTTCCATACAAATTTTAGGGTTGTTTGTTCTAGCTGTATGAGAAATGCTGGTGGTATTATGACAGGGATTGCATTAAAAGTGTAGATTGCTTTCGAGGGTATAGACATTTTAACAGTGTTTGGAATGTTTTCCCATTTCTTTGTGTCATCTTCAATTTCTTTCAGAAGTCTTCTATAGTTTTCAGAATACAGCTCTTTTACGTCCTTGGTTAGGTTTATTCTAGATATCCTACAGTTTTTGCTGTAATTGCAGGGATCAACTCTTTGCTTTCTCTCTCTGCTGCTTCATTATCAGTTTATAGAAATGCAGCAGGGATGCCAGGGTGGCTTAGTAGGTTAAGCATCTGCTTCACCTCAGGTCATGATCTCTAGGTTCCTGGGTCTGAGCCCTGCATCAGGCTTTGCGCTGACATTGCAGAGCCTGGTTGGGATTTTCTCTCTCCCTCTCTCTTTTTAAAAAATGCAACAAATTTCTGTGTGTTGATTTCGTATCCTGCAGCTTTACTGAATTGGTGTATCAGTTCTGGGAAATTCTTGTAATCTTCCAGGTTTTCTACATGAGTATCACAGCTGTGAAGAGTGAAAGTTTGACTTTTTCCTTGTTGATTTAGAGACCTCTTATTTCTTTTTGTTGTCCAATTGCTGGGGCTAGGACTTCCAGTACTATTTTAAATGACAATGGTGACACTGGACATCCCTATCCTGTTCCTGACCACAGAGGAAAAGCTCTCAGTTTTATCCCCATTGAGGATGATATTAACTGTGGATCTTTGGTATATGGACTTAATGATGTTGAGATATGTTTCCTCTATCCCTACTTTGTTGAGAATTTTTATCAAGAATGGATGTTGTGCTTTGTCAAATGCCTTTTTCTGCATCTATTGAGAATATCATATGGTTCTTATCCTTTCTTTTATTAATATGGCATATCTCATTGATTGGTTAGTGAATATTGAACCACTCTTGCAGCCCAGAGATAAATCCCACTTGATCGTGGTAAATGATTCTTTTAAAGTACTGTTGGATTAGATTTGCTAGTATTTTGTTGAGAATTTTTGTAGACACTATTAATTTGATTTAAGGAATTAGTCTGAAAGACTGTTGTATTACATTTCAATTATCTTTAAATTCTTTAATTATGACCATGTGTTATGTAATTTTGCTCTCTTGAGTCAAGCTGATATAATTTTGTTTATGGTAGAAAATATGCTAACAATATTAGTAACTCAAATTTTATATTTTTCTAATAAGCCATGTATGTTCTTTTACCTGAAATTGTTTACAAAAACAATGAAGTACCTTTATCTCACAACCTAAATTTTGTCATAGAGGTCTACTTCAAATTTGTATATTTGTATTAGTTTTGTTAGTTCAATAATAAAATTATCATTTTATTTATTTTTAAAAGTTTAAATTTGAAACAATTTTAAGGTTTTTTTTTAGTAATTTTTGCCCCCATATGGGGCTCAAACTCACGACCTTGAGATCAAGAGTTGTATGCTCTTCCAACTGAGCCAGCTAGGCATCCCAAATAATCACTTTAGATACTCAACGTCAATCTGAAAATGATAGGTGGAATTTATCATAGTATGTGACCAGGTAAAAACTTGGGTGTGTGCAGCTCAGTATTACTTCACATGCTTCGTTCTGTATAAACATATATGACAGACATGGATAATAGAACAGTTGTAAATAAATCCTAAAGATTGATGTGACTTTTGAATGTTTAACACCCATTTTGATTTACTCATTCTAGCATGTCTGTTATATAGTCTTTATTATTCTGTTCCCAATGTTTTGCCACTTAAAAAAGAAAAAAGTGTTTGCAAAGCACTTTGCAAATGTGTTGTAACATTACTACAGTAATATATATAAACACAATTCTGAATTGATGTGATTTTGCTAAATACTTGAATGTCTCTTAAGATCATCAAAAGTTCTCTAAAGCACTTCTGGAGAAATGTATGGTGTTGTAGTATGAATAAATCAACAATGCTTCAATTATTAGGGAGGACTGCATGATAAAAATAGATCAGGGGGCACTTGGGTGGCTCAGTGGGTTAAGCGTCTGTCTTCAGCTCAGGTAATACCGTTAGTTAATTTTCCAGCTGTCACTAGCTTTTGACCTGGGGAAATAATGGACAAGCATTGATGTGGAGCATGAAATTCTTTAAATTATCACAATCTAAATTTTGGTAAAAGAACTTTTATGATACATCTGTTTTTTAAAA
The DNA here is from genome assembly GCF_008692635.1 of Crocuta crocuta. Taxonomy (NCBI): domain Eukaryota; kingdom Metazoa; phylum Chordata; class Mammalia; order Carnivora; family Hyaenidae; genus Crocuta; species Crocuta crocuta. The sequence goes on along the minus strand of NW_027531875.1, from coordinate 4,149,845 downwards.
TGTTTACTTATTTTTGAGAGAGAGCAAGAGACAGAGCGTGAACAAGGGAGGAGCAGAGAGAGAGGGAGACGCAGAACTTGAAGCAGGCTCTAGGCTCTGAGCTGTCAGCACAGAGCCTTATATGGGGCCCAAACTCACAAACCATGAGATCATGACCTGAGCCAGGGTTGGATACTTAACTGACTGAGCCACCCAGGCGCCCTAGGATACATCTTAAGTGTTTTATATTTTTAAAGAAAACAGACAAGTTGGATGCGCATTATACTCTCCATTGACTTTTCATGCTCATGAGTGTATTTTTAAAATATCATATTTAGCCACAAATCCAGAATAAAAATGTTTGATACGAAGTTCACATTTTTATTTCTGTTTCTGGTTTCGTCCTACAATTGCTTTTCCTGAAATTTCTTGTCCCTGGATTTACTAATAGCATGTAGGACACACTTGTTTGGATAATTGCATTTTTTGGTATATTTATTTACCACAGTAAAAATTCATGTTAGACAAAGAATCAGAGCCCGAAATAATGACACAGTGTACGCATAAATTAATGACTGTTTTCTCCTTTAAATTAGCTAATTTGTTATCAATACAGTGTAATATAAATGATACACTATTATAATTAAATATTTTAGAAAATATATTTACAGGCAAATATTAGACATGAACATTTCTTAAAAGTTATAACATCTGTGTATTTTTACTTTTATTTTTACTTTTAAAATCTCGGTAGTTTCCATAATTTTTATTGTTTTGGAATATAGACTGGCTTTGATTTTTGTGTTCTCTCCTCATTAGTAGGACTACATGTGGTAACTGTGTAATTTATTTTCTTTACAAAATAATGATTTCAAGGCTAATACACAGTGAAGATAATTGTTCCAATTGGCGATCAGATAGTACCATGAAGAATTTCGACATTTGTAGCTCACCATAAATAAGCAAATTCAGATATAAAATTTTTAAAAAGTGTTGCTTCATCATTGTTTTATTATGAAATCTTACATTTATCTCTCTTCATAGTTGTTAAAGTATGTTCAATAGAAATAAAATCACATATGCTCTTAATTTCCAGTGCAGTAAACATTCCCCACTTCATAACTTTAAAAGAAAAAAATAAAATAAAAATAAACAAGTGAAGAATCAGATATCAGGTACTGGAGGAGGCTTCAATTGTGTGTGACAACAGCGATGTTATCTAAACATAGATCTAAAACATAGTCTCAATCTCCAGTTCAATTATTTTTTCCATGTTTGATGAAGAACCAAAATATCCACACATTTTACATATACATATTCTAAGGTTCTACTGTTGCATAGCATTTAAGTACTATAAAAGGAATCATATTTTTTATCTAATCATTTCTTCTAGAACTCCCAGTTGAAGGCTGACCATATAAATCAAAAATTTTAAAAAAATCTGGGCACCTGAGTGGCTCAGTAGGTTAAGTGTCCTACTGGATTTTGGCTCAGGTCATGATTTTGCAGTTTCTTGAGTTCAAGACCCACATGGGGCCCTGTGCTGGAAGCATAGAGACTGCTTTGGATTCTCTATCTCCCTCTTCCTCCTCCACTTGCCCAGTCTCTGCCTCTCCCAAATTAAACTTAAAAAAAAAAAATCTGGACCTTTATTACCTTTCAATCTTCATCTTCTGTTCTCTCACTCACATTCTAGAATTCAGAATTCTTGAACTACTCACTTTTCCAAATGTGTAATGCCTTCAATCAGTTGGTGTTCAAGTAATTATTCTTGAATGAAAACTTGGATGAGTGAATAAATGCAGGCCAACTGCGATCCATGACTTTAATATTGTGTGTCACTAGAAAAGAAATATGATCTAATTTGTTAAATATTAAAAATGCCTTAAAGTTTCAGGTAAATTAGAATTCTTGTGATTTTCACTCTATCTTCGCTTTTGCCTCTTAAATGAGGAAGTCGTCTCCATTTTGACATATAGAAATTCAATTGTGACTCCCTGTTTGATGATGGACACTGGTATTTAGTGTTGTAAGGGAATTTCTAAACCTACACTTAAAATTCTGAGTGGAATTTAATAGCCTTTCCTATGGCCAAATTCATTTTTATGTTAATGGGGCATTTGGTTGAAAATAATGAGTCATTACTCTTCTCTGAATAGAAAGTTCTGGTAGCAGCCCTCTCAAATGACTTGAATTTAGATGCAATATTTGAACATTATAAGCTGTATTTATAGTACCTTTATAAAATTTGGAGTGAATTATGGAGTGCTAGGACTAGCTGTACTTTGGGAACATTTCTAATGCATGTGTATCCAGACGTTTTACAATTTTACTTAAGCTTTTGGGTGCAGATTTCATTATTTTTCCTTAAAGTACTAAAATTTTAAAAAAAGATCCTGGAAAATTTCCTGTATTTCAACTTTAATTCTCCAGTGTGCACTAAGCATGCAAAAAATTTTAGGATGAAACGATGAGTTTGCTTTTAGTTATTTTATTTTCCAATTAGATGAAAATAGGGACAAAGATTAGAATAATAAGCGTTATCAGCTTTCTGGTTAGAAATAAAGAAAATATAATTTATTAAGATTTGATTCAATTAAGTTAATATTTTTAATTTTTTTAAGGTTTTTGTTTTAATCACCCAGTGCTTATCATAACAAGTATGCTCTTTAATCCCATCACTTATTTCACCCTCCTCTCACCCACATCCCTCTGGTAGCCATCAGCCTGTTCTCTATAGCTGAGTCTGTTTCTTGGTTTGTCCCTTTCTCTCTTTTTTCCTTTGCTGATTTGGTTTGTTTCTCGAAGCCTACATATGAATGAAATGTATGATATTTGTCTTCCTCTGACTGACATATTTCACATAGCATGGTAATCTCCAGTTCCATCCATGTCATTGCATATGGTAAGATTTCATTCTTTTTTATGGTTGATTAATATTCCATTATATGTACATACCACCACTTCCTTAACCATGTATCAATTGATCGACATGGGCTGTTTTTCTATCTTGGCTATCTTAAAAAAAATGCTAGTATAAATGTAGGGGTGCATGTATCCCTTTGAATTAGTGTTTTCTTATTCTTTGGATAAATACCCAGTTGTGAGATTGCTAGATGCTGGGATCGTTGTATTTTTAACTTTGTGTGAAACCTCTTTACCCTTTTCTAGAGTGGCTGCACCAGTTTGCATTCCCACCAACAGTGTAAGAGGGTCCCTTTTTCTTCATATCCTCACCACTACCTTTTGTTTCTTGCGTTGTGGATTTTAGCCATGCTGACAAGTTTAAGATGATATTGCATTATTGTTTTGATTTGCATTTCCCTAGTAATACGTGATGATGAGTTTCCTTTCATGTGTCTGTTGGCCATCTGGATGCCTTTTTTTGGAGAAATGTCTCTTTATGTCTTCTGCCCATTTTTAAATTGGGTTATATGTTTTTATATATTGAGTTTTATAGGTTATTTATATATTTTGGATACTAACACTTTATCAGAAATGTCTTTTGCAAATATGTTTTCCAATTTTGTAGGTTGCCTTTTAATTTTATTGATTGTTTCCTTCAATATGCAAGAGCTTTTTATTTTTATGTAGTCGCAGTAGTTTACTTTTGCTTTTGTTTCAAAAAGTTGCTATGACAAATGTTAGAGAAGTTTCTGCCCATCCTCTCATCTAGAATTTTTTTGATCTTAGGTCTCAAATTTGGGTCTTTAATCCATTTGGAATTTATTTTTGTGTATGGTCCAGTTTCATTCTTTTGCATGCTGTTGCCCAGTTTTCCGGAAGACACTGTCTTTTTTTTCCCCTAGTGGATATTCTTCCCTGCTTTGTTGAAGATTATTTGAACATATAGTCATGGGTTTATTTCTGGGTTTTCTCTTTTGTTTTATTAATATATGTATCCATTTTTGTGTCAGTATGATCCTGTTTTGATTACTACAGCTTTGCAATATAACTTGAAATCTGGAATGGTGATGCCTCCAGGTTTTTTCTTTTTTCTTTTTCAATATCTCTTTGACAATCCCATTTTTTTTCATGTTTCCCTACAAATCTTAGGATTGTTTTTATTTCCTAGTCCTTTCAAAAATACTGTTGGCATTTTGATAGGAATTGCATTAAGTGTGTGGATTGCTTTGGGTAGTGTAGACATTTTAACAATATTTGTTCATCCAGTCAGTGAGCATGGAATGTCTTTCACTTTCTTTGTGTTGTCTTCAATTTGTTTCATCAGTGTTTTATAGTTTTCAGAGGACAGGTCTTTCACCTCTTTAGTTAAGTTTATTCCTAGGTATTGTTGTGGTGCAGTTGTAAATGGGACTGTTTTCTTAATTTCTCTTTCTGCTGTTTCATTATTGGTGTATAGAAATGCAATAGATTTCTATAGATTGATTTTGTATCCTGCGATTTTACTGAATTCATTTATCAGTATTAGAATTTTTTTTTTTTTTTTTTTTTTTGGTGGAGGTTTTCTGGGTTTCTGTATATATTACCATGTCATCGGCAAATAGTGAAAGTTTTACTTCTTCCTTACCGATATGGATGCCTCACAGCTTTATGTTCTGATTTCTGAGGCTAGGACTTCCAGTACTATGTTGAATAAAAGTGGTGAGAGTGGACATCCTTGTTTTCTTCCTGACCTTAGAGGAAAGGATCAAATGATTCTTATCCTTACTTTTTATTAATGTGGGGTATCATGTTACTTGATCTGTGAATTTGGAACCACCCTTGCAAGCCAGCAATGAATCCCACTTGATCATAGTGAATAATATTTTTGATATATCATCGGATTTGGTTTGCAAGTATTTTATTGAGGATTTTTGCATCCACGTTCATCAGGGATATTGGCCTGTAGTTTTCTTTTTTGGTGATATCTTTATCTGTTTTTGGTATCAGGGTAGTGCTAGCCTCAGAAAGTGAATTTAAAATTTTCCTTCTTTTTCTATATATCTTTTTAAGGTTTGAAAAGCATAGGCGTTATCTCTTCTTTAAATATTTGGTAGAATTTGCCTGTGAAGCCATCTGGTCCTGGACTTGTATTGCTGAAGTTTTTTGCTACTGATTCAAAATCTTTGCTGGTTATCAGTCTCTTCAAATGTTTTATTTCTTCCTGTTTCAGTTTCAGTAAGCTATATACTTCTAGGAATTTATCCATTTCTTCTAAGTTGTCCAATTTATTGGCATATGGTTTTTTATAATATTCTCATAATTGTATTTCTGTGACATTGGATATTAATTCTCATTTTTCACTTGTGATTTTATTTACTTAGGTCCTTTGTCTTTTCTTCTTGATAAGTCTGGCTAGAGTCTTAATCAATTTTATTGATTTTTTTTCAAAGAACTATATCCTGTTTTAATTGATCTGTTCTATTGTTTATTTATATTTTAGTTTATATTTCATTTTTTTCTTCTCTAGTCTTTATTTTTTTTTTTCCTGTCTTCTGCTGGCTTTAGGCTTCATTTGTTGTTCTTTATCTATGTCCTTTTGGTGTAAGATTAAGTTGTCTATTTGTGATTTTTCTAGTTTTTGGAGGTATACCTGTATTGCTATAAACTTCCCTGTTAGGGTGTCTTTTGCTGCATCCCCAACTTTTTGAAGTAACATGTTTTCATTTTCATTTGTTTCCATGTACTTTTTTATTTATTTGATTTCCTGACTGACTCATTCATTGTTTAGTAGCTTGTTATGTAAACTCCATGTATTTGTGTTCTCTCCAGGTTTTTGTCTTGTGGTTGATTTCTAGTTTCATAGCGCTGTGGTCAGAAAAGATGCATGGTATAACTTTAATCTTTTTTAAGTTTGTTGAGGCTTGTTTTGCAGCCTAACATATTAACATATTATTCTGGAGAATGTCCCAGGTACACTTGAAAAGAATGTGTGTTCTGTTATTTCATGATAGAATATTTTGACTATATCTATCAAACCCAACTGGTCCATGTGTCATTCAAAGCCATTATTTCCTTGTTGATTTTCTATTTAGATGATCTGCCCATTAATGTAAATGAGGTGTTAAAGTCTCCTACTGTATTTGTATTATTATCAGTGAGATGCTTAATGTTATTTTTATTAATGTTTTTATGTACTTGGATGCTCTCAAGTTGGGGGCATAAATATTCAGGATTATTGTATTTTCTTGTTGAATTTTCCCCTCTATTATAATATAGTATCTTTCTTTGTCCCTTATTATAGCCTTTGTTTTAAAGTCAATTTTGTCTGATATAAATATTGCTACTATGGCTTTATTGACATCCATTTACATGATAGATGTTCTCCATCCCTCACTTTTAATTTGCAGGTGTCTTTAGATCTAAAATGAGTCTCTTATATGCATCATATAGATAAATCCTTTATTTTATCCATTCTGTCACCTTATGTCTTTTGATTGGAGCATTTAGTCCATTTATATTCAAAGTAGTTTTTGATAGGTATATATTTATTGCCATTTTATTATTTGTTTTGTGGTTGTTTATGAATATTTTCTCTGATCCTTTCTTTTTTAAAATTTTTTTACATTTATTTATTTTTGAGAGACAGAGTGAGACAGCATGAGCTGGGGGAGGGACAGAGAGAGAAGGAGACACAGAATCCAAAGCAGGCTACAGGCTTTGAGCAAGTGTTCAGCACAGAGCCTGACTGCGGGGCTCAAACCCACGAACTGTGAGATCATGACCTGAGCAGAAGTCAGACATTTAACGGACTGAGCCACCCAGGCATCCCATTCTCTAATCCTTTCTTGTCATTCTCTCTTTCATCATTTGGTTTTCTTTAATAATATATATGGATTTCTTTCTCTTTATTCTTTGCATATTTATTTTGGTTTTTGATTTGTGGTTACCATTCAGTCTGTTTTTAACATGTTCTGCCTATCGCAGTTTATACTAAGTCTACAGTTACTTAAGTTTAAACTCATTCTTTACTCCTCCAGTTCCCACAATTTAGGTATGTGGTGTCATATTTTACATTGTTTTATTTTATGAATTCCTTGACTGATGTGTTACAGAAATAGTCATTTTTACTGCCTGGTGTTTCCTACCTTCATATTTTCATTTTTGTTTTTCTTTTCCACTGAAAGAGTCCTCTTTGATATTTCTTGTAAGGCTGGTTTGGTGCTCAAAGACTCCTTTAGCTTTTTGTTTGTCTGGAAAACACTTTATCTTTCTTTCTATTCTGAATGATAGCCTTGCTAGATAGAGTATTCCTGACTGCAGGCTTTTCCCATTCAGCACTTTGAATATATCACGCCACTCCTCCTTTGTGGCTTGAGAAGTTTCTGCTGAAAAATCCACTGATAACCTTATGTAGTTTCCTTTGTATGTAACTGTCTTGTGTGTGTGTGTGTGTGCGTGTGCGTGCGCACACATGTGTATTGCTGTTTTTACTATTTTTTTGCTTTATCACTATATTCTATAATTTTAAACATACTATATCTTGATGTGGATCTCTTTTTGTTGATTTTGTTGACGTTTTCTGTGCCTCCAGGATCTGGATATCTGTTTCTTTCCCCAGATTAGGGAAGTTTTCAGCTATTCTTTCATCAAATAAATTCTCTTCCCTCTTTGTCTCTCTCTTTCTCCTGGGATTTTTGTAATACAAATGTTATTATGTTTGATGAAGTAATTGAGCTCCCTAAGTCAATTCTCACTGTGCATTTTTCTTTTTTTTTTCTCTTTTGTTCAACTTGATTACTTTCCATTACTGTTTGTTCTAGGTCATTAATCTGTTCCTCTTCTTCTTCCAGTCTGCTATTCATTCCATTTCACATAGTTCTCATTTCATGTATTGAGCTCTTTATCTCTGCTATATTATTCCTTATCTATCTGCTAACTCACTGATGTCCTCCACTCTTGTCTCAAGTCGAATGAGTGTCATTATGATCATTGCTTAAAATTCTCTATCAAACATGTTACTTATACATATTTTGCTTAGATCCCCTTGTTCTGTACTTTCACTTGGAACAAATTCCACTGTTTTTTCTTTTTATTTAAGTGTCTGTGCCTGTTTTTGTGTGGTAGAAAACTCGTCAATGTCTCCTGTTCTTGACAGTAATGGCTTTATGACAAAGAGGTTTTGTAGTTCCCTACAGAATAGTGTCTTCTCTTCCCCAGGACTTGGGGCTTCCAGGAGTGTCTCTAGTCCTTTCTTTGCCTGCATTTGTGCTGCATCCTCTCTTTGCCTGTTGTGGGCAGTGTTTGGTCCCTGGCCTGAATGTGGCATATTTTAACCAATGTGCTCTAATATGCTTGTGAAATGAGATTTATCACCCCTGTAACCAGAACTAAGGCCTTGCAAAAATACCAAGTCAGAAGATGTGGTGTGGGCTGCGGTTTGGGCTAGTCTTCTGGGGAAGTGAGCCCCCCACAATGTGATTGAGGCTGTTGTGACTGGGAGAGGCAGTTCCACTGGAACTGAGGGGGAAGGGCTCGGAGTAAACAAGTTAGGTAGTGAGTGTCAGCATTGCACTGTTTCCTACAGGTGGCTCTGCATGTAAGCTGAAGGGCAGGGGAGGTAAATGGTGACTTCCAGTTTCTTTGTCCCTGGAGAGTTCTGTCCATGAATTCTGTCTCTCTGGGACAAGCTCCAAAATGAGCAAATACCCTCCCCACTGTGTGCAAGAGGTGCTCTTCAGATTGCTGTTTCCACACTGTATGTTCATGACATGTTTGCCTACCTTTTCTTCCAGAGCAGCCCCAATGTCTTTCAAGCTCTCTGAGAGCTAAGCAAGCTGATTTTTAAAACTCTAGGCTTTAAGCCCTACTGGTTGCCCCTCTCACTTTCCAAACAAATTGCAATTGGAGACTTGTTTTTCCCACTGTACTCCCCTGTGTGCTAGTCTGTCTTTTGCCCTTCTCCACTACTGTGGCTACCTTGCCACCACAGTGACCATGATCTATTTCTCTCTCATGCTGTGTTTCCATACTTCTTGCCTTCTTTGATGTGCCTACTTCTTTACCTTTACTTGTGAAGTTTGTTCTGCTAATCTTCAGACTGAGTTTGGGGTATTTAGAATAATTTGATAGTTACTAGGTATTTTTGTGGGAAATGGTGAGCCTAGGGTACCCCTTCTTGTCCATCTTCCACTCTCTTGAAGTTAATTTTTTAAGGTCATTGAAATTCCATTTGATATGTTCCCTGGGCAAATATTCAATGGTATGTGCATATTTTGTCAGATCATGTTTTACAAGTATTAAGAGATTGGCTGGATACTAGAGGCCCTGCTCCAAATAAGAGTCATGATCTTCAAAAAGTTTAATATTTTTTCTTACCTTCAAATGTAAAATGAGGAGGACTGTTTAAATGGCTTCAAAATATTCTCCATATATTAATTCTTATTAGGTTTAATAGAAAGATGGAATAGTGGTAGATCTCCCCTCCCCCCAGCTTTATTAGGTCATGATTGACAAAAACTGTACATTTAAGGTGTGTAATGGGATATTTTGATATATGTACATTGTGAGGGGATTATCGCATTCTAGCTAATCAACATTTTTATCATTGAAAGGTAAATTATTGAATATACTAAACTTTTTGAAAAAGATGGGATAGAAAAGTGTAAGTGTGGCAGGATGAAGGAATTTGTTTATTATTTAGAGAGATGTTGGACAATTTCAAGAAATTCAGTGTTTAGCTATGGTGAGTATTACAGGATAAGGGAGAGAGGAGCCCAAAGCAAGAAAAAAGCTATCGTGACTCAACAGACATTATGGAAAATGTATACTTGATGTCTAGCAGGGTATAGACTGTCACATCACACATATAGGATATTAAATGGAATTTTATAGTCTGAAATGTGGTATCAATTTAGATGTTTGCAGACCTAAAGTGGTTGAAGTATATAGAAAAGCATTAGATTTAATTACAGAGCAACAGATCATGTCAGGCATAATGAAGAAATTGTAGTGTTTTTAAATTTTAGTTTTATTCGGGTGTAACTGACAAAATTGTAAGAATTATATCCGAAAGAAAGTCATATAACTAGATCCTAGGACCAGAGAGACAGGTATGACAAATAAACTGAAACAAAGAGGACATAAATTTCAGTCCACACACAGGAACTAAATATTTTCCAGCTTTCATTCTTTGTGTATGAAGATAAGCTTTGAAGGGCCTGCTTTGCTTCACTGGAAATAAAACATTTTCAGTACATGTTGCAAGGATCATGACCCATGAAAACTTCTCACAAAAAGGAAGAAATGTGGTAGGAGAAAATATAGGCCTGGAGGGAGATGAGAAAATGGATGGATCAGTGACAGCAGGAGAAAAGATATGGAATAGTTGGAATGATTAAATATCGTCATTAGAGTTTGTTTTAAAGTAGAAAGTGAAGTAGTGAAAAAAATGGAAAATTACAGAGTAGTGAATTGTGAGAGAAAAATAAACCTTAAACTGATTGTAAGGCAGAAATATATGAAAAGAATGTTCATTGTATTTGTTTAAAGAGGAAATTATAGCATTTTTTTCTTCTCTAGTCTTTATTTTTTTTTCTTTCTTCTGGGGGTTTCCCGATAGCTCTGTGGCCCTCACCACTGGGAATGCTGAACATCAGGACAAGTCAGGTGACAAAATAAACTAATGTTTTTTTTCTTATCAGTTCTATGTGAAATTAGCTTACAGGTCTTTCATTTCTCTGTTGGTAACAACAACCAGAGGCCAAAACTACAGTAAGCAAACCATTTTATTGATAGACCAACCAGGCAAAAGGTAAATAAGGAAAAAAAGAACTTGAACAACACTATACATCAACTAGACATACTAGACATGAATAGAATACTCTACTGAACAACACAAGATTAAGCCATTCTGAAATAAACCCTTAAATTGTGATCAATTGATCAATTGGTTTTCAACAAGAGTAATAAGACAATTCAATAGAGAAAGAATAGTGTTTGTGTTTTCAAAAATGGTACTGGGATAATCGGATATCCACATTCTAAAGATGAAGCTTGATTACTACCTCATACCATACACAAAAATTAATGCACAATAAGTTAGAGACCAGTGTCTGGCTGGTCAGTGCCTGGCTGGCTCTGCTGGTAGAGCATGCAAGTCTTGACCTCAGGATTGCAAGTTTGAGCACCATGTTGTGTGTAGAGATCACTTAAAAACGGGTTAGAAATCTAAATGTAAGACCAAAACTACAAAACTCTTAAAAGAAAGTGGTATATCCACACTATAGGATATTATTCACAATCACAAAGAATGAAACACTTTTTCTTGCTACAACACACATGAACCTTGACAACCTGAGAACAGAAGACTAACAAATTGTATTGTCTTTCATTTAAAAAATCCAAAACAGATGATTCTAGAGAAATACAGTGTAGGTAAATAATTGCCAGGTTGTAAAGGAAGAAAGGAATGAAGAGTGATTGCTAGAGGGTTGGGGTTTCTTTCTGGGATAATGAACATATTTTGAAATTAGCAGTGATGTTTCCATAACTTATTGACTTTGACACTTCAAAAGATGATAAGTCTTATATGAACTATATCTCAATGAAGGTGTTATTTAAAAAGTTATGGATAAATAATTTTCTATCAAATACATATTTTTCTATTTCAGTTCTAGGGAATAGTTATTATATATTATCTATTAATTTAATGGAGATAAAGAAATATACAAAAGAAAATTGAAAACAAATAAAATAAAAGGATACCAGTTAAAATTGCTTTAATCACCTTTTAAATTCATGAGGATCTATATTACACTTTGGCTAATTTGTCTTCTATTTATTTATGTTTGAGTATCATAACTTTTTATTTTATTTTTTAAATATTTTTAATGTTTTATTTATTTCTGAGTGAGAGAGGGAGAGACAGCGTGAGCAGGGGAGGGTCAGAAAGAGAGGGAGACACAGAATCTGAAACAGGCTCCAGGCTCTGAGCTAGCTGTCAGCACAGAGCTTGACGTGGGGCTCCAACCCACCAACCATGAGATCATGACCTGAACCAAACCGGACGCTTAACCGACTGAGCCACCTAGGCACCCAACATAACTTTTTAAATAGACTATAAAAGTCCATGACACATTTTGCCTCATGTATACAGAGAAATATTGTTTTATTTGTTTCAGTTAAGAAACTGAATAATAATCTAAACAGTTAAGAAAGACTCATTGAGAATCCTGAGAATTTGCATTATATTCTAGGAACAATCCATGCCTCTTAGAACATTCTCATTTAATAGAGAAAAAAATTCCTCATACATAATGGGATACCACATCTTGGGGAAAAAAAGAAGTATACAAATGAATATTTTATATTTAAACACTGCATAATAAAATATTTTGTTAACAGAAATCTGCTTCAAAAGGCAATAAATTCCTTTTGAAAGTTCAGAGAAGATATCAAACTCCATTTTGTTACAGAGTAATGAATTCTCATAATAGAGAAATATTATTAATGACACAACGGAAGCAGATCTCAATGCCATGATGATGTAATTACTTGTCTTTTTTTTTAATGTTTTATTTATTTTTGAGAGAGAGATAGAGACAGTGTGAGCAGGGGAGGGTCAGAGAGAGAGGGAGATACAGAATCGGAAGACAGGCTCCAGACTCTGAGCTAGCTGTCAGCACAGAGCCTGACACAGGGCTTGAACCCACGAACTGTGAGATCATGACCTGAGCTAAAGTCAGAAGCTTAGCTGACTGAGCCACCCAGGCGCCCCTAATCACTTGTCTTTAATATGATGTTAGTATGATTTATGATTTTCTGATTGGTGAACTTCAACCATTCTGGCAGCTGTCCACAGAAATTTTCGTCACTTATTTTAAGTAGTTAGATGTTAAATGCAAGTCACAGAGGTAGTGCAAAGCTGACATGTTCGATTGCAATAAATTAACAATATTAAATGGCTCTATAGTGTCTGAAATGATATCTGATGGCTTCTTGAGAAACCAACAAAAAGAACTCTATTATATTAGTATTTTATTCTTGGGGCTCCTGGGTGGCTCAGTTGGTTAAGTGTCCGACTTCAGCTCAGGTCATGATCTCACAGTTCGTGGGTTGGAGCCCCGCATCAGGCTCTTTACTGACAGCTCAGAGCCTGGAGCCTGTTTCAGATTCTGTATCTCCCTCTCTCTCTGACCCTCCCCTGCTCATGCTGTCTCTCTCTCTCAGAAATAAATAAAAAACATTAAAAAAAATCAGTACTAAATTAACAGATAAAATATTATATATGTCTGTATTAACATTATAATTCCAGGTGTTCTAAGTTTCAAAATCTTATTAAGCCTGGAGCCTGTCTTCAGATTCTGTGTCTCCCTCTCTCTCTGACCCTCCCCTGCTCATGATGTCTCTATCTCTCTATCAAAAATAAATAAAAGATTAAAAAAATTTTATACTAGTAATTTATTCTTGTCATCAAACTAAAATGTATGTGCATAATACATGTGCCTAAAAACAAGGCTAAGTCTAAAATATTGACATTCCTTTGATGTAAATAACATCCAGTTTTTAGCACACTGAAAATAATTATTATTTTTTCTAGTCGTTCTTTTATTAAATTTCAAATCATTAAAAATAAGAAAGAAAGAAAAGAAAAAAGTTAATTGCTAATGTAGTGCCTCAACCTTAAGGAAGAATTTTAACCATTTGCTTTAAAAAATATAATAGTATTGGGACTTCTGGGTGGCTTAGTTGGTTAATCATCCAACTCTTGACTTTAGCTCAGGTCATGATTTCATAGTTTGTGAATCCGAGCCATGTCGAGCTCTGTAAAGACAGCATGGAACCTGTTTAGGATTCTCTCTACCTCTTTTTCTGCCCCTTTCCCCTCCCCTCTCTTGCTCTCTCTCTCTCTCTCAAAATAAATAAATAAACATTAAATAAATAAATAACATGTTTTTTAAAATACCATGGTATTTATATTCTTAGTATAATGAATATTTTACCTACCTAAAATTGAATATATAGATATAGCTACATTTTACATAAACAATTATCTTGCTGAACAAATATAGCATTCACTGCACATCAGGAACTATCAGAAAGAAAAATAAAACAAACAAAAAAAAACACAGAAAAACTTTTCTGGTGTCAGCATGAATATTTGTCTGATAAAGTCAATGATGTGTGTCAGAGGACAGGAGAGACTCCTCCCACTCAAATTTTATTTTCCTTTTTGAAGTGACATCCATTCTTTGGAATTTCTAATGCCTTAGGACCAACCACTCTTATTGAGAGATTTTAATGTGTTTTCCTTTCTGAGAAGCTACTTCCTCATTCTTATTTTGAAATGTACCTTCTTGTATTTGAGATATTCTCTCTCAGCAAACACTTTGGGAGTCCAAATATACGGTATTTACAAAGTCTTCAAACAATTGGCCAGTGCGATTACCTATTAGAGATATAGTGTACAGCAATGTTTCTCTCAATATTTAAAATTCCTACAAAGTCATTTTGTCATGAAAGATAGATGAAATAGATCAACATAGACCTAACTATTACTATTCACCTTTGTCTCTTTAGAGGCCCAAATGCTAGGTGTCTCATACACGGATTAGGTATGGGTCTCACTCACACAATTACAGTTTGAAAGTAGTATGAGTTTCTTCTTCCATTGTTGCCACTGATGAGGCAAAATCTTAATTTAGTTCCTGTATTGACATTTTCCCCAGATTTTTTCAGAAGACAAAAACTGTCTTGACGTATTTTTTCTTTTTGTTATTCGAGATTCAGAATATTTTTTAATGTTTTTTTTAAATTTATTTTTGAGAGAGAGATGGAGACAGCATGAGGAGGGGAGGGTCAGAGAGAGAGGGAGACACAAAATCTGAAGCAGACTCCAGGCTCTGAGCTGTCAGCACAGAGCCCAACACAGGGCTCGAACCCACAAACCGTGAGATCATGACCTGAGCCGAAGCTGGGTGCTTAACCGACTGAGCCACCCAGGCGCCCCAGAGTCAGAATATTTTCTACTTCTGTTTTGATCACTCACCCCCAGAAGCCTTAAAGAGAATACAAACTACTGGAATGAAGGAAAGAAAAAGAGGGAAACAACCAGGAGAAAAAGCAATATAATATAAGTACATTTTGAAAATATGATTTCACTGTATGTATTATCTGATTTGTTCCTTTCAGAAATCCCTTACATTATGTCTTATATCCACAATTTCCAGGTGAAAAAATACAGACTTGAAAAGATTGGGTAAATTGCTTGGACCAGAAATATAAAAAATAAAAAGGCAAAAACTAATCGCTAAGAAATAATACAAATTTGATCTTACTACAAAGCCTCTATTTTTTAAGACTTAATTTTTATTCATTTTATTTTTAGGGTTTATTTATTTATTTTTAGAAAGAGAGAGAGAGAGCATGTGCACATGAGCAAGGGAGGGGCAAAGAGAGAGGTAGAGAGAGAATCCCAAGCAGACTGCATGCTATCAGCACAGAGCTCTGATGAGAACTCCATCTCATGAACTGTGAAATCGTGACCTGAGCTGAAACCAAGATTCAGACACTTAACCAACCATTCCACCCAGTCACCCCAAGATTTCATTTTTAATTTTTTAATAGTTTATTTTTGAGACAGAGAGAGACAGAGCATGAGCAGGGGAGGAGCAGGGGAGGAGCAGAGAGAGAGAGAGACATGGAATACGAAACAGGCTCCAAGCTCTGAGCTGCCAGCACAGAACTGAACTCAGTGCTCGAACCCACGCAATACGAGATCGTGATCTGAGCTGAAGTCAATGCTTAATCGACTGAGCCACCCAGGCGCCTCAGCAAGCTGCCTGAGAAAATCCACAAACAGCCAGATTTTCCTTTTACCCATATTAAGTTTACATATATTTCTTATGCTTTCTACATCTTTTAACAATGTAGCAATAGTAAAAATTCCTACTTCCTTAAAGGTAGAATATTCAAATTTTCTGGTTTATAATTTCACAAATACAGCACTCTATATATAAAGTATAGTTCCTTCTATTTCTATAATGTGTTTTTAATTAAAATATTTTATTGAAGTATAGCTGATATACAATTTATGTAAGTTTCATACATACAGCAT
Source organism: Crocuta crocuta (assembly GCF_008692635.1). Classification (NCBI taxonomy): domain Eukaryota; kingdom Metazoa; phylum Chordata; class Mammalia; order Carnivora; family Hyaenidae; genus Crocuta; species Crocuta crocuta. Next base: position 4,133,866 of record NW_027531875.1, on the reverse strand, counting down.
AATTATTGGACAATTCTATACATTATGCTACACTCACCACAATAAATGTAGTTACCATCTGTCACCACACAAGGTTATTACAATATTATTGACTGTATTCCTATGGTGTACATTTCAGCCCTTTGACTTATTTTATAACTTGAGCTTTGTACCTTTTAATCCTGTCCAACTATTTCATCTATTCTTCATGTTCATCCCCTTTGCCAACCACCAGCTTGTTCTCTGTATATGAATCTGTTTTTGTTTATTCATTTTATTTTTTTACCAAGGAAGCTTTATCTGGTCCATAACAGTACTGAGATTGAGATTATTCCTCCAAAAGTACTCACAGATACTTATTGGTTTATGCCTCATTCCAAAATCCCATTTCTTTCTCTACTCACATTGGAAAGTTTAAACTTTCAGGATGACTGGGTAGATTCCAACTGAATAGCATTTTAATAATCACAGCAAATTTAGAGGAAGATTTAACCTGAATTTATATTAAGTATTCAATATTTTACTTATCATCCTCAGCTGGGTTTGCAAATATTGACTCTTTCAAAAGAGTCAATTGAAACAAAAAAGTTTCCAATTTCATCAGACTTTGACTCCCAAATCTAATGCTCCTCCATTCTCATACAATATGAGTCCTATCCAAAAATATCTTTGGATGGGACTCTCCTTAAATTCCTATCATTAAATCCACAAACTACTTAGCACTTGTCATGTAGTCTTCTCTGTTGCGATAAAAGAAAAGGGAATTTATGCTTGTTATTTATATTCCTATAAACACATTACAATGAACTACCCTACCCTTTAGAAATTACCAAGTGGAATTTGATTGCAATTTCATTAAATAGGTAAGCCATTTTAAGAAAGTTAACTTTTTAAAATTGAACTGAGTTTTCTTTTTTTTTCTAAATATTTTATTTATTTTTGAGAGAGAGAGAGAGAGACAGCGTGAGCAGGGGAGGGTCGGAGAGCGAGGGAGACACAGAATCTGAAGCAAGCTCCAGACTCTGAGCTAGCTGTGAGCACAGAGCCTGATGCGGGGCTCCAACCCATGAACCATGAGATCATGACCTGAGCTCAAGTCAGACGCCCAACCAATTGAGCCACCCAGGGGCCCCTGAACTGAGTTTTCTAAGCTGAGAACCTAGTATGACTCACCATTAACTAGACATTTTAAAATTACTCTCTTTGACTCTGTATATTTCTTTGACACAAGACTTCGATATCTTTATTGTTATTTGCTCATTTGTGTATTGTGTTTTTTTAATGTTAAAAACTATCATTTCAAAAGGCATTTTTAATTATTCATCACTGATTATAAAAAACAGTGAGCATTTATTGATCTTTTTTCCAGGTACCTTTTAAATATGATTTTAATTATAATAGGTTGGCTTTAGATATTTTTAATTTCCAACATTTGTTTTTCTATGAATAATGAGTGTTTTATTACTTCCTTTCTAATCCTTATTTTGTTCCAGTTACTAGTGCTGTGTAAATGGTTACCAGGAGAATTAGCAGCTCAAAATAATCATTTTATTTTTCTAAGTCCAAGATGTCTCATTCACACATGGCTGATAGTTGATGCTAGGTATCAACTCTAAGTTCATTTGAGAGAGTATCCATACAGCGTCTCTTCAACATGGCAATCTCAGGGGATTGGACTTCCTACTTGCACGAATGTTTCAAACACAAATGGTCCATCAAAAAAGTAGAAACTCATGCCTTGTTCTATTGTTTATAAGTGAGTAGCAAATCTGCCCAGATTTAAATATAGAGGACACAGACTCCACTTCTTGATGAGAAGAGTATAAGATAATTTTTTGCCATTGTTTCAGGTAGTCTCAATGTACAAGTGGTCCCAAATTATTTTGTGCCCATTTGCAAAAAGCACTCAATCCTTAATGACTCCACAGGTCTCTATTATTACGTTATTAGTTTCAGAAGTGATATCCACAATCTTGGCATTTAAATCCTATCTTCCTGAAAATGAGGTTACTCAGGTATAGCTCATTGAGTAAAAGGAGCATTCACCTGGGTCTTATTAAAAGAGGAGGTAGGTGGGTTCCGTGCAGTGGGAGTGTCCCAGCTGTTTTAGGAGGCCTCTCCCTTGAGCACAGGCAGATCCTGCAGTTTCTGACGGTGTCTTGGCTACCATGTGTGGATAGGCGTGCGTCTCAGAAGGGGGTGCAGATGCGTGGATGGCGCGAGAGGTCCCCGAGGTTGGAGGTAAGGTGGAAGGCTCACATGTGTCTTTGGCCTTGGGAGCACCAGAAGTGGGGGATGGGGGCAGCGGCTGCGTCCCTGGCACCTTGCTCAAGAGGCAAAATGGCCTAGGTTCTGGATTATGTTTCCTGGGCCAAGGACGCAGTGGGTGCCGTGCAGGCTGTGATGGTCGTGATGGTCGAGGCCCAACTCAGGCCATTTGGGTTGGGGAGCCAGGCCCAGGGTCCCAACAGAGTCTAGACGTTTGGCAGGTGCCCTAGAGGCTCCCCCGACCTTTGGGAAAGCTAACTGCTTCTTACAGCTTTGCTTGTAGGCCTTGCTTAGGCCTTTGTTGGCTACCTAGCAAGCTGCAGGGTGGGCTAGAGTGACTTGATACAAGTGTGGAGTGGGGTCAGGCCCTATCGGCACCCCTACAGTGATGGAAGGTGATATGAGACAAGGGAGACTATTTAGGATTAATATTACAAACTCAGTATTTGGAAATAAATCCTCATTACCCTGAAGAGTAAGGAGAATGTGCTAGAACACACAGTGGTTGAAACACTTTAGTCTTAACATTTACATCTATTGAGGGTGGGAGTAATGCAGTTGGAAATTCACAGGACATTAAAAGTAGTAAAGCACCCAAGAGCTCACTGTCAGCAGGTCATTTTATAGTGGAGGAAACCATGACCCAAAACTCAGAAATGGCCTGCCCCAGGTTAGGTGATTAGTTTAATAGGTATATTGGGTCTGCAGTTGAGGGTTTGGCAGTTTTGGTATAGGGGTTAAGGTTAGCCCTGGTTCAAATCTTTCACTGGCCATTTGCTTCTCTGTGTTCTTTGGCAGTTATTTAACCGTTGTGCCCAGTTCTCCCCCAAATAATGGTTATGTTACCTGATGGAGTTATTTGAATTAAGATCTGCATAAAATAAAACAGGGAAGTCTGATACTTCATAGTTGCTGGACAAATTGCAAGAAATTATTATCATCTAAATGCTGTCAGTCCACTAAGCTGACTTGCTGGTGTTTGATCTGGTTAAGTCACATTCATGGCAATGAGAGCAAGAAAGTGGACCTTGTGGGTTAACTGCTGGGCACGACACAGGTGAATGCTGCCTGAGGGAAGTTAAATTGAACTGTTAAAAGCTTGGGAGGACAAAGGTGAACCACAGTTAAAGCTCTTTACCTCTAATTTAGGAAATGGAACCTTTTGCTTAAGTTTTTTTAGTAAGTAGGTTTTTTTTTTTAAGGGGAATGATTGTATTGATCTTCAAAAGTATTCCAACTTGGTTTTTTTCCAGCATTCTTTGAGAGTCATGAATAGAATCACTGTCATGTTCTGCATTTGTTATAGTTATACTTAGAGCAGAGGTAAAGCACTGTGTGGGAGTTCTTTTGAACCAGCCAGGGTATGCAAGCAAACAAACCAGAACATGAGAAAGCTAGAGTGAACCATGTTATTAGCAGGAATGTCACACAGCAAACAGATTTTCTAACTTATCTGAAAACAGGTGTCAGAATGCCTCCCTGCCTTACTATCTTAACTGGAAATTTTAGCACATTGTTTTCCAAGGACCGGGAGAATTGATGCTCCAGTTTTAGCAATCCCGCTATGCCTATGCTTTCAGCTACAGAGTTCACTTTGTCCTGCAAGGTGTGTTAAGAGAATGAAGTATCAGTTGAGAACATAAATGCAGGCTCAAGAGACTTGACTTCTGGACCCAGTATCGTAACTAGTTTATGAACTACTTTGGTTGCCACATCTTTAAAATGGGAAGGAGAAGGGGTGCCTGGGTAGCTCAGTCAGTTAAGCATCCAACTTCAGCTCAGATCATGATCTCACAGTTTGTGGGTTCGAGCCCCGTGTCGAGCTCTGTGCTGACAGCTAGCTCAGAGCCTGGAGCCTGCTTTGGATTCTGTGTCTCCCTCTTTCTCTCTGCCCCTCTCTCTCAAAAATAAACATTAAACAAAAATTAACATGGAAATAAGAACTCTCCTGAATACCTTACCACTAGGGGGCTATAGGGAAGGATAAATAAGATGGTGAACATGAAACTCCTTTAAAAGTGTACTGAATTGTGAAAAGAGCATTGGCAGCTCATAATAACTCCTAGGAAATAATAAAGGTGTTCAACACCTACAGCTTACTGTAGAACTTTGTCACGAAAGTGCTGCTTCAATGCTTTATTAATACAATAAAGCACTTTCAAATTAAGCTTGACTGTTCATTGTGAAACTTATTTGCAGAGCTTTTTAAAGAATTTAAATAAATCTCAGCATTATGTTTTGAGTATTCACATCTTAAATCTATTGAGTTCATTGGAAAAAAGTGCTATGGAAAAATTGATTCTTATGTTCCTGTCAATGAAAAACCAAATTCAAAATTGTAAACAAGGCAAATCTATTTTTAAGTGGATTAGTATTTACAATAAAGACCTCTTTGAATTCTATGTACTCCCCTTACCCCCCTTTTTAATGCTTTTATTTGTTTACTTGATGCACCTGTAGTGAAATCAAAAGGTACAACAAAGTGACAGTAAAATGGTTTATTGGTGGCTGGAATCAAATTCCTTTTAATTGGTTATTTTTCAATCTGAGACTTACAATTTTTATTTGCCTTAAAACTAAACATTTTTTAAACCATTAAATTTTAAGTGGTATTACTGGGCAATACACATAGCAAAATCACTGCTAAATCTGTAAGCCAGGCACTGTCATAAGCATTTTATATGCATTTTGTTTATACGGCAACTCTAAGAAGTAGGCAGTGTTATTACTCTCATTTTAGAAATAAAGAAATTTTATTTCTAAAGAAATAAAGGTTCAGAGTATTAACCTCTGAGGCCCAGAGGTTAATAATTCACCCAGTGTGCCAATTTATTAAGTAGATGGGGAGGCATTGTGATTCCTGAGTTCCTGTTCATAAACAGTACCATATGTTTAACTGTGACCTTGGACAGGTTTTGTAATTCATCCTAGTTTTAGTTTTTAGATTATAGAACCTCCTGGGGTTCTTGTGAGGATTAAATTAGACAACCTAAGGAATATAGAACACAAGACTTAAAATTATAAAAGGATATGTTAACAGAGGAATGGCTAGCCTACATGAGGCAAAGGCTGCCTCATTTATTTTTATTACACTACCTATTTTTAAGATCACTTATTTTGAACAACCAAGAACAATAGCTGGATCATTTCTTTTGTTCTTCTAAGTTCTCACGAATTAAAAGGATTAGAGTTGTAATTTCCTACCTTCTTTTAAGGGACAAGGTCCCACAAAGAAAAGCCCAGAACCAAACATCTTCACTGATGAACCCTACCAAATACTTAGGGAAGAATGAACACCAACCCTTTACAAACTCTTAAAAAAAAAAGAAGTGGGTATTGTTGACAATGCTGCTATAAACATTAGGTGCATGTGTCCCTTAGAGTCCGTATTTTTGTGTTCTTTGGGTCAACACCTAGTAATTCTGGATTGTAGGATAGTACTACTTTGAACTTTTTGAGGAACCTCCATACTTTCTTCCAGAGTGGCTGCACCAGTTTGAAACTAAAAACAAAACCAAACAAACAACAGAAGCAGGACCACCCCTCTGGCTCGTTCTAGGAAGCCAATATTAATGCTGATACCAAAACCAGGCAAAGACTTTATGATAAAATATAACCAAAGACCAATATCTCTTATAAAATAGGCTTTACTTGAAAATATATAATAAAAAAGTTTAATAAAAATGAATGAGCCTCTATTTGTTTTAAATCTTTTTTTTCTAAATGGACCCTTACTGAAGGTAGTTTATGCCTTTGAGAAGTAACAAATTTAATATTTACTTAGTGTATGCCCATTATAATTGTCTAGATTTGCTAAAACTCAATGCAAAATGAGTCAGTTTCAGTTAAATAGAATATTTTGTATTTGGTTGCAATCTTGTGTAAATTATTAAAAGTGGATAGTAAAATGGACTGTCCTTTAGGGTATACTCTGGAAACAAGTATTATTAACCAGAAGTAGAGTAAAATCTTCGTCCTTTCACAGTTCCTGACTTAGTCTGTCAATAGTTGTCCATTTGTCTATTTCTCTTTTTATTTTCATCAATTTTTGCTTTATATATTTGTGCCTATAATTTATATGCATATTCTGAATTGTTACATCTTCCAGAAGCGTTAACCTTTTGTCACTAGGCATTCTCCCTTTTTAAAAAACTTATGTTTATTAAAATGTGTATTGTCTATCAACCAATACATGGTACTTTTCTTTTGATTTGTATTTTCATATTGTACATTTTTTAATCCTTTCAACTTAATCTTTGAATATGTGTATTTCTTTTTTTCGGCTTTTTTGAAGTATAATTAACAAAATTATAAGACATTTAAGATACATTGTGATGATTTGATATATGTATACATTGTAAAAAGATTCATCCCACCATGTTAATTCTCATATCCATATCCATCATCTCACATATTAACCTGTTTTGTGTGTGGGTGGGAACATTTAAGTTCTACTCTCTTAGCATATATCAGTTATACAATACAGTGTTGTCAATTATAGTCACCATGTTATTCATTAGATTCTCAAACTTTATTCATCTTATAACTGAAAGAATTTTACTCTTTACCAAACTCTCCTAGTTTCCCAACCCACCTCCTGGCAACCACATTTCTACTCTCTGTTGCTATGTTTTTACCTTTTTTTTTTTTTTTTTCTTTTTTTTTTTTTTTTTTTTTTTTAGATTCTACATATAAGTGATACCATGCAGTATTTGTCTTCGGTAACTTGTTTCACTTAGCATTATAATATCCTTGTAGTTATTTTATTTGTCCAAACTGACTTTGTCTTTTAGTTGAAGTTTATACTGTTTATACTTAATTTAATCATCTATATAGCAGGGTTAATGCTATTTATTTATCTGTATAGTAGGGTTAATATCTACAATTATCTTGTACTGTCATAATATATGTATTCTATTTGCTCCACCTATTCAATGTTTTCTTCTTCATTGTTTTTTCTTTTTATTTTGGTCAACAAATACCTTTTTAAATTTTCTCATTCCTTTCCTATTTGATCATCTCCCTTACTTATAAATTTTCCATTACATTTATAATCAGTATTCTTGGGACACCTGTGTGGCTCAGTCAGTTAAGCAACCAACTCCTGATTTCAGCTCAGATCATCATGGCATGGGTGTGGGATGGAGCTCCCCACATTTACCATGTGTTCAGGATTCTCTCCCTCTCTCTGCCCCTTTCCCATGCTCACTCTCTCTCAGAATAAACATAAAACCACAAATATTTATAATTAGTGTTTTTGTTTAAGAGTGAAACTTAAAAAATATCTCTGTATTGAATGTAATTTTTAGCTTTTGGATATCACATATTTATAAGATCCACTTTTCTACTTATAGTCAAAAGCTTATTAAAAGGAATGTAAGGATTTCTACTTAAATGACAAAAGGACATGATATTCTTCAGAAATTAGAGGTACCTATGAATAATTTTCCATTGAATATGACTCATCAATTGCATATGAGTTTAATTGAGTATAAATTGTTGGATCTTATAATTTCAATATGATTTCAAATGTTATTGACTCATTGACAAAACTTTTAATATTGGTTTTTAGTTATTATACCTAATTTCTTGTTTAAAATAGGATAATTATACCTCCAAAAATTGTGGAAATAACATATTAAGGACTTGCAGGTGTCACTTATCAAAATGTATATCTTTTGTACCCATAAAGTCTAAGTCAACTTTAATCTGACTTTTTAAAATATTTTTAAGGAAGAGAATAAAAGGATAAAAACTAAATGTTCTACCTACATAAAAAAATAATGTTACAAAACATTAAATCTGTCACAGTTGGAAACACACTTGTGGGAGGAACACTTATAATATAGTTACACAGACTGTTTCCTTTTTTTAGTTTAGGTCGAGTTTTTATGAGAATGATGTTCGTAAAAGAGCCAATGAGCCAATAAATGGCACTTATGGATGATCAAATACGATAGTGAAGGCAAGGTATTTGATTATCTTAAAAGTTACTCTCCAACACACTGGCCATTTCTTCTACAATAGGAGTTCATGTAGAATTGATAGTGAATATTTTTTTAACCACATGACAGGCATAAACTTCAAGTTTTCATTTTGATTACTACTCTGTCTAGATCCTTGCTATTTAAAATGTAATGCATAGAATCAGCACTATCATCATCTGGGAGTATATTAGAAATGAAAGTATTAAGTTTTGTCTCAGACATACTGAATTAGATAATACATTTTAATATCAGCAAATGATTTTTAATGGCCATTACAATATTAGAAATACTGGTCTAGAAGTGCCCCCGAGTGGCTTAGTCAGTTTAGTCTCCAACTTCATCTCAAGTCATGATCTCGCAGTTCATGGGTTCGAGCCCTATATCGGGCTCTGTGCTGGCAGCTCAGAGCCTGGAGCCTTCTTTCCATTCTGACTCCCTCATATCTGCTCCTTCCCCACTTGTGAGTTCTCTCTCTCTCTCTCTCTCTCTCCCCCCTTCCTCCCTCAAACAAACAAACAAAAGAAACACTTAAAAATGAAAAGTACTGGTCTGGATAATTAAAAATTTTCTCAAAACACTGAAAAGGAAGAACATAAAAATAATCGATATTTGAACATTGACCAAAATTTAAAAAAAATTGAGACCCATTTTTTAAATTTTCTTATCTGAAATCTGATGCTCATAATATAATCCTTTAATTTTTTCAATAAGTTTTAGAAAAGCAAATACATAAAATACACATCCACCTACAAGTAAATAACCAAAACCAGGAAAAGCACATGAAAGTTACATAGCAATACATTTAATGTTTTAATTACATATTATCATAATGTTGTCCTTTTCAGAAATCTTTGGAATTCTTAAGCCAAGTGAGATAAAATTTCAAAAATATAAATTCATTTTCATTGCAATGTAAGTATGTCATTTACTTAAGATTCAAAACATTTATAAAGAGTTATTGAAACCATGTGTGTGATTTTCACAATCTCTTTAGGAAAAAAAACGACTTCACATTACTCTTAAAATGTGTCACATGTTTTATGTATACCCAGGGCTGATATTCAGCCAGTAAGCCGTACTTACAGCCAGTGTATAAATGGTTGTTCATTTTTCATGCCAAACCTGCTGCACTTCTGTTTTTAGGGAAAAGGAACTCTCCCTCGCTTTTTTTTTTTTAATCCAACTCCTTTCAAATTGCCTTTCCCTTTCCTATTTTCTGTGTAAAATGTTATTGATCTATTCCTATTAGAATACACACTTTATGAGGGGAAATATTTTTCTGTTATCTTTAGTACTATAACCTTATGGCTTTCAATGACTATTACTTGAATGAAGAAAATTTTTCCATCAATAATTGGTTTATAACAAACTCAACATTGAAGTGAGTTTGAGCCCCACATTAACTCCGTGCTGACAGTTCAGAGCCTGGAGCCTTCTTTGGATTCTGTGTCTGCCTCTTTCTCTTGGCCCTTAAACTGCTCTCCCTCTCTCCATCAAAGAGAGTTGGAAATGTTTAAATAAACATTTAAAACATAAAGTAAACTCTATGCTTATGTGTTATCTTATTAATATTATGCTTTTAGAAAGATATATATTCATGCTCTAATTTATTTCAGCTGTTGGCAAGTATTAAATATTTTTTCAGTTTATAAAGCAGAAATATTTTTTTCTGTATAGCAAAAAAAATTATTGACAAAGCTCTAACTATAGGAAAATGGTTAAAAATCTGTAGCTTACTGACAAAGACTAATTTATGTGACTAATTATGACTATGGCAAGCGTAGGAAATGTATATGCTATTAAGTTAAGAATGTAAAATTGCAGTAAGCATAAATACATGCACATGCAAGTATGTGTATTTATGTATATTCAAATAAATACAAAATTGAAATAGAGATGATAAGTGTGCTCATTTTTTAATTTCTTTAATGACACTGCTGTACTGATGAAAATGAATAGAGGTGGCAACTGGAAGGGGGCATATTTGTAAGCTAAATAGTAAAATTAGGATTGTTGTAAATCGTGTGTATGAAAACATTTAGCTGAGAAAATTTAATCTGAAAGAAATGAGAATTATATAGAAAATAGGAGTCCGATAGCCATTTTCAAACATTGAAAAGCTAACAACAGGAAAAAAGGACTAGACCAATAGAAAAGAGAAAAATTAAAGCCAAACTTTCTGGGAATCGGTGTTAAGATGTTACTAACAGGGTAATTCTCCGTGCAGTGTAAAACTTTTAACTAAAATTTGTCTTTTAAAAAATAGAATGGACGGAAGTACTAAGTGCTCTGTAACTGGGTGTATTCTGTCTCTGGATTGTCCTTGCATCGCAGGTTTTCAGCACAGATTCTCGCATTGCATTTGCGAGAAGTTGGGTCCAAAATCTATCAACTTATAGTTCTGTATTTTTGCTGGCACTTGCCCTTAGTTTTGGACAAAAGATCTCTGGAGCTGTAGAAAGACTTGCAGATTGTATAAACAAATTTAATGACCTGCAGGAAATTGGACAAAAAAAGTTTATCAAATTTTACAATGGAAAGGAAGTTTTTAGATCATTTCAACCAATCCCATAATTCTATAAGAAGTGAAAGTGAGGGGGCGCCTGGGTGGCTCAGTAGGTTAAGCGTCAGACTTTGGTTCAGGTCATGATCACAGTTATTCATGGTTAGTTGGGTTCGAGCCCCATGTCAGGCTCTGTGCTGACTGCCAGCTCAGAGCCTGGAGTCTGTTTCGGATTCTGTATCTCCCTCTCTCTCTCTGANTCTCTCTCTCTCACAGAAATAAGTAAAACTTTTTTTTTTTTTAAGTCAAAGTGAGATTCCAAGATGGTAAGTGTCCCTAAACTTGCTGTAGTCAACAGATGTTATTGTTGTCTGTCCAGAACCTGCTAATGGAAATTTTAAAACATCTGGCAAGAGAGACAAACTATTTAATGGAGGTCTTCACTAACAGCTCTTCTAATCCTTAATTTCTATCCATGTATTAGTTTAAAACATTAGGAACCAAAGGACTCAGAACTTATTACCTCAGCATCCCACAGGTAAGCTTTCATGAATATAGTTAATTCAATAATCTCTTGAAGATTTTTCTCTTAAATAGGCTCTATGCCAGGCATGGTAGAAAAAGTCATAAATACAGGAGTCACAATGCTTTTCTTCATGTTTTATGGGGTCTAAACAAATGGCCAGGAATACAGATCTATAGAGAGTAATTCTAAGTGCTACGTGTATTACCCAGTAAAATTATATGGCACTGCAATGTAACAAAGTTAGGTAACCTATTTAGTATTGGAAGTGAGGAGGGAGCAGAAAGTGTGAGAGAAAACTCAAGAGTGAAGATAAAACAAGTGGGAAAAGACTTGCAAATTTTAGTGAGGGAAATCTATGAATTTATAAAACTCACCATTTTATAAATTGTATGAATTCCACTTATACAGTCACGTTCCTCGGCAATATGCCCATGTTCCTAAGATAATGTCTAACATAGAGTGGATCCTTAATAAATGAATACATTTAATAGTATAATTTTTTTTACTGAGAAAGGTATGCAAAACCATATGTGTGTATATATAATCTATTTCTGCAGTTTCACTTTAAAAAAATTTTCTTCAGTTGAAGTTCATTTTTATTTCACATGTCTATAATGGTGGCTATATCACATAAGCCATTCTTACGGTCCTCACATTCTTCAAGTTATGCCTTAGACCATCGAGTCATTGACACATACATGCAGCTGATGGAAAATCCATTACCTGCTTTACCAGGCCCTTTAGATGCAATGACCATTTTTTACTTTAACCCTATGTCGGACACCTACATTTATTCCTTGGTCTCATTTTCTAGTACAGTTTATGCAACCTTCCCAATCTGGATCTTGCTGCCACCTCTGTGGCTATGCCCTAGAATTATGTCACGGTTCTACTCAGCCCACGGCTTATGCATCTTTCTGTTCCTATTCCTTGGATAGCTTCTATGTCTGTAAAACCCCTATGCTAATTTCTCACATGAGTTTTGAATAGGTAAGTAGGAGAGAAGAAAACATTAAGACCGGTATCCCTTTACATCGAGGATAAGACCTGCATGAAATTATCTCAATTGTACCTTGAAATGACCATCACTAATATATTCGCAAAATCCTGTACACCTGTAGGTATAGGCAACAATACCTTTTTTTTTTTTTTTAATTCACTTAGGTGTTGATACGTTCAGAGTAAAAGAATGACTTTCCTCTCTGAGAGAAACTCACTTCAAACTTACTCATTTTAAGGCTAAGTGATAGATCATTCAGAAATATCCACAATGTTTGTGAACATTAAGAAAGTAGCAAACAAGAAGTGTTCCTTCAGTACATCTTTAAACAAAACCAGCATTAGAAACAACCTCTGAGATATTAAAATCTGGAAGATAGATTCACAGTTTGGATACGATTTATACTTTACTGAGTATCTGTGGTTTTTCAAATGTAACTTTAATGCCAAATGACTTCATATTATTGAGAAATAGAAAACTGTTGAATTCTAGGTTCTCTTATTCTTATTCATCATTTAGAAGATATTATACAACACTAAAAAGAGATGTGTCATTAATAATGTAGACACAACTACATAAGAGGAAGGTAGGAATGATTAAGGTCTTGGAATTACTGAATTATGTACTTAGGTATTTAAGTGCTGGAGAATCTTCTTATACTTTTGCATGGATGGGTACTCAGTATGTGGAGTAGGAGGAAAATGCCTTGGAACTATATATATCTATTTAAGTTATTTCTATAGCTTCACTAGAGCAAGTATCAAATAATTTCACTACCCTTTTGTAAAACTGCTGGACTGTAGTTCTTCCAGAATAACGTTTGCACATCATGAAGTACTAAATACTCAACTGTGAGTTTCCTGAATTTTGTCATACCATTTTGTCATACCATTTGGGAGAACAGGAGGCAGAGGTCAGTGTATTTACCCACAGAATACATGGGAGACCTAGAAGGAGGAGTCCTATGTATATGAATATGGAATCAGTCATATGATTGGGCACTTTTTTTTTCTCGAAATAGCTGATTGAAATATTCTGTTTAAAGCATGAATTTCAAATCACTTTTCACTACGTTTCTGGAGTAAGACATCTTTTTTGTTTTGGGGATTGGAGTAAAGCATTCTGTAATCACTCTTCAGGTTTCTTTTTGTAGCTTTTACTATTAGCATCTTTACCATACCCCTCTAATGAAGCATATAGAGATAGAGAAAGGTGGACCTTGAATATGGAGAGTGAAGAAATTAAAATTGTAATGGACTCCAGAAGTGTTTTAAGAAGATAGGGAGTACCTTATTTATCTAAAATCTCATAAAGACTGTAGATGTAACTTAGTTTGATATTTATGACCAATATAAAAATATACCAAAAGAAAAAGATGCAAGAAATAACCTACAGACTCATGTCAGAGGGGTGGAATTTAGAAAATGATCCAAGAGCACAGACAAGGTGAAAGATAATTTTGACTAGATAGTTCCAATATCTAGTCATCTTGGTAGACAATTTTGGACATATTTGCCTTAAATTCTTATTCTATTGTTCTTAAACTAGCACTCTATGGAGGGTTGCGGAGAGGGTGGGAGTGATGTTCATGCCTCATTCTCATAAAGTTTTATTTTTAATTGATAAATTTGCATTATGGCAAATAGGTTAGTCTCTTGTGAGTTAGATTAGTGCCACTAATTCCTTGAGAATATAGTCCATTCTGGCCCATTGATAAGATAGGTACATGTCCTAGAACGAACAGCCTATGGTAGATGATATCAGAATTTTCTATTGGCCTTTTGCTACTAGAGTAATTACTGTCAAAGTCTTCCCTGGGGCTGCTGTTCCTCTTCTATAAGACTTTCTGTTATTATTCTAATTTTTCTTTGTTCTCTCTTCTCCATTTTCTCTTTTTTACAGAAGTGGATGAACTATGATAAAGGAAAAGACATTAGAGTTTTGAAAGGTATATAGAAAGAAAAAGACAAAATACAAGTCACTCTGTTTATTTTTTAGAGTTTTTATTTAAATTCCAGTTAGTTAACATACACTGTAAATTAGTTTCAGGTGTACAATTTAGTGATTTAACAATTCCATACAACACTCGTGCTCATCACAAATGCACTTCTTAATCCCCATGTTTATTTTAAAACCCCCACTTTTACTATGATTTTTCACTGTGTAAACTAGAATGATTCTGGTAAAATATCTACTTTTCTGAATGAAAAAAAATCTATATACAATGAGGCAAAAGTACTCCCATAAAGTTAATAACAATATTATGTACAGTGTTGTCAAAACATTCCCTGCACATATATAGTTTGCTCTGTGTACCTTTATGGAATAAGAAAGAAAATTATTTTACCCATTTTCAAATAAGGAAAAAGTCTCAGGAGGGAAATTATTTTCCCAAACACATCAAGGAAGCCTGCTCTAGGGGCAGAAATAGAGTTTATAGACCTCTTGATCCTAGCATGGTCCTTACTCTAGATTCTGAGAATCTAGAATTCATATTTTTAAAAGTAGACTACATATGGACAATATGGCAACAAAATTTTGTTCTTTCTAACAAACAGTAGTGCATGAGTTAATTTCAGCTAAGTCATTGTAGAACACTGTCTGGACCAGCCAACCAACAGTGGTCAGAGAAACTAACCTAGAGATGGACCATATGTGTGATGGAAATGACTCCAGGTCAAACATCTGTTTTTTCAGACAGACTCATAAACACCATCTGTGGAACTGCTTTTTGTATGGCAAGGGTAAAGTTGCAATGTATAAAAGCAATGTGAAGCTCTATACATTTATGTAAAGCTACCTAAAGACAGAGACTATACCTTAAATCATATTGTCATTCTTAATTCCTATGGATATTAATATTGATGGGGATACATACATTAGTTGATATCCATGCACTATTTTAATGTAAGGCTGTATTTGCATAAGGTTCATACTCTAATGTGGGGATACTATGTATTCCTAAGAACTAATAAAAAAGATGAAATGCTATAATAACATGATAACACTAACCTGATAAAGTAATTCCTGTTTGGAGATTCCCAGGCACAAACTCACAATTTTCTTTCATTTTCTAAGTTTCTTTTTCTGAATTGTATGTTTACTTGTCAGATACCCCTACCGACTGGTATTGGTTAAATGCTCTGAAAGAAATGTGTCTACATAATTATTACTTTCTATATAATACAGTATATTTGCTTAGCCAATGTAACAGAAGTAAATAAAAACAGAATGTGCCTCTTAATAAGCAAAGTGCCTTGACTCCTTAGCATATATAATTATCATGGATGCGATAGTAGAGATTGGAAATCTGACCAAAGGAAAAGAGAACAAAAAGAATGAATGAAGATAGGAGCTTATGGACAAGAGGACCCACAGGCACTGAAATGAACCTTTGTCTGAATGCTCTTCCTACATGTTTCTGGTTAAGCACTTCATTGAAGTAGTTTCCCCTCTATCGTCTCCAATCCTTTTTGTGGCTTTGGGAAATCATCATACAATTCGGGTGTTGTCTGTAACAATAGCGCCTTTCCACGCCTTCTTTGGGATTGATATAAAGACTGGTTAGCACAGTGCTGGGACAGAACAAGGCCTGCCTCATCTGAACTCCTGACGCTCCTAGTTCTCATATCGGTCAGATGCTTAACAAACAGTGAACATAAAAATAGTAAAATAGTTAGCTCTATATTGCTGAGATAGAAAAACTTTACCTTTGGGGCTTAATTTTAAGTAACTACACTTAGATATGGAGATTCCCTTTCAAAAAGCAAACAAACCATAATACCACAAAGCAGTGAATTCATCTTAGATCAAAATGAGAATCAAAAGTAGATTAAAAGAATATAGAATACCAGGAATTAAAGGAACGAACCTATACTACACCCAGAATTTGTTCATTGTACAAGCTGCATTGAATAGTTCTCTATGCATGTGAGAAGAGACTGATAGTTAACCTGCACACGCAAATTTTGCAGCAATTATAATGTTCTCAACATAAGAACACAATGAATAAATATGATCTAAGGTGAATTATTGGTATATATTTCAATTGTATAAAGTGCTATACTGGCTCTTCATAAAATTTCTAAATTAAAATAAGTTCTGCTAGGAAAAGGTATTTGAATATTTATTAGTGAAAGTTAATCAGTACACAGATGATTCAAAACTAACTTTCACATGTATACTGGGTTAGTGAAATTATTAACCATATATTTTAGAAACCTAGCCAATAATTACAATTTAAAATCAATAAAAATAAATACTGCCATTCATCTATGGAGGTTACACAGGTAAAGGATGATACGGATGTAAACAAATATTTGTAAGAATAATTCATTATTCTAATCATAATTTCATGAATATATTGTTTTTCAGGAAATGTAAAGCCTTCATTGTAGACGTCAGTTCATGGAAATGTGAGCTAGATCTTGGTTGATGACTTAAGTGGGTTATTGAAAAAAATAGAACAACCAGTTCTAGTAAGACTAGTACAAAATAAGAAAATAAACCAAAGCAAAATTAGGGTAGGAGTCAAAGTTACATGAAATTTTTGAGGTTAAAAAAAACCCAGAAGCTATAAGAATGTGAAGACCTCAAATTGCGGGACATATGTTTTGATGGGAAATACATGGTGTCTCTGCTCATTTGGCATGATATGAGATTACAGGGTGTAATAATCTACTGGAAAACATAGGGATGATTTACTTTCAGCCCACATTCATGATTTTCATTCTTTCCTCAAGTTTCTCCCTTGGGATTACCTATATACTTAGCTGCCTTTATTAACAACAGGTAATTATGTCATCATTTAGTAATAATAATACTGCCTCTTAGTGGGAGAAGCATATTTTCTTTGCCTTTGTATTTTCCATTTTATATCAACATACAAATATGATTATGCTCACACATGGCTTAGGGTAACTAATGTTTTGCATAAGCAAGTGCCTAATATATTTTTAGTAAATGAAAAGAAAATAACAAGTACATTAAATGTTTAACTTAAACATAAGTATATAAAGTATACTTTACAATTTGAATACTACTGAAATATTTTGAAACTTCGCCATGCTAGTATATGTTATAAAAACCAAAAGTATGAAGATAAAGGCTATCTTTACTTTTGCCATGTGCTTTTTCTTCTTCTGAGTATTTTATAATCTTTAATCCTTTTAATATTCATTGTAACCATGCTGGGCAGATACTTCTGCCATTCCCATTTTACAAATGAAGAAACTGGGACAGAAAGTTGTGTAATTTTGCAAGGTCACAAAACTATGAAGTTATAAAGCTTGCATTTGGTGAAATTAATTGGCTCCAGAGCCCAAGTTCTTAAAAATTATGCTAGACTGAAATTAAGTTATGGCAAACTTCATAAAGGAGTAATAAAATCAGTCTTGCTTTTTTTAGTCAATATTTATCACAGTCTTCAATAAATATTAAAATGACCTATTTGGTAGGTGAAGTTAATAGAAATTACCCAAAAAAAATGAAGACCCTTTTTAAAAAGAAGCAAAATGTATTCCAGGAAGTAGTAAACATGAAGAGCATGATCTCAAAAATGTGTCTTTGTTTTTGTAATAAGTACCCCAAATTAAGTTCATCTTAAAGCAGTATTCAACATACCTACAAGAAAACAAAATAAACAGAAATATGTGAAAATCCAAAACCACAAAAGTAATAACATTGAGTGGACCTCCTAATTTCTTTAAAAGTGTGTCACATTGTCTTTAAAGCCTTGAGAATAGTTATAAAAATGAAATTTGCAACTAAGTCATCTACTTGACTCATAAAAAGGTCAAATGAATTATTTCTATGTGAGTTGCTTTATACTGTTTTCATTAGGGAAAAAGATATCAAAGCAACACTAATTTAGAAGTGCTAATATAGAGAGTACATTTAGCATTTTATTTTACAATGCATATTTTCTATGAAAATAATTCAAGCATAGAACCATGTGTAGTTCTGATCTATGTGGTGATGAAAAATGATAGTATTTCTCCTTTGCAATTCTGTGGTCATGTAATTATTTGTAAATGTGTTATACTTTAAACATTTTGTTCTACTTAGTTTATATCTATAAAACTAATTTTTTTTTTAAGACCTGGGACTTGTTTTCTTGACATGGTATATTTGCTGAATGTCATGATCTAGCCCATCTGTATTAATGGATATCTTATCAATGTATACTGAGGACACATATTGTTTCTTTTTTTCAATATTTCTAAAAGGAAATATTAGAAGAGGAACCTTGCCTGTTTTTATTGAATAGTGAATATGATTTTGGAATTTTTGAAGAAAAATTCTTTAAAATTAAATATATGTTAGAAAAGGAAAGATTCAATATAAAATATTAGAATATAAGAATTCTATGACTCTGTCTACCTAATATCCAAAGATGTTATGAATCAAAAAAATGTTTAAAATATTTTAGGAACCGTTATCTTTCTTATATTAGCTGCATTTTTATTTGAATTTTATAAATTCGTATCCTTATTTGAACTTCATGTCCGGCCATTAATTTGCTGTTTCTTTCAACAAGTACTTATTGAATGTGTATGTTCTTCTAAGAACTGTTTGAATCTTGGGACTGTTATAATCAACAAAATGAAATCCCAGCTCTCATTCACTAACATTCAACGAAGGGAGGATTAAAAAATAACATGTAGCAGTAGATGCCTTGAGGAAAAATAAAGCATATTTAGGAACAGAATTGGATTTAAGAAGGTGTTCTTTTGAAAAGAGTACTAAGGAAATGTCTCTCTGTAAAGTAAAATTTGACTGTATATCTGAATAAAATAAGAATGCAAAATACATATTTATCTAAAAGATGAGCATTTTGGAGTGTCTGGGTGGCTCAGTGGCTGAGCTTCTGGCTCTTTGTTTTCAGCTCAGGTTGTGATCTCACAGTTGTGGGTCTAATCCCCACATCTAACTCCCTATTAAGTATGGAATCTGCTTAGGATTCTCTCTGTCCCTCTCCCCCTCTACTCCACTCATGTTTTTCCTCTCTTTCCCTCCTTCTCTCTCTCTCTCTCTCTCTCTCAAAATAAATAAAAAAACAAACATTTAATAAAAAAAAATAAAAGATTAGCATTCTAAGTTGAGGGAATAACAGGTTCCAAGCCCTGTAGATAGATATTTGGTTGGGTTGCGTAGGACACATTAAGCAGACCTGTACAATAGAAGAAAGTTAGAAGAGGGAGCAAAATAGATGAAGTACTTAGAGACTGCAAGATAACTTTGGGTCTACCTTGCTTCAGATGTATTGTTTTTTGGAAATAAATTCAAACTCACAAAAAGGTGGCAAAAATAAAAATAGTAAAAAGAACAGCCCTGTAATCTTTTTCCAGATTGACTTATCAACATTTAAGACGATTTGTTTTATTGGTCCTGCCCTGTGTGTGTGTGTGTGTGTGTGTGTGTGTGTGTGTGTGTATTTTCTCCTAAAATGTTTGAAGTTAAATTGAAGACGTCATGGATCTATACCGCTATTCTTCAATGTATATATCCTTAGGGATATTTTCTTTCCTAACCAGAGTGTTTTCAATTTCAATATATTTAGCATTTATACAATACTATTATCTATTTACATTCCAGTTTTGTCAGATGACACAATAATATTTCTCACTGACTTTTTCAATCCTCAGTATAGAATCAGACTGTCAATACTATCAAATACTGCATTTAGTTGTCATGCCTCTTTATTTTCTTTTAATCAGAAATAACTTTCACAGACTTTATTAGTGTCTATGACACTGATATTTTTAAGAATATAGCCTTCTCAGTTTCTGCTCTTTTAAAAAATAGAATATTTATGGGCGCCTGGGTGGCTTAGTCGGTTAAGCATCCGACTTTCGCTTAGGTCATGATCTCACGGTTCGTGGGTTCAAGCCCCGCGTCGGGCTCTATGCTGACTGCCAGCTCAGAGCCTGGAGCCTGTTTCAGTCTGTGACTCCCTCTCTCTCTGACCCTCCCCTGCTCACGTGCTCTCTCTCTCTAGAAATAAAAAAAAAAACCACCTTATTAAAAAAATAGAATATTTATTGGGTTTGTCTAGCATTTCTCATGGTTAAGTAGAGGATAGGAACTTTCAGGTGGAATACCATGTGGGTGAGATTTGGCTTGTCATGACTCTTACTACTGATGTCAATTTTGATAACTTGGGCAAGTTCTGATGGTTCTCCACTGTATATTTACTGTTATTTCTCTATTTACAATTAATAAATAACTATTGGGAGACACTTTTAGACAGTGCAAATATTTTGCTGTTCCTCATATTCCTTCTACTGATATATGCAACAACATCAATGGATTAAAAAATAAATAGAAAAAGACAGAAATAAATAAACTATATGCTTGATTACACTTAGAGTTTCAGAATAGGAAAAACTAACCTATGGTGATAGAATCCATAATATATATGCCCATGGAAAATGAAGATTGGCTGGATTTCGGCATGAAGAAGTTCCTGGGCTGAGGGAAGCAATCTGTATCTTTAATTGGGTATTGGTTATGTTAGGTACATATTTGTTAAAACTTAACAGACTATACTTAAGGTCTTTGCATTTAATTGTATGCAAATATACCAATAAGTAATTGTAAGTCATAGACAAAATTGTATCAATAGTATTACCATTATTTCCCAAAAAGCCATATATTTATTTTAGTGGTGTTTTTTTTTTTATTCAGTGATCTACTAAAATAGCTAAAAGAGTAGACGTATATAAGAGGCAGAAAGTGTTGTTGATACTCCCCATAAAATAATCTAAAAAAGAAAATATTTTTATTTTTATATATTTAGAAACATCTAATGTTTATTCGTTTATGAGAGAATGCAAGTGGGAATGGGGCAGAGAAGGAGGGAGACACAGAATTCAAAACAGCCTCCAGGCTCTGAGATGTCAGCACAGAGCCCAGGGCAGGGCTTGAACTCACAAACTGTGAAATCATGACCTGAGCTAATGTTAGATGCTCAACCAACTGAGCCACCCAGGCACCCCTATTTATTTGATTTTAAAGTTTATTTTTGAGAGAGAGGGAGAGCATGAGAGCAAGAGGGAGGGAGGGAGGGAGAGAAAATCCCAAACAGGCTCCACGCTCTGCAATGAGATGGTGGCAGGGCTGGATCTCATGACATGAGATAATGACCTGAGCAAAAATCAAGGTTTAACCAGTTGAGCCACCCAGGTGTCCCAAGAAAATATTTATTTTCAAGTGCTAATTTGTCACAGTAGTACTTTGGGATTTCAGGGGACTTGAAGATCAAGAGAGACTATAATTGCTGATAAAAATGCAATAAAGGGGAAGGAAATGAAATGTCTGTGTGAAACAATCAGGTAAATCAAGAGGACAGAAAAATTCTGTTTCTGTTGACAAATTTCTGTTGACAAATAGTTTTAGAAATGAATTAAAAGCCTACTTAGAGAAATATGCAATATTTCACCTAAGAATGTAAAGTTAGCTGTAAGTTTTTATGTAAATGTCCTTTATCAGATTGACTAAGTTTTCTGCTACTCCTACATTCCTAGTTACTGGCTTTTTTTTTAAGGGTGTTACTATTTGTCAAAATATTTTTCTGCATCCATTGCATATTTTCTCCTTTTATTCTTTTACTGTAGCAAATTGCAGATTGACTTTTAAAATTGTTAAACCAACTTCATATTCATGCATTAACCTCACTTGATCATAATGTATAATTCCTTTTGTATATTGTACCACTTAATGAATTTAAATTATTATAATTGAATAACTTTAGATATAATAAAAAAGCAAAAATAATAACTTGTACCATGGAGTTTAAAATACCTTTAGAAATAAAATGCATGTTAGCAATAATAGCACTGGGAGACAAAATTAAATTACTGCAGTTTATTTACTAAAATTTGTATCAATAGTATTACCACTATTTTTATATTTACTACTTCTATTGTCCTTAATTTCTTCAGTTATATCTGAGTTATGGCTAATATTATATTTCTTAAGCATGAAGGACTAGCTTTAGTATTTCTTATAGTTTCAGATCCCATGTCAACAAATATATATCACCCTTAATTTTGAATAATATACTTTTTTTTTTTGCATATGGGACTTGGAATTAGTAGTCTTTCCGATTACCACTTTAAAGATATTATTCAGTTGCATAATTGGCTCCAGTGTTTTCAGTGAAAATTCAGCAGTCATTCATATGCTTATACTTTTATAATTGCATCTTTTTTTTTTTCTGGTTGAGTTTAAAATTTTTTCTTTCATCTTTGGTTTTCTACAAATTACCTGTGATTTGTACAGGTGTCGTTTTTATTGTATTTATCACACTTGGACTTCACGGAGTTTCTTAGACCTGTAGATTGATTATTTTCAAGAAATTTAGTTATACTTGGGCTATTACTTCGAACAAATGTGTTTTGTTTTTCATTTCATCTCTCTCCTCTTGTTACTGTACTCAAGTTACATGCATATCTCCTGATTTTGCTTACATGTCACTAAGGTTCTGCTGAGTGAAAGAGAAGGAGGCAAGGTATACTTGTGTTGCTCAGTGAGTTTTAAGTGTCTGGTTCTTGGTTTTGGCTCAGGTCATGATGTCATGGTTCACGACTTTGAGCCCTGCATCCGGCTCTACTCTGGCAGTCTGGAGGCTGCTTGGGTTTCTCTCTTCCTCTCTCTCTGCCCTTCCCTGCTTGGGCGCTCTCTCTCTCTTGCTCTCTCGCTCTCTCTCACTCTTTCAAAATAAATAAACATTAAAAAACAATTTTAAATAGGGGGCGGTGGCTCAGTCCATTGAACATCTGTCTCTGAATTTTGGCTCAGGTCATGATTCCAAGATAATGAGATGTAGCCCCACTTCTGGCTCCCCACTAAGCATGGAGCCTACTGAAGATTCTTAGTCTCTCTCTCCTCCCCCTCCCCTTATTCTCCACTCACATGCTTTTTCTCTCTCTAAAACAAAAACAACACAGACATGCCCAAAAACCCCATCTCTTTCCTTCAGGATAAATAATTTCTATTGTCTGTTTTTAAGATCACTAATGTTTTTTCCTACAATATCCAATCTACTTAAGTCCCACTAATTATTCATCATAGTCTAATTATGACTAGGTATGTCTATCTTTAAGTTTTTTAATATAATTGGTCTTTTAAAGTCTTTACTAATTCAAATACTGTACATTCTTTGGTTTGTTTCTATTGAATGTTGTTTTCTTTGAATCACATTTCTCTGCTTCTTTGTATATCTAGCTTTTTATAAATGTTATGGTTGGTTTTATGGATAATACAATATAGTAGGTTTATATTACATTGGCTTTTTAAAAAAATTATCAAGTTTTGGTCTTCCAAACAAATTATAATATATCATCTAGGTGTCTTCAGTTTTATTTTGTTTTGTTTCATTGTCCTTAGAGTGTTTCTATTTTTGTTTTCTCCTTGATTCCAGGGAACTATTTTATACTGTGACTTGATTGTTTTAAGTCTTGGCCTTCCTTGGGTCTCAATTAATTGCCTGAAGGTATTGGTGAAGTCTCTTCACTGTTGTTCAACTTAAACTCCAATAATTATATGGTTTGTGACTTTTTTTTCAGTTCACAGTCCCTCATTAACTCTTCTCTGTGAAGCTTTGTGGACTCTTGCTTTACACACATGCATCTTAAGTTTTGACCAATTTTCATTGGTCAACTGAAAACCCTACTCAAACATTTTGGGATCTATTTCTCAAACTACTCTCCCTTTCTCACATCTCTTTCCTTTTAAGTACTCTGTCCACAATGCCAGCCACATTCTCAAACTCACATTCTCATCTCTGTTTTCCTCAGTTCACCAAGTGTCTGATACTCTGCTAGGGCTCCAACATCATTTTCCAAAGAAAGTTCTAGCAAAAGTAGGTTTCACCTCCTATTTATTTTTCTTTCAAGGATTGTAGTCTTTCAAATAGGGTCATTCATTTCCTGAAAACATTGTTTCATATACTTTGTTCGCTTTTATAATTGTTAGGAGAGCCAAATCTGGAAACATTTATTCTCTAATGCTTTTATTTTTTTTGAAATTTGCTCTACTTTTGAAATTCCAGAAATATGTATTTACTGTCACAGATGAAAAGATAGACTCAGAATTATTAGAACTTTTGCCAGCCTCTTCCATATCTCATCTCCTGTTCAAGCTCACCAATGTTAATGATGTAGTATGAAACTTTCCTTATCATATCTCATTGTCCTGATGGACACAGACATAATTTTTTTTGACATGGATGTAATTAGAAAATAATTTGTTTTGTTTTTGTATACAAGTTTAATGTGCACATAACTAAGCAGGTAATTTTTATTACTAATCAGTGTAAAATGTACATCATTCTTGGGTGATACTTATAGATCTCTTGTGTGACTAAATCATAATTCAATTATTTCCTCATGGATAGGAAATTTAGATTTTTGTCACTACAAAATTCAATAAACATCTTGTTCTTGTTGCTTTTTTTTTCTGTATGCTAGGTTCTTTTATGTGGGATTGCTGGGTCAAATGGGGAAATATATTTTAATATATTTTTGGATTACTTTCTGAAAACATATAAGGGATTTTTTTCCACATTTAACAATATAAGAGAATGTTAGTTTCCCTGCCTCTTTGTCAAAATACAAAGTTGAATATATGGCTTTCCTACCAAATTTCCTACCAGTGTTTTTGAAAAATGTTTACAGAATCTAAGCTTGACTGAGGTAGAATAAAAGACTGTTCCAAGTATGGTAAATTGTTTTAAATATATACATACATATATACATAGATTTACATAGAGTCGTCCATAGAGACTGAAATCACAAAGATTTTATAAGATAGGAAAGGAAAGTGAAACATTAATAAGATTTATCAAGGCTTCCTTTTTGTTCTATATGTGCTTGCATTATCCCATTTAATGTTGGAAATGTAATTTTGGTGTAAAATCGATTCATTGACGTATTTACTTGAGAGTAAACAAGTTTCAGAAAAGATTTGCAGTCATGAGTTAATGACCCATAGTCTCACTGAAATTATTTTACCTTCATTTGAATGTCCATTTAGTAGATACTGATTTTTCCCAAGGTCAGCTGCAATTAATTTGAAGGTACTGCCACTTTGATTAGCAATTTCACTGACATCATTAATTACAAATGTCCACCAGCCTAAGAAAGGTTAAATCTACAAATCTATTAGGTTCTGAGGAATAACTTGAGTCTGTTTTATTAATATTTAGCTTTCTTCTTGTCTTTCTACATGAGAGAATAAAATAATATATGGAATTCTTGAAACCTATGTCAACCACTTCCTTGGTTTAATTTTGAAACTGATCAATCAAGCCATGTCAGGGTTTTACCTTTCCCCTGAAGCTCAAAACAGAAGTCATTAAATTTTGTTGTCAGTCAGAAGCAAAGCCAATCTGTCAACAAGTGCAGATCAGTGAACTTCTCATATGCTTCTCTAAAACTGTAAAAATGGTATTATGTGTTCACACTATAGGTGTCTAACTTATCTGATTCACTGAATTTATTCTTAGTTTCATATCATGTTGATATCACCTCTTTAGATATAGAATTCAGTATTTCAAGAGCTATAGGTAGTCAGAAACCTGTTATTTCACTTTAAGGTGACAGAAAAAATGTAATCTCCATTTTAATCACTCTAAATTTAATCTATATATTTTAGACTGAAATATATACTTTAACATTTTTTTGAATGAATAACATTTTATTATCTGTGCTATATAGAGAGATAATACATCACACACATAATACACATCACACAGAAAACCAACCAAATTAGTGTTAGCATATCTTTGTTAAACCTTCCAGTCACCATAGCATTTCCAAGCATTTCTCCAAATTTTCTGAATCATATTGTTTCATAGGCTGAAAAAGTGAAATTAAGATATTGTAGTTTTTTGTAGGAAGAGTTACGTGTAAAAGTTTGAAGATAGAGAAACAGACAAGGATGGTCCCTAGAAATGTTTTCTTGATTAAAAGGTAGATGATGCATATCAGAAATTGTTTATGTATTTATGTATTTTTATATGTTATTTATTTTTGAGAGAGAGAGAGTGTGTGAGCGGGGGAGGTACAGACAGAAAGGGGAGACAATGATTCTGAAGCAGGCTCCAGGCTCTGAGCTGTCAGCACAGAGCCTGACATGGGACTCGAACTCACGAACCACGAGATCGTGACCTGAGCCAAAGTCAGATGCTTAACCAACTGACCCACCCACACACCCCAAGAAGATCAGAAATTTTATCTACACCATACTCAGGAGGAAAATTAGGTCCCATGTAGATTTTCCATAAATGAATGGTGCTGATACCAATACCATATTCCAGTCACCAAACCTGCATTAACAATTCACTAGAGGTTTGGTCAAGGAGCTACTATAAATACACAAGTAACCTACAACTGTTTCTCAGTTATACACCCCACCAACACATGGCAGTATGCATGTAAAATTAAAAGTAAGCATACTTTTAAGTGAGCAATTTATTGAGACAGGTTTATTTGTGGCATCAATAAGTTTGGAATTTAATTGACAATTTATTTGTCTGTACTTTTACCCTTAAACATTTAATAGAAGTATTAATAGCACTTTGGAATACTGAAGGAAGAATGGCACTATCCAAGAATTTGAGTTAATGACCAGTAGTCTCCAATTAGTCGGTGATTAATTAAAAGGATTCCTGGCGTAGAATTGAAAGCTATCATTGAAACTGAAAGTGTGGTTTTAAACTTAGACTGACTCAAACAAGTATGAACTAAACTCTTATAAAAAATGTTTCAAAATACAATGATATCCTAAGTAACACACTTTGATTGAATTAAAAATATATATTTATTTATATTATACATATAATACGTAAGTATAAGTCTATACTTACGCAGACCTATGGAAATATTTAGATACGAGAAAATGTGCTATATTGGGTAGTCCTCTTTGTTTACAAGACATTTTCTTTGATAGTGTAAATAGCAATTTACTCATTCAGTTGAAAAGTGACAAAATTAGAATCCTTTCCATGGAATTTACAGTATAGATTAGATCATGTATAGATTCTGAAAATGGCTACTAATAATTCCACCCTTCCCTGTACACACATACTTGTGTCTCCTCTCATCAAGAAGTAAAGTCTATTTCTCTCCACATAAACTTTGCCTGGGCTTCTGACCTGCTTCGACAGACCCCCTCCCCAATGTAAATATAAAGGAAAGCATAGATATAGTGGAAAGCAAAATAAACTTTCCTGCAGACTGGAATACAAAAGCAGCTCACAGGAATAGTAAAGAGGAAAAGCTTCACTTTATTCTGATTTTCACTGATATATAAGCCTCTTAAAGACTTTTAAATTGTCATTCCTAACGTGTCACATAGTGGACTATAATTGCTTAGCTTAACAGCATTTATCAATAACTTATGTGCATTATGTAGATTTTATCTATATGCTTTTCAGAGCAGGGACTTTTATTGGCACTGTATTTTTATTATCAATGTGATTGATAGTACATGCTGAATAAAAAAATTTTTTTAAAACTGGGAGAAGATAATATATAACAAAGAGTTAAGATCCATATTATAAAAAGAACTCAAAATCAATAAAATATAAAACTATATAGAACTGAGAAAATATATACAATCAGGCACTTAACAAAATAGGGAAACTAAATTCTCAATAAATAAAGGACTGTGTCTTATTTGACATAAGAGAACTTAGGACAAATAGACACAATCAATGACCAGAAACATCATTTCATACCCATAAGATGTGAAATATCAAAAAATCTAACCATATTAAATATTTGGAATGATATAGGGGAAGAGAAACTACCAAATACTCTTTAGAAAAAATAACTTACTTGAAAATCGTTGGTGAGCAATGGTAGTGTCTCATAAACATATATAAACTCTAAGACCCAGTAATTCCACATTAGTAGAAAAAAATCTTATATGTATGAACAAAGAGACATAGATGGATAGACTGAGTAATATATAAAAATATGGGATTTGAAAATGGGGAAAAGCAAACTTTAAAGTCCCATATATATGTGTATGTATATGTATGTTTATATATGGTAGTGCTATTAATATGTATTAAATTAAAAATTAAGGTACTCTATATAATTTAAGTATAGACATAAATGGGCATAGCTAAAGTTAATGTGATCGTTTCCTTTTATGAACAAAGATAAGTGTGGCCCTGGGAGAGGAATTTAAGGGTTTAAATTTTGTGTAATTATTTCTCATTTATTAAAAAATATTTGGTTGGTGGATCCATCGGCGTTTGTCATACTATTGTCTTTATTTTTCTCTATTATTTTAAGAAACATAATCCATTGAGGGCATCTTGGTTGTGCAGTAGGCTAAACATCTGACTCTTGATCTCGGTTCAGGTCATGATCTCACAGTTCGTGATTTTGAGCCCCACATTAGTCTCTGCACTGATGACGTGGAGCCTGCTTGAGATTCTGTCTCTTTCTACCCTCCCATGCTTGTGCGTGCATGCATGTGCGTGTATGTGTATGCTCTCTCAAAATAAACTAGAATAAATGAAAAAGAAACATAATCCATTATATATAGTATATATTTTGCTAATTGCAAAGTATGTGATCTGTTATACTACATAATCCCTAATTTAGATAAAAGTCTATAGAGCCTTAATCCAAAAAGTGAAAGGAAGTACACAAAATTCTACCTATTGCAGTGAGGTTTGAAAAACATGACTTCATTCATGGAAATATCATAACGCAAAATCAGAATGAATATCCTAACAGATAGAGTCAACCTGTAGAAAACTTTGCATGGATAATCACTAAACTGGTTGTCATGACTTCACCTCTGCATCTTGGATGGACTGTTTTCTCCCACCTTCTATCATTTTAGACACACACTCTACAAAATAACCATCACTGTTGGGTTATCTCACAGTATATGGAAAACAAAATTAGATCGCACGTCAGTGGATTCACAGACTCATTCCAATATACTCTGGTGACCTCCTGAAATATATAAATACAATATTTATCTTAACTAAAATGTTTAACTTTCAGAAAAGTAGTCACTCTTACGTTTTTAATATGCTTACTTCATGATTTATTTTTTAACAAATAATCTTCAAAACAACCATTATGCTTAAAGGACATTTCCCAATTTAAGGCATTTTTTTCTTTAAAAAAAATTTTTTTTAATGTTTTACTTATTTCTGAGAGAGACAGCGTGAGCGGGGGGAGGGGGGGAGAGGAAGTTCAGAGAGAGAGGGAGACACAGAATCTGAAACAGGGTCCAGGCTCTGAGCTAGCTGTCAGCACAGAGCCCGATGTGGGGCTCGAACCCAAGAACTGTGAGGTCATGACCTGAACCAAACCGGACGCTTAACTGACTGAGCCACCCAGGCTCCCCAAGGCATTTTTTTCTTATAAAATCATTGCATATTATCCTAAGGGAGAACATTTGCATCACAGGTTTCCATCTGGATTGATCTCCACCTATATGTCAAAACAAGTGTATTGAATTTAAATTTATAAAAAAAATTATTCTCTGATCATAAAGAGGTATTTAGATGTTATATGATGACTTAAACATTGCAATTTGGACTATAAAAATAATACAAAAGAAGAACATATTTACATGAAAAATTTCTCTTGATATTGTCTTCTAGGGGAAAAGGAACAATGTTAATAAGAGTTCACTTTGATATGCTGATCAAAGCCAAAGATCAAGTAGGTGTGGTGTGTTCATGCTTCGCAATTGTCCTCTCTTGGAAGTGTAAATTAAACTATTTCCAGGCTGGCATGACACCCAAGTTTAGAGATTTCTCTATGCCTACAACTGGTTCATGAGTCACTTTGCATTCACTCCAGGCTAGCTGGTATTTCTGAAGCCTTTTGAGCCTTCCACATTCCAGGAAGCAGAGGTAATGTTTAGATTACATTTACATTTCTAAAAAGCTATCTTGGCTGCATAAAATTTTCTGAATATTTCTTAAGCATTTTATGGAAAAACTATTCTGTGGGTCCTTTGGAATCTGTACTATACAAATGTAAGAAATTTTAATAGTCACTGCCCAGGTCCAGTGTGTCTAGTTTGATTTTGATCAGTAATCTACATACTGTGAAAGAAAAGCTGTAATTCAGTGTGTGGGTGCAGGTTCATCCATGGCACATGTAAAGTAACTCACGGAATTTATTTGAGCCATAAGAGATCAATGAAATAACAGAGTATGAAAAGGTTCCATAATTTCCAAACAAATTTAAACTGTATTTTATATCTCCTATCAGTGTGTTTTCTTTTGCTGAATAGATGTCAGAGTACCTCTCTTTATCATAGATTTTCTTATTGTCTTCTGATTACAGTACACTCTCTTATTGTTTAATTAAAAATTTCATCATTCTGTTGTTCATGATAACTAGCTATGCACCAGCTAGTCTACCTATAATGTGTTTTCTTGTCATTAATAGAACAAATTCCACATAGAGGATCTTCATCATCTAGCAACTCCATAAGTTTTGCAACATTGAGTCTTCTTTGAGCTAAACTCAAAAAAATGAGCAAATATATAGGCATACCTCATTTTATTGTGTTTCCCCAGTACTTTATTATTAATTAATTTATTTATTTTACAATTTGAATGCTTGTGCGATCCTGTGTCCAGTAAGTCCTTCAGCACCATTTTTTTTTCCAAGAGTGTTTGCTCACTTCATGTCTCTATGTCACAGTTTGTAATTCTTGTAAAGTTTCACCTTTTCATGATTATTATATTTGTTATGATGATCTGTGATCATTGATCTTTGTTAACATTGTAATTCTTTCAGGGTTCCAAGAACCATACCATATAAGATAGTGAAGTTAATTGATAAATGTATATGTACTGACTATTACGTCTAACAACCGTTCCTCCATCTTTTTCCCTCTTTAGGGGCTTTCCTAACTCCCTCAGATACAGCAGGGAAACTAGACCATCTAATACTCTGCAGTGGCCTCAAAGTATTCAAGTGAAAGGAAGAGCCAATTGATGGGGCAAGCTTCATTGTTGTGTTGTAAGGAAATTGCCACAGTTAGTTACTCCAACCTTCAGCACTACTCCCCTATCAGTCAGCAGCCATCAAATTCAAGGGCAGGTCTTTCAACCAGCAAAAAATTACAACTCTCTTAGAGTTCAGATGATAGTTAGCATTTTTTTTGCAGTAAAACGTTTGTTAACTAACAGATGTATATATTTTTAGACATACTATTGCACACTTAATGGACTATAGTAAAGTGTATAACTTTTATATGCACTGAGAAACCAAAAAATTCTTTTGACTTTGTTGTGATATTCACTTTATTCCAGTGGTCTGGAACTGAACCCACATTATCTCCAAGCTAGGTCTCTATAAAGTTATAGTTGTCTAACTCAAAATATCTGAAGTACTGAATGCCTCAGTTTTTAAAGTCATTTGCTAAAACAAATCAGTCTCTAGTTTATTCTTGCTATAAATTTGAGTATCCAGTAATTTCCATGAAAAGAAAACAGTCAAATCCTTTTTTTAAAATTAATTTTTTTTTCTTTTATACTTTATTCTCAAGTTGACTTCCATATAACACCCAGTGCTCATCCCCACAAGTGCCTTCCTCCATGCCCATCACTCTCCCTTCCCCACTCCCCCACCCAATCAGCCCTCAGTTTGTTCTGAGCATTTAAGAGTCTCTCCTGTTTTGCCTCCCTCCCTCTCCCCCACTATTTTCTCCCTTCTTCTCCCCCATGGTCCTCCGTTAAGTTCCTCCCAATCCACATATATGTGAAAACATAAGGTATCTGTCCTCTGCCTGACTTATTTTCCTCAGCATAAAACCCTCAAGTTCCATCCATGTTGCTACACATGGCCAGATTTCATTCTTTCTCATTGCCATGTAGTATTCCATTGTATAAATATAGCACATCTTCTTGATCCATTTGTCCGTTGATGGACACTTAGGCTCTTTCCATGATTTGGCTATTGTTGAGAGTGCTGCTATGAACATTGGGGTACATGTGCTCCTATGCATCAGCATTCCTGTATCCCTTGGGTAAATTCCTAGCAGTGCTATTGCTGGGTCATAGGGGAGTTCTGTTGTTAATTTTTTGAGGAACCTCCACACTGTTTTCCAGAGGGGTTGTACCAGTTTACATTCCCACCAACAGTGTACAAGGGTGAGGGTGCCCGTTTCTCCACTTCCTTGCCAGCATTTAGAGTTCTCTGATTTGCTCATTTTAGTCACTCTGACCAGCATGAGGTGGTATCTCAGTGTGGTTTTGATTTGTATTTCCCTGATGAGGAGGGATGCTGAGCATCATTTCATGTGTCTGTTGGCCATCTGGATGTCCTCTTTGGAGAAGTGTCTGTTCATATCTTCTGCCCATTTCTTCACTGAGTTGTTTGTGTTTCAGGTGTGGAGTTTGGTGAGTTCCTTATAGGTTTTGGATACTAGCCCTTTATCTGATATGTCATTTGCAACTATCTTTTCCCATTCTGTCAGTTGCCTATTAGTTTTACTGATTGTTTCCTTTGCTGTGCAGAAGCTTTTAATCTTGATGAGGTCCCAATCGTTCCTTTTTGCTCTTGATTCCCTTGTCTTTGGGAATGTGTCAAGTAAGAAATTGCTGCTGTGGTTGAGGTCAAGGAGGTTGTTTCCTGCTTTCTCCTCTAGGGTTTTGATGGTTTCCTGTCTCACACTCAGGTCCTTAATCCATTTTGAGTTTAATTTTGTGTATGGTGTGAGAAAGTGGTCTAGTTTCATTCTTCTGCATGTTGTTGTCCAGTTCTCCCAGCACCATCTGTTAAAGAGGCTGCTTTTTCCCATTGGATACTCTTTCCTGCTTTGACAAAGATTAGTTAGATGTACATTTGTGGGTCCAATTCTGAGTTCTGTATTCTATTCCTCTGGTCGATGTGTTTGTTTTTGTGCCAATACCATACTGTCTTGATGATTACAGCTTTGTAGTAGAGGCTAAAGTCTTGGATGGTGATGCCTCACATTTTGGTTTTCTTCTTCAATATTACTTTGGCTATTTGGGGTCTTTTGTGGTTCCATACAAATTTTAGTATAGTTTGTTCTAGCATTGAGAAGAATGCTGGTGTAATTTTTTTTTAAAGATTTTTTTATTTATTTCTAGGAGAGAGAGAGAGAGAGACAGCGTGAGCAGGGGAGGGTCAGAGAGAGAGGGAGGTACAGAATCTGAAACAGGCTCCAGGCTCTGAACTGGCAGTCAGCACAGAGCCCGACGCGGGGCTCGAACCCACGAAACTCGAGATCATGACCTAAGTGAAAGTCGGACGCTTAACCAACTAAGCCACCCAGGCGCCCCTAGAATGCTGATGTAATTTTGATTGAGATTGCATTGAATGTGTAAATTGCTTTGGGAGTAATAACATTTTAACAATATGTATTTTTCTGATCCATGAGCATGGAATGTTTTTCCATTTCTTTGTGTCTTCTTCAATTTCCTTCATAAGTTTTCTGTAGTTTTCATTATACAGATCTCTTATATCTTTGGTTAGGTCTATTCCTAAGTATTGTATGTTTTGTTGTTCAGTTGTGAATGAGCTCAGTTTCTTGATTTCTCTTTTTGTTGCTTCATTAGCGGTGTATAAAAATGCAACCGATTTCTGTATGTTGATTTTGTAACCTGCAACTTTGCTGACTTCTTGGATCAGTTCTAGTAGGCTTCTGGTGGAGTCTGTTGGTTTTTCTATGTAGAGTATCATGTCGTCAGCAAAAAGTGAACGTTTGACTTCTTCTTTGCCAATTCTGATGCTTTTTATTTCCTTTTGTTGTCTGATTACTGATGCTAGGACATCCAGCACTATGTTAATCAACAGTGATGAGAGTGGACATCCCTGCCATGTTCCTGATTGCAGTGGGAATGCTCTCCGTTTTTCCCCATTGAGCATGATGTTAGCTGAGGGCTTCTCATAAATGGCCTCTATGATGTTTAAGTGAGTTCCTTCTATCCCAACTCTCTTGAAGGTCTTGATTAAGAAGGGATGCTGTATTTTGTCAAATGCTTTTTCTGCATCTCTCAACAGGATCATATGGTTTTTATCTTTTCTTTTGTTAATGTGATGTATCACATTGATTGATTTGCAAATATCGAATGAGCCCTGTAACCCAGGAATGAATCCCACTTGATCATGGTGGATAATCCTCTTTACATGCTGTTGAATTCGATTTGCAAGCATCTTGTTGAGGATTTTTGCATCATATTCATCAAGGATATTCGCCTGTAGTTTTCTTTTTTTGCTGAGACTCTTTGGCATGGGAATCAATGTAATGCTGGCTTTGTAGAATGAGTCTGGAAGTTTTCCTTCCATTTCTTTTTTTTTTTTTTTGGAATAGCTTGAGGAGGATGGGTATTAACTCTGATTTAAATGTCTCATAGAATTCCCCAGGGAGTCCATCTGGCCCAGGGCTCTTATTTGTTTGGAGATTTTTGATCACTGATTCAATTTCTTCACTAGTTTTGGTTCTGTTCAGATTTTCTATCTCTTCCTGTGTGAATTTTGGTAGTATGTGTGTGTGTTTCGGAATTTGTCCATTTCTTCTAAATTGTCCAATTTGTTGGCATATAATTTTTCATAGTATTCCCTGATAATTCCTTGTATTTCTGAGGGGTTGGTTGTAATAAGTCCATTTTCATTCATTATTTTGTCTATTTGAGTGTTCTCTCTTTTCTTTTTGAGAAACCTGGCTAGAGGCTTATCAATTTCGTTTATTTTTTCAAAAAAACCAACTCTTGGTTTCATTGATCTGTTAAACTGTTTTTTCAGATTCTATATTGTTTATTTCTTCCCTGATTTTTATTATGTCTCTTCTCCTACTGGGTTTGGGGTGCTCTTGTTGCTCTCCATCTAGTTCCTTTAGGTGTGCTGTTAGATTTTTTATTTGCGCTTTTTCTAATTTCTTGAAATAGGCCTGGAGTACAATGTACTTTCCTCTTAGGACTGCCTTTGTGGCATCCCATAGAGTTTGAGTTGTATTTTCATCTTCATTTGTTTCCATATACTTTTAAATTTCTTCTGTAATTTCCTGATTGGCCAACCCTGATTGAACCTTTAGCTGGGTGTTCTTTAACCTCCATATTTTTGGAGGTTTTCCAGACTTTTCCCTGTAATTGATTTCAAGTTTCAAAGCACTGTGATCTGAAAGTGTACCTGGTATGATCTCAATTCTTTTATATTTATTGAGGGCTGCTTTGTGACCCAGTATGTGATCTGTCTTGGAGAATGTGCCACACGCACTTGAGAAGAAAATGAATTCCATGGCCTCAGGATGTAGAGTTCTAAATATAGCTGTCAAATCCATCTAGTCCAATGTGTCATTGAAGTCCATTGTTTCTTTAGTATTTTCTGTCTAGTCGATCTATCCATTGCTGTAAGTGGAGCATTAAAGTCCCCTACTATTAGCACATTCTTATCCATAAGATTGTTTCTGTTTGTGATTGTTTTATGTATTTGGGTGCTTCCTTATTCAGTGTATAGACACTTATAATTGTTAGCTCTTCCTGATGAATAGACCCTTAATTATTATATAATGCCCTTTATCCCTTGTTCCTGAAGTCCAGTTTGTCTGATAGAAGTATGACTACTCCAGCTTTCTTTTGATTTCCAGCAGCTTGATATATATTTCTCCATCCCCTTAATTTCAATCTGAAGGTGTCCTCAGGCCTAAAATGAGTCTCTTGTAGACAGAAAATAGATGAATTTTTTTTTTAAGCCATTTTGCTATCCTATGTCTTTTGACATAGGAGCATTTAGTCCATTTGCATTCAGTATTATTATTGAAAACTATGGGTTTAGAGTCATTGTGCTCTTTGTAGGATTCATGTTGGGGTGGTATCTCTGTATCTTGTGTTCCTTGCAACATTTCCCTCATAGAGTCCCCCTTAGGATTTCTTGTAGAGCTGGTTTAGTGGTGACGAATTCTTTCAATTTTTGTTTCTTTGGGAAGCCTTTTATCTCTCCTTCTATTCTAAATGACAGGCTTGCTGGATAGAGGATTCTTGGCTGCATACTTTTTCTGTTCATCACATTGAAGATTTCCTGTTATTCCTTTCTGGCCTGCCAAGTTTCAGTAGAGGTCTGTAACTACTCTGATAGGTTTCCATTTGTATGTTAGGGCCCTTTTCTCCCTCGCTGCTTTCAGAATTCTCTCTTTGTCCTCGTGTTTTGCCAGTTTCACTATGATATGTTGTGCAGAAGATCAATTCAAGTTATGTCTGAGGGGAGTTCTCTGTGCCTCTTGGATTTCAATGTCTGTTTCCTTTCCCAGGTTGGGGAAATTCTCTGCTATAATTTGTTCAAGGACTCCTTCAGCACCTTTCCCTCTCTTCCTCTTCTGGAATTCCTATGATATGGATATTGTTCCATTTGATTGTATCGCTGAGCACTCGAACTCTCCTTTCGTGTTCCTGGATCAGTTTAACTCTTTTTCTCAGCTTTCTCTTTTTCTATAATTATGTCTTATAATTTACATATTCTCCTTTTTGCCTCTTCAATCCGTGCACTGGACACCTCCATTTTATTATGTACCTCATTTATAGCATTTTTTTAATTCATCTCAACTATTTTTAAGCTCTATCATAGTCTTAGGAGCAATAGCTTCTCTGATATCTTCAGTGCCTTTTTCAAGACCAGCGATTAATTTTATGACTATTGTTCTGAATTCTTGTTCAGATATGTTGCTTATATCTGTTTTGAGCAGTTCTTTAGCTGTCATTTCTTCTCGTTTCATTATTTTGGCTAACTTTCTGTCTGTTGTTAATTTTAAAATCTTGTTATGCTCTCTGCACCTGTGAGTAATGCTATATTAAAGGAGGCTCATTTACTGTCCAGGACCTGTCCATTCAGGAAGTGTTCTTTTAATGATGTTTCTTGTTCTCTCTTGTTGAGACTTTGGTTATTTTACTTCCCTTCTCATAGTGGTATTTGGGACTCTCCACCATGTATTCTTTGGCTTGTTTTGTGAGGTAGCCCTGGAAAGGAAAACAGACAATTATGCAGGGAACAAAGGCCCACAAACACAGAAGCAAATCCAACAAACAAGCAGACCAAAAGGGAAGAAGAAAAAGAAAAAAAGAAGAAAAGAAAAAAGAAAAATCCCAAAAGACAAAGGACAGTCTAAGAGCATAAAACCAGAATTTACAGCTACAAATAAAGAGAAGTTTATATGCAGTACTGATGGAAGAGCATATACAAAGAAATGACAGGGCGGGGAGAAAACAAAATTGGACAATGACCATGCAGAGAGACTAAGAGGCTTAATTCAGAGTGAGAAAGAGGAGAATGTGGTAGGAGGCGAGGAGAAAGAAATGAAGATAATGTTACTCAGAGAAACTATATAGTCTGATTACTCCAGAGAGAAAAAGATAGAAAGGTAATGGCGGAGGTATAGAATATACATCTAGAGAATGGATTAAATATGACTGTTTAAGCAAACCAGTGACCAGAGTGTCCAGTCTAGCAGAGAGGAGGATACAAATAGAATTGATCGAGAATTAATCATGGCAGTGCATCCATGTTGGTCTTGTGCTGGGCTCTGGTAAAAAACAAACAAACAAACAAAAACAAAAACAAAAAACAAAAAGCAGCTCTCTAGTGGGGACGGGCATGGTTTGCTATAGTCAGATCTTTGTCTCCCCTGCTTCCCCTGGGCCACTCCCTGAGGTCCTGACCTTGTGGTTGTGGGGGAAAAAATGGTGGCACCCCGGTCCTTTCTCGAACCAAACATTGCAAATCACTCTTTTGCGTCTGATCTCCCTGTGCCACAGGAAAAGCCAAGGTGGGCCATATTCTATGTCTCAAGCATCGGCTGTTTCTAGGTCTTAGTCTGTGCACTTTATTGATACTGCCCAAAACTTAATCTGGAAGGCCGGGCCTTTCCCAGCTGGGGATCCAGCGGGGAGAGCAGTGGAGCACTTTCAGGCCAGGCCACTTCCCTGCCTGATTTAGCCGGGAGAGCAGCAGAGCAGTTTCTTCTGGCGCCGCCTGGGATGGGGGCACCTAGCCCAAAGTCAGCACCACAGCTAGAAACAGGATCACTCTCTGTCCAGNTGGAAGGCCGGGCCTTTCCCAGCTGGGGATCCAGCGGGGAGAGCAGTGGAGCACTTTCAGGCCAGGCCACTTCCCTGCCTGATTTAGCCGGGAGAGCAGCAGAGCAGTTTCTTCTGGCGCCGCCTGGGATGGGGGCACCTAGCCCAAAGTCAGCACCACAGCTAGAAACAGGATCATCTCTGTCCAGAGCGGAGGTTTTTCCCTTCTCCAGGGACAGTTCTATGAGCAGTTTCAGCCGCTCTTTCTTTTCCCCTCCACTCACCGCTACTCCCCATGAAGGGGTTTCCCACCCTTCCCTCCATGTCTCCGAGTCCCAGCCCATTTTCATCTTACCCAGTTTGCACTCACGCACTCATAGAGGATATGAGGTTATCCTCTCAGTGGACTCTGTCTCTTTTCCTTCCAAATTCCTGCGGTTCAGTGTCCTACGGCTTCAGGCCTTCCCCCCTTGAAAGATGGGGGAGAGTGAAATGTACAGAGTTCCCTACTTCTCTGCCAGCTTGCCACTTCTCAAATTCTTTTTTATACATGACACTTTTTTTTGTAAAAAGATAAAAGTTATAAATGGATAATATTTAAAATATTAGATTTTTCCCCATTAGCATAGAGAAGTATCTTGTCTCATCTCTATGCAGTAGTATACCACGGAAGGTCAGAGCTGAGTTTGAGATTCAAGTGACTCGAGCTTCAGTTCACTTCACAAGCTTTTAAATCTATGTCCCAGTTTCTAATATACATAGAATTGTAAAAATCATGGCTAATTTTTTGGTAGTTGCAAAATTGAGCACGCTGGTAAAGCATTTAACAAAGAACCATATATATGATAAGCCTTTTCTATATTTATTGATATGGATTACGGAGATAGTGGCATTAGTGACAAATAGAGCCGCATAAGCCCAGGCCACAACAGAGGAACACAGTAGGCAAAGATAAATGCAAATTTTGATAAAGTTATCAGTAATCAGTTACAAACACCCAGAAGCAGTATTTAAGTTCATGTACATTTCCTCTAAATGATTCTGTACCCTACTACGTTTTAGAAACATACATATTTAATATCTATCTATCTATATGTATGTATATCTATGACCAATAAGAACTAGAAGACCATCTCCTTTTTGCCAATAGGGTGCCTTTGTGACATCTTAAATTTTAGCTGAAAATAAGATAGCAGGGTTAATGTGCATTTTCTTATTTTATGTCTGTGATGCACATAGTTCATTAAAGCCTAATTAAAACCTTCATTCTTAGTCTTTTAAAAAAATGGCAAAAATGATTTATATTTCTAACATAATAGTCTTAGATAACTTTCATCTACCTAGTAACAAATTCCTTGAATGCAATCTTACTTTTAAATTTCCTGTACTTACAATAACAACATATACTTTAAAATTGTAATCCATTTAATCTATGATGTCTGGAGTCATGTAAATTGTTTGCAAATAGTTTGCCCTTAAATCCACCTCCATATGAAGTATTTTATATGTTTCCCAAATCACTGCAGTTCTCCTTTATTTTGAACTTCTGAAATAAAAGTCTTTAGTTTATGTGTAGCACAATTCAGCCGCACAATATCAGACCATACAAAAATAGATTATTTCTAAAAATCAGCCAAATAATGTAATATACCTTCTGAAAATATACATTACCTACTCCCCAAAGCAGTCCATACTCTGAATGAATTTTCTTGTATTTTTAACATAAAATTCCCTCTTAAAAAGCAATTAAAGGACAAAAATAAAGAATATAACATTTTGTAAATAAAGCACCTAGTTGGGTTCTTTATATCTCTTATTTATTTCTCACTAAAATGCTGTGATTTAGGTATTATCCTTACAAAGAAAATAGTGAATTTTAGTTATTTTCCAGAAGTTAAACTGAAATTTAGTTTCCCCAGATGCTTAAAAAGTTTAAATGGAAATTTAAGTGAGTACTATTTAGTTAGAAATTGGGGGGAGGGGGAGAGGAAAGCTTCTAAAATTCTTAGAAGGGAAAATTTCCTTTATTCTTTATTTAAGGAATTTTGCAGTAAGAATTTTATAAATAAGTTCATGCCTTTGTTATTGCAAATGTATTCCTCCTAATGCCTAAGCTACCTTTTGGTTGTTCTTAGAACTTTCTGGAAAAGGCTTAAGATTCAGAGAACTGTTTAACAAGCTTGAAGAAAGTGTAGCGTATAGTGTCTAAGAACTTCTGACATTATTTTCAACCATTTTAGATCAGAAGAGAGACTATTTGCAATCCAGGAAAATCATCATTTCTTCTATTTAAAAACTGATACAGTAATTTGACACCTGGGTGGCTCAGGCAGTTGAGCATCTGACTTCAGCTCAGGTCATGATCTCACAGTTTATGAGTTCCAGCCCCGCAGCATCACACTCTGTGCTTACAGCCTGGAGCCTGCTTTGGTGTCTCTCTCTCTCTGCCCCTCACCCACTCATGGTCTGTCTCTCAAAAATGAATAAACTTAAAAAATATAAAAATAAAAACTAATACAATTCTATTTATGACTTAACGTAATGTACCATTAGAATACGCTAGCATCGCCGTATTGTAGTTTGGAAGGTTGTTAGAGTGGAGAGAACATGAACATGGAAAGCAGTGATACACAGGTTTAAATCTAGAGTCTGCCTTTAATCACTTGTGTGGAATTGTTTAAGTTATCCAACCTTTCTGAGACTCTGATGAAGTTCAAAAACAACATGGGACAATAGACATGTATATATGCGTGTGTATACACAAACACACACCTGATG
Source organism: Crocuta crocuta (assembly GCF_008692635.1). NCBI lineage: Eukaryota > Metazoa > Chordata > Mammalia > Carnivora > Hyaenidae > Crocuta > Crocuta crocuta. The sequence continues at coordinate 4,092,793 of NW_027531875.1, read as the reverse complement.
CTGGAAAATTGTGGCTAGCTAGGGGCGCCTGGGTGGCTTAGTCGGTTAAGCGTCCGACTTTCGCTTAGGTCATGATCTCGCGGTTCGTGGGTTCGAGCCCCGCGTCGGGCTCTGTGCTGACTGCCAGCTCAGAGCCTGGAACCTGTTTCAGTCTGTGACTCCCTCTCTCTCTGACCCTCCCCTGCTCATGCTGTCTCTCTCTCTCTCTCTATCTCCTAGAAATAAATAAAAAACATTAAAAAAAAAAAAAAGAAAATTGTGGCTAGCTTCATAAACAGGGTCAATTGTTTTATAAAGTTAAAGGACAAAAAGAAAGTAAAAAGCATTTTTAATGTTAAAAGCAATGCAAACAAAGAAAAATAATGTATATAATAGTGATGAGCTAAATCATAACTATCCTGGCACACACAATCATTTTGAAAAAAATTGCAATTTTTTAGCATTAATTACTTTTACCTGACTCCTATAATAGCTGAATAAAATGAGAGAAAATTAATTTTGTTAAGCATTTATCTCCTTTGTGTTTTCTGGCTCATCAATAAGGCATAAATGTGAAATATTAGAACTCTCATATGTCCCTCCAGATGTTTTTCACTCCTGCGCTTTACCTCTATCTCAGATTAGATTAAGGCTGTTTTAGGACACATTGTATTTATTTTGTGAAAGCAGCTTTCAGAACAATTCATACCTCTACAGTAGATCTCACATTAGCACTGTGAGACTTCCTTGAATTCCCAAATCTGGGTAAGGTGTTTTCTTAAGTATGGTGAGAGCAACGGTGTTACACTTCCATTGAACTTTGAACAGTTACGTTATTGGAACATCTTGTACCTTTAATACAGTGTGACAACTCCTATCTTTAAAATAATAATTAATGGGGCACCTGGGTGGCTTAGTCGGTTAAGCGTCCGACTTTCGCTTAGGTCATGATCTCGCGGTTTGTGGGTTCAAGCCCCGCGTCGGGCTCTGTGCTGNCAGAAAATTATAACCTTTGAGAAGCCAGAGGCCATAGGTGTTATGTTCTCACTGTCACAAGTGACAAGCCCATGACTTATTACCGTGTAGGGGCACATGTTTATGGGAAGAGTAAATTAAAAACTTTGACACATCACGAGTGTCTGCAGATTCTATCCAGCCTTTGTTTTCCTGAAACCCATCTAATTTCTTAAATAACATCAATCACTATTATTGGTCAATTCTCTGAAATGATGCTGATTTTTTAGAACATATGAAAGATTTCTTTCGAGGTATACATTTATCGCATGATCTATTACAACAGTTAGAAAAGAACAGAAATTAAAATTGATCTTTGTCTAAAAAGCTGTTTTTAAAAGGAGTGCTCTAATTTAGAGAAAAAACATTTTGTTGTCATTGGCATTTTTAATATCCGAGTTCATTTAAAAGGAATGAGGAATCAACTAAAGTGTGCAAATACAGAAATGTATACACATATACATACTATGTATTTACTTACAGACTGTATATGTGTGTGTATAATACATATATAGTATATGTATACCTATAAATTGTTGCTATATGGAAAGTTAAGATTAGAGAGATTTTTTCCTCATGTCTTACTTTCATGTTTATGTTTCCCCCCTTCATGCTCTATTTATCTTACCATATTACTATATAGACTGTGCTGACAAAATTTAGGGTAATTTTTTTAAGTTTAAAAGTGCCCCTAGGGTAACATTTTTAAGAGACATGTGGGGAATGGATTAAAACAAAGAAGAATATCTTTCACATTTCATAATATTATGGAGAAAAGTAGATATTGCAGGTGAATCTTGGTGGCTCAGTTGGTTAAGTGTCTGACTCTCAATATCAGTTCAGGTCATCATTTCACACTTCATGGGATCGACCCCTGCATCTGGCTCTGCATGGACAGTGCAGAATCTGCTTAGGATTCCCTACACCCCCCACCCCCACTTGTCTCTGTCTTCTCTCTCTCTCTCTTTCTCAAAATAAATAAATATACTTTAAAACAAATAAATATTGTTGGAAGATGTTTATTGTCATGGAAATACTTCTACCATTTATTGATTGATTATCATCTGCCAGATGTTGTACAAAGTGCTTTCACATGGTTTACCTCTTTTACTTTGCATATCAAGTCTACAAAGTAGATACTCTATTTTCTGTGTTATCTAGAGCAGGAAACTGAGGCCCAGTGGGATAGAGGGCCTAGCCTCAGGCCACCCATGAGTAACTGGTCCAGCCTGATTTCAATCTCAGGAAGTCTGATTTTCTAGTTTAGACTTCTGACCGCTGTCCAACCTACAATACTAAAACTGCTATGTTCTGTAAAAAGAAAAAGATTCATAAACCCTGAACATTAATAGGGACTTAATAAGTTTTAAAAAACGTATAATTTTACCAAATGGCTTTACTCATCACTTCAATGCTGTTATTTTTGTTTATATGACATTTTTAAAGGAAATGAAGTTTCAGAACTGTTAAAATGTGGTTACTGCTTAGGGGTTTAAATGAACCTAATTCTCAAGACTTGATGAAACATTTCATCATAGGCCTTCAAAATTTTGTCAGGAATATATAGAAATATACTCATCATAGTATGTGATATTGAATGTCTTTCACAATATTTAAATGTTATTTATTGAGCTGTTGTTGCATCCTTGGGTATATTTTCATACAGGAATACCCATTTGCTTAAATGACACCTTTAAAGAGCCTTGCAGAATTAATGAGATGTCAATTACTTTGTTATTGTAGAAAAGGAAGAAGATATTTAACAATAAACAGGAAAAAAGTATAGAATGAATGGTAATGGTAGTGAAATCATTATCTGTGAGGTGGCCACCTGATTCAAAGCATATGCGTGTGTATTTATGTATCATTAGAGATATCTCTAAATAAATTACAAAGAAATCCAGAGCAATATGTGAGGAAATATTAAGATCTTCTCAAGGGTTAACAACCATTTTCAGTGAGAAGCCAGGAAGTATTTCAGGCTTTGGGGCATCATAATTAATTATAATTCACCTTGTAGTGAAAAAACAGTCACTGATGATGTGTGTAACCAGAGGAGTGTAGCTGTGGTCCAATAAAATTATATGTTTAGAAAAGACAGTGGGTTAAATTTGGTGTGAGGGTCATAGTATACCAATCTCTGTTCTACACTGACCAAAAGAAAAGGGTATCCATTGTCCATACCCAAACATCTGTGCTGGGGAGCTAATATAAATGGAGGTTATTTGCAAACACCAATTCTAATGCAGATGTTTTTAGTATTATGCCATGACTTTTCTAAATTAAAATAATCATTGAAGTTGGGTTTCTTTGGAAGAAGTAGGTTTAGGAAAATTTGACAAATTTTCTTTTTGTAATTGAAATTCTATTAAATGAACTAAATTAAAATACCCAGCAGAGCTAACGTTGCTTCATTGTTTGGCTCCTTTAGTCTGTACATTCTATTACTTTTTTCTCTTTTCATTGACAACTTGAATATTTTTAATGTGTTTTCCTTACGTAAATTTTGTAAAGCGATTTTCTGAGGAGCTGGGAGAGGCCAAATTGGTAAGTACATGTTTCCGTGGCTTCAAAAGAAAAATATACTTACCTTGTTTTGTTAAAAAATGAATCGTGTCCTGCCTGAAGAGTCAGAAACTCTAAATTCTATATTATATTAGCCATATGTGAGCTCCGTGAGAAAGGAGATTCTATCAATGACTCTTTCTTAGTCTGTGATGGGGACAATGAGGTGTTTTTATCTGGAACAATAGTTTACTCTGATGAGATAGTGAATTGTAAGATAGTATGAAAGAGTTTGGAAGAGAATTTAAAATTTTGGAAAGATTTCTAGGAAAAAATATAAATCTAAAATATCTACCTGTCTATATTATTATGAACTGACAACATAAGGAAAAATATGAAGACATAGAACATTATGCAAGTAAAAAAATTAAGTGATTAATATGTGTGTGAAGGAGGCAAATGTTTACTCAAGAAAGTACCTATAATATGCTAATTAAATCTCCAGTGAATATTTCCATGAAACTAGTCCTAAAATTACCCATCATTGATTTAACTATTAAGATGATAGGGGAGGAAAACATGGTAAGTTTTAAGAGAGAGAAACTCTTATTCATATAATAGAAAGTTAATTGAAGATGTCTAAAAATAGATAAATCAAAGAAGCAGTTTATACACATTATTTAAAGGTTTGTAATTTAGCATTGAGATTAAAAAAATAACTGAAAGGGTCAAAAGCCTTTGATTCTAGGGAACAGGACCAATGAGCAGGCATGAGGAGATAGAAAATTTTGAGATTAAGGACTAATTTTTCATTATAATCTATTCAGTGGTATTTTATATTCTAAGTGTATGTATTGGATAAAAATTACTTATTATAAATAAAAAGTATAGATTTAGAGAACATAGAGAACATTGTAAAAACTTTCAAAGAATCAGCTGACAAACATGGTTTCCTCCATAAACCAGATTACCAGTGACAATTTATCTTTCTAGAATTCCATGAATTGTCCAAAACTAGGTTGGTTCTGAAGAGTGTCAAATGCCTGGATAATTCGTTTGGGTGAAAAGTAAGTATATTGATTCCAAAACTTATTCAAGCACAGCTTGAACTTTCTTGTTCAAGCTACATTATAGAGCTGCATGTCCAATCTCTATATTACCTGTTAGTATAAAGCTACACCTATAAATAGGTTGCTGAGTCATTATATCGCTTCATATTGGCTCCAAATTAAATACATGCAGGTTTGGTAGCTTAAACTAAAGATTAATCAGTCTAAATCAGTCTATGAAGACGTGTGCCTGAATCATAACAGGTTTTGAGAAAAAACAAGCAATTTTGACTTAAGAACTTACCAAGTATACTTTTTGTTCTATGAAAATTACTGATAGTATTAATTTTGGAGTTCTAGATAGAATTTTTGTCAGAATGAAAGGCAACATCAAAGTCTTAGAACCAATCAGAAGACATGGTCATCTGCAGAGTGCCCTCTGGTGGCCTAGTTGAGTAATTCTAGTCTCTTCTCACTTGGAAGTGAGTGTCTTGGAAGACAATAGAACTTCATTCAGTTTCTAAAACAGGCCTTTTTTCAGTAACTGGCAGCAACCCGGCAACAGTAATTTGCAAACCCTGCCCTTTATTAAAATTCATTGTTGCTTTCAGAGTTAGAGAACTATAATTTGAGAGATCCAAGCAAGACCAAGAAGAAGTAACATTTTATGTAATCACTTTCAAGAGCTGCTGTATAATTAAACACATGTGCAATTAATTTTAAGCAAAAACAGCAGCCATTATGCAGTGGAAAGTTGCTTTATACTAGCCCTGGTTTATAGCAACAGAATGGATATGATGTCAAGTATTACAATTGGCACCGTTCCAGTAAATTTAGACTTTCATGAAAGTACCATCAATAGAACATTGTTTTTGCTTTTGCTTTACTTTTCTCCAGTTTTGTGGCTCTGTTTTAGTAGCAAAACATGTGGTGTATTAGTTGTGGCAGTTTGGGCTATGGCTGTAGGGTGTGTAATACCAAGAAATCTATGCTGAAATTCTATTTACAAGACAAATACCCACTCAACTGGGGGAAAATAAAATTTGCATATTTAATTTTTCCTTTTCTTTTATACAATTTATTAAAAGTACTTTGTAAGATGAACTAATCATGCAATAACCTAATTTACATGGAATACAATAAAAACTAAAATTCCTGTTACAAAGTTTTTTTTAAAAAACATAATTTTTATTTTAAAAAGTTATATACTGTCTCTGCATAATGCTCATATGCTGCTGAAGTTGAAAGGCATGGCCACCTTGAAACATTGTGGCATTATGTAACTCTTGTAAAAGGTACATTTTAAAAAGAGATTGTATGAGGAACACACCTTTTCTAATGTATTCCCTGGCAATATACAGTATTCTTACCATACAAAACATAAAACTGTCCATCAAACAATTTACTTTTTAGTTCAAGATCTAGTTAATGTTTAATTTAGATCATTCTGGGTCACTTATGAGCAGAGAAGATTGGTTGAGTAAAACACTAATCATAATTTTGAAATCTGATATTTCTACTTTCAATTAACCTCTGATTGGAAGCTATCAGAGACTTTTGAAATCGTACAATACATGAAGACTGCTATTATAAAATGCAAACAACTGCATTCTCAATGAACTTCATTGAATTCTGGAAATAATGTCAGTAGAGGTTCAGAAAATAAAGAACTCGAAAACCTAGCTTTGAAATAAGGATATTTGTCAGCAGTTCTGGATTCTTCTAGCAGAGTTATGNAAAATTTTGTCAGGAATATATAGAAATATACTCATCATAGTATGTGATATTGAATGTCTTTCACAATATTTAAATGTTATTTATTGAGCTGTTGTTGCATCCTTGGGTATATTTTCATACAGGAATACCCATTTGCTTAAATGACACCTTTAAAGAGCCTTGCAGAATTAATGAGATGTCAATTACTTTGTTATTGTAGAAAAGGAAGAAGATATTTAACAATAAACAGGAAAAAAGTATAGAATGAATGGTAATGGTAGTGAAATCATTATCTGTGAGGTGGCCACCTGATTCAAAGCATATGCGTGTGTATTTATGTATCATTAGAGATATCTCTAAATAAATTACAAAGAAATCCAGAGCAATATGTGAGGAAATATTAAGATCTTCTCAAGGGTTAACAACCATTTTCAGTGAGAAGCCAGGAAGTATTTCAGGCTTTGGGGCATCATAATTAATTATAATTCACCTTGTAGTGAAAAAACAGTCACTGATGATGTGTGTAACCAGAGGAGTGTAGCTGTGGTCCAATAAAATTATATGTTTAGAAAAGACAGTGGGTTAAATTTGGTGTGAGGGTCATAGTATACCAATCTCTGTTCTACACTGACCAAAAGAAAAGGGTATCCATTGTCCATACCCAAACATCTGTGCTGGGGAGCTAATATAAATGGAGGTTATTTGCAAACACCAATTCTAATGCAGATGTTTTTAGTATTATGCCATGACTTTTCTAAATTAAAATAATCATTGAAGTTGGGTTTCTTTGGAAGAAGTAGGTTTAGGAAAATTTGACAAATTTTCTTTTTGTAATTGAAATTCTATTAAATGAACTAAATTAAAATACCCAGCAGAGCTAACGTTGCTTCATTGTTTGGCTCCTTTAGTCTGTACATTCTATTACTTTTTTCTCTTTTCATTGACAACTTGAATATTTTTAATGTGTTTTCCTTACGTAAATTTTGTAAAGCGATTTTCTGAGGAGCTGGGAGAGGCCAAATTGGTAAGTACATGTTTCCGTGGCTTCAAAAGAAAAATATACTTACCTTGTTTTGTTAAAAAATGAATCGTGTCCTGCCTGAAGAGTCAGAAACTCTAAATTCTATATTATATTAGCCATATGTGAGCTCCGTGAGAAAGGAGATTCTATCAATGACTCTTTCTTAGTCTGTGATGGGGACAATGAGGTGTTTTTATCTGGAACAATAGTTTACTCTGATGAGATAGTGAATTGTAAGATAGTATGAAAGAGTTTGGAAGAGAATTTAAAATTTTGGAAAGATTTCTAGGAAAAAATATAAATCTAAAATATCTACCTGTCTATATTATTATGAACTGACAACATAAGGAAAAATATGAAGACATAGAACATTATGCAAGTAAAAAAATTAAGTGATTAATATGTGTGTGAAGGAGGCAAATGTTTACTCAAGAAAGTACCTATAATATGCTAATTAAATCTCCAGTGAATATTTCCATGAAACTAGTCCTAAAATTACCCATCATTGATTTAACTATTAAGATGATAGGGGAGGAAAACATGGTAAGTTTTAAGAGAGAGAAACTCTTATTCATATAATAGAAAGTTAATTGAAGATGTCTAAAAATAGATAAATCAAAGAAGCAGTTTATACACATTATTTAAAGGTTTGTAATTTAGCATTGAGATTAAAAAAATAACTGAAAGGGTCAAAAGCCTTTGATTCTAGGGAACAGGACCAATGAGCAGGCATGAGGAGATAGAAAATTTTGAGATTAAGGACTAATTTTTCATTATAATCTATTCAGTGGTATTTTATATTCTAAGTGTATGTATTGGATAAAAATTACTTATTATAAATAAAAAGTATAGATTTAGAGAACATAGAGAACATTGTAAAAACTTTCAAAGAATCAGCTGACAAACATGGTTTCCTCCATAAACCAGATTACCAGTGACAATTTATCTTTCTAGAATTCCATGAATTGTCCAAAACTAGGTTGGTTCTGAAGAGTGTCAAATGCCTGGATAATTCGTTTGGGTGAAAAGTAAGTATATTGATTCCAAAACTTATTCAAGCACAGCTTGAACTTTCTTGTTCAAGCTACATTATAGAGCTGCATGTCCAATCTCTATATTACCTGTTAGTATAAAGCTACACCTATAAATAGGTTGCTGAGTCATTATATCGCTTCATATTGGCTCCAAATTAAATACATGCAGGTTTGGTAGCTTAAACTAAAGATTAATCAGTCTAAATCAGTCTATGAAGACGTGTGCCTGAATCATAACAGGTTTTGAGAAAAAACAAGCAATTTTGACTTAAGAACTTACCAAGTATACTTTTTGTTCTATGAAAATTACTGATAGTATTAATTTTGGAGTTCTAGATAGAATTTTTGTCAGAATGAAAGGCAACATCAAAGTCTTTGGACCAATCAGAAGACATGGTCATCTGCAGAGTGCCCTCTGGTGGCCTAGTTGAGTAATTCTAGTCTCTTCTCACTTGGAAGTGAGTGTCTTGGAAGACAATAGAACTTCATTCAGTTTCTAAAACAGGCCTTTTTTCAGTAACTGGCAGCAACCCGGCAACAGTAATTTGCAAACCCTGCCCTTTATTAAAATTCATTGTTGCTTTCAGAGTTAGAGAACTATAATTTGAGAGATCCAAGCAAGACCAAGAAGAAGTAACATTTTATGTAATCACTTTCAAGAGCTGCTGTATAATTAAACACATGTGCAATTAATTTTAAGCAAAAACAGCAGCCGTTATGCAGTGGAAAGTTGCTTTATACTAGCCCTGGTTTATAGCAACAGAATGGATATGATGTCAAGTATTACAATTGGCACCGTTCCAGTAAATTTAGACTTTCATGAAAGTACCATCAATAGAACATTGTTTTTGCTTTTGCTTTACTTTTCTCCAGTTTTGTGGCTCTGTTTTAGTAGCAAAACATGTGGTGTATTAGTTGTGGCAGTTTGGGCTATGGCTGTAGGGTGTGTAATACCAAGAAATCTATGCTGAAATTCTATTTACAAGACAAATACCCACTCAACTGGGGGAAAATAAAATTTGCATATTTAATTTTTCCTTTTCTTTTATACAATTTATTAAAAGTACTTTGTAAGATGAACTAATCATGCAATAACCTAATTTACATGGAATACAATAAAAACTAAAATTCCTGTTACAAAGTTTTTTTTAAAAAACATAATTTTTATTTTAAAAAGTTATATACTGTCTCTGCATAATGCTCATATGCTGCTGAAGTTGAAAGGCATGGCCACCTTGAAACATTGTGGCATTATGTAACTCTTGTAAAAGGTACATTTTAAAAAGAGATTGTATGAGGAACACACCTTTTCTAATGTATTCCCTGGCAATATACAGTATTCTTACCATACAAAACATAAAACTGTCCATCAAACAATTTACTTTTTAGTTCAAGATCTAGTTAATGTTTAATTTAGATCATTCTGGGTCACTTATGAGCAGAGAAGATTGGTTGAGTAAAACACTAATCATAATTTTGAAATCTGATATTTCTACTTTCAATTAACCTCTGATTGGAAGCTATCAGAGACTTTTGAAATCGTACAATACATGAAGACTGCTATTATAAAATGCAAACAACTGCATTCTCAATGAACTTCATTGAATTCTGGAAATAATGTCAGTAGAGGTTCAGAAAATAAAGAACTCGAAAACCTAGCTTTGAAATAAGGATATTTGTCAGCAGTTCTGGATTCTTCTAGCAGAGTTATGACCAGGGGAAATGATTTGAATCCATAAATAAGTCCCATGCAGTGCAATCTAGATCAAGATAATTACAAGGAACTCTTTAATATGAAGCTGTCTGTAGAAAGAGTTCTTAGAGAAGGTTTGAAGAGCCCCCTTCAACCTAGATGCTTTGTGAACTTTAGTAAATCTTGCTGCTTTGTGAACTTTCTACTTTAATTCTAATTAATTNAAGGATATTTGTCAGCAGTTCTGGATTCTTCTAGCAGAGTTATGACCAGGGGAAATGATTTGAATCCATAAATAAGTCCCATGCAGTGCAATCTAGATCAAGATAATTACAAGGAACTCTTTAATATGAAGCTGTCTGTAGAAAGAGTTCTTAGAGAGATAAGGTTTGAAGAGCCCCCTTCAACCTAGATGCTTTGTGAACTTTAGTAAATCTTGCTGCTTTGTGAACTTTCTACTTTAATTCTAATTAATTAAGTAGCATTTAGCACTTTCTGGATGCCAAGGACTGAAGAATGCCCTGGAAACCACTGATGGGCAAAATAGTTAATAGCCTCTACCCTGAAGAGATTTACATTCTTCACAAGTAATAAACAAGTGAATGTCAAGTTTAGTAATTATTTTTTGTATTAATGCTACTAAAGACTAGAGATTTTGAAAACGCCTTTGAGGCAGTGACAAGTTAAGGTGTGATTGGAAGGAAGGAGTGAGTATAGGAATAGATTTGCTGGATTTCAAAGAAACTAAAAGATTTGCTTTGCTATAGTATAGTATGAATCAGAGTACATGGGCATTTTAAGCCATGCATAGCGCTATACATGAAATGAGAATCATTAAGAAATTTAAACTGGCAGTGCCAAGCTCTGATTTATCTTGAGGATGATCCCTCTTTGCCTGTAGAAAAATGGATTACTAGGAGGTAAAAATGAAGTAGGCACACCAAGTAAGAACGTATACTGCATCCAGGAAAGAGATTTTGGTGGTTTGAAATAAGATGGTAGACTTAGAGTTGGAAAGAAAGGAGCAGGTACAAATATATTTTATGGTTGGGTTTGATAGAGTTTGTAGATGAAGCAAAGGAATCAGGAGAGTCACAGATAAAAGGTTGGCTTCTAAGTTTCTTTTTTTAACAACTAGAAACATTGTGGTATTGTTTACTAAAGATGTCAGAGACTGGGGAAAAGGCTTGAAAAAGTCTAGTTGGAAATGTTAAATTTCAGATGCCCCTGGGCATCTAAATGGAGATGTTAAATAGGCAGTCAGATGTATAAATAAGAAGCACAGAGAAGAGTTTTGGGTTGGAGATAAGAATGGGAGTTGTCAGCATGTAATCAAACACCATCCTCATTACTCATGTTCTAATGAGCAAGGACCTTGGCCCAAGAGAGCTGTTTCCACAATAGGAAGCAACATTTTCAGCTCCAAATACTTCTTTTTCATAACCTCTAATAAGTCATTTTATCATGTATTTCATTTTCTCGGAGCTTTGTAATGTCATGGAAAGTATTATAATTTCTGTAATGATGAGAAGCAGCATTGTGTAGTGGAAAAAATAATTCACCCCACATCAAAACTTACATCTACCATTTATTAGCGGTGTAACTTTGGTCACGCTGCTTAATGTCTTTGAGCCTGTGTGTACTTGCCCTCCATGAAAACACATGGCTGAAAATAGCCTCTGTACCAATAGGATAGGTATGTGCGTATTTTATTTTGGGAAATCTCACCTCAAATATTTCACAGTAAAAAAAAAATGATAAAGCAATTGCTAATTTAAGGGGTTACTAAAGAGTACTAAGTTGTTAATACCCAACTATGGTTTAAACAGTTACTCTACCCACAATATGCTAGAAATATCCTATCCTATATACCAATACCATTGGGAAAGTAAATCTACTTCTGATTAGCATGATGAGTCATCCATACTCAACTTCTATTTGAAATTGAGGAAGAGANGCATCCAGGAAAGAGATTTTGGTGGTTTGAAATAAGATGGTAGACTTAGAGTTGGAAAGAAAGGAGCAGGTACAAATATATTTTATGGTTGGGTTTGATAGAGTTTGTAGATGAAGCAAAGGAATCAGGAGAGTCACAGATAAAAGGTTGGCTTCTAAGTTTCTTTTTTTAACAACTAGAAACATTGTGGTATTGTTTACTAAAGATGTCAGAGACTGGGGAAAAGGCTTGAAAAAGTCTAGTTGGAAATGTTAAATTTCAGATGCCCCTGGGCATCTAAATGGAGATGTTAAATAGGCAGTCAGATGTATAAATAAGCACAGAGAAGAGTTTTGGGTTGGAGATAAGAATGGAGTTGTCAGCATGTAATCAAACACCATCCTCATTACTCATGTTCTAATGAGCAAGGACCTTGGCCCAAGAGAGCTGTTTCCACAATAGGAAGCAACATTTTCAGCTCCAAATACTTCTTTTTCATAACCTCTAATAAGTCATTTTATCATGTATTTCATTTTCTCGGAGCTTTGTAATGTCATGGAAAGTATTATAATTTCTGTAATGATGAGAAGCAGCATTGTGTAGTGGAAAAAATAATTCACCCCACATCAAAACTTACATCTACCATTTATTAGCGGTGTAACTTTGGTCACGCTGCTTAATGTCTTTGAGCCTGTGTGTACTTGCCCTCCATGAAAACACATGGCTGAAAATAGCCTCTGTACCAATAGGATAGGTATGTGCGTATTTTATTTTGGGAAATCTCACCTCAAATATTTCACAGTAAAAAAAAAATGATAAAGCAATTGCTAATTTAAGGGGTTACTAAAGAGTACTAAGTTGTTAATACCCAACTATGGTTTAAACAGTTACTCTACCCACAATATGCTAGAAATATCCTATCCTATATACCAATACCATTGGGAAAGTAAATCTACTTCTGATTAGCATGATGAGTCATCCATACTCAACTTCTATTTGAAATTGAGGAAGAGAAATGATTTATGGTCAGTGGTTAATTTGCCTCTTTAGTAAGTGATTTCAGATTACAGTATCTTTAATATTGGCTGTGTTAAGTGATTGTGGGTATTTTGATAATTCTACATATTATTCCAAATGACAATAAGACATTAACTAGGTAAAGTGCAATCTCAGGGAATATGCAGTTTCTGAAATGATCAGCAGAGAGCCTCAGTAAGGCTACTATGGATACATTTCTGCACCTTCTGGAGGCAGTAATGATCAAATGGTAATAATTAAAATTGCAAAATAATTGAAACAATTATTTAGTTTAGCCAGAAAAGCTGCCTAGTAATGAGTTATGATTTTTTTTCATGGAAAAAAAAACAAATAACAAAACAAACAAAAGAAAACCCTGACCTGAATTAATGTGTAAATTAGAAGAAAATGAAGGTTATTTAAAAATATTGCCCAGAGGCTTTTTTGTCAATTATGTATGTGGATTATGTAGTGGAAAGTTCAGCATATTCCCCAAGATAAATATTCTGTTTTCCCTGTTTGCAAAGAAGCACTGCAGAATCTCTCTCTATAAAAGCTTTGCTTCCATTAGGGAATTTAAGACCATTTCTGGAATAAAATTTGGAGTGTTTTCTAAAGGCTAAAATTCGGGGCGCCTGGGTGGCTTAGTTGGTTAAGTGTCCGGCTTTCACTTAGGTCATGATCTCACGGTTCGTAGGTTCGAGCCCCGCGTCGGGCTCTGTGCTGACTGCCAGCTCAGAGCCTGGAGCCTATTTCAGAGTCTGTATCCCCCTCTCTCTCTGACCCTCCCCTGCTCATGCTGTCTCTCTCTCTCTCCTAGAAATAAATAAAAATATATATATTAAAAAAAAACTTTTAAAGGCTAAAATTCAACATTTGAATGGGAAAAATGTGTGTGTTGGAATTTAACAGTTTGGTGGCATATGTGCAAAGTAATTGTGATAATAATAAGTAACAATCACTGAGTAGTGATTTCCATGTATTGGGCAATGTACTAAGCATTTTATCAACATAGTCCCATATAATCCTCATAACAATCATATGTGATGATGATTATTATATCTAGTTTACATATAAGAAATTTGGGGCTCATAAAGATTGAGTGATTTGTTCAAGGTTACTCAGCTGATACATGGCAGAGCTAAATGGGAATCCCTGTTGATCTCAACTCTGAGTCCACATGATAACCACTAAACATTAATGGATTGCAGGACATACTGATCTTTTAATATATATTGTAAAAATAGGTGTTCATGTATTGATTACTTCAGCACTAATCTATTCACACTANCTCCTCTAGGGTGTTGATAGTTTCCTGTCTCATGTTCAGGTCCTTTATCCATTTTGAGTTTATTTTTCTATTCACACTATCTTTTATAAGAACAACTGTATTTGTTTATCAAATATAGATTTGTGATACCAGTGCTGAATCCCCCTATGGAGTTTTCTTTACTAATTGACTATTCTATAAAAATGATCTCTCTGTTTAGTTCTCTCTACAAAGAACAAGAGAAAAGGTTTTACCCAATATATCATATAATTAAATTATTGAATATGGTTAAAATAAATAATTTATAATTTTAATGCTATATTTATAGCATTTAATTATGTGCTTACTTTTTACAATCTATTTCTAGAAAAAGAATATAAAATAGTCTGTGCAATTATGGTCTTTTTTAAGGTTTGTTTTTACATAGAAGAAGCCTGGGTATAAGTACATCTTAATGATTATCTTGGCATAGCTTAATAATGCCTGTTGGATGTTTTGGGGTGTATTTTTTGTGAATTATTTTAATTTAAAGTTTTCCATAGTCAATTTGCATTATTTTTATAATAGAATGTGTGTGTATGCATATGTGTGTATATACCAAGTAATAATCAAACTAATATTTCTAACATGGCTAAGCTGTTTATCAGTGCTTATCCCTTCTATTCTTTGATTCTGCAGAGGACCCCTATCTGGTACATAAAGCAAATATTATTGTCACTTCATTAAATCAATTAAATATTTTCTGACACTTATGTTCTATGCTCTGGGCTCGGGGCTAAGTGTAATAATGGACAGGATAGACACAGTCTATGCCCTCATGGAATTTAACAGGTAAAGAAATCCTACCACCTTGGGGTTGGGATACTTACCTGAGGTCACATGACCACAGTGATAGCACCTGTGCTAAATTTCAGATCTTTAAGTCATTTTACTGCAAATTTTAGGACACTCTTAAACAAGCAGAGTTGGATATGTTTATATAAGAAATGTGAGCTTAAATTGGGGGTGTCATTAATTGCAGGAAGATTTGAGGCTTTCTCCAGTGGGAAATCAGTCATGAGACATTCCTGTGTATGGGAATAACTTTAACTGACTAATAAGAAGTTAGTCTGCCATTGGTATGACACTTTCTTTTCTCTGGTTGTGGAAAACTCCTACGTGATTCCATTGTCTACAGTGTCCTTTTACTCTGTTTCATTTTAGCTCTTGTTCTGTTGCCATAGCTATATTTTAAAAATATAATCTTGGTCATGCCACTTAACTTTTGTGAAAGCCCCAATGATCGTGAACTGGAATATAAAGTAATCAATAGTGTTTACAATCTGGTCCCCAAATATCTTTATAGTTTTGCATCCATTTGTCTACATAACCATATGTTCTTAACTCTGGTGGCTCCAATTTGCTTTTATTGCCCAAACAAGTCCTATTCATTCATGCCTTTTATCCCATCTTAACCAAATTAACTCTTATTCATAATTGAAAAACCAGTCTGAATATATTTTTCTCTGTATTTTCCAGGTAAAATTGTTTTTTGCTCTTTTGTGTTCCATGTGACCCTATTTTCACCTAATATGATGGTCAAATGTTCAGGAGAGTTTCTTCTACCAGAAAGTATATGTCTATAGAACAGGGAACAATTTTGGAAAGCCACGGCACCATGCTGAGCACACAGAAATCCAGTAACTGAGTACTGAATGAATGGAGAAAGTATGAGTAATTTGCAGAAGAGATAAAAATATGTGTTGGAGTAAGGATGTGTCCATTCTCTCATCTCTTCTTTCTACATTCTGAACCAATTGGAAAGTAGTCAAAAAAGTCATAATGGGTCAAAACATTAGCTCTGTTATGCTAAAGCTGGAAAGGAGACTGCAGTGAGCCTAGGACCTGGATTTAGCCTACCATTTTTAGCCTCAAACATACCTGCTCATCCACAACATGAACAGGTGGAAAATAGAAGTGACCTCCCTTAGGGTTAGAGCCTCTCCAGTGAGTTTACTCCATAGAAAAGGAAGTACAGAAAACGTTGGCAGACAAATACCTCAAGGGACAGAGAGACAAAAGAAGAGTTATTCGGCAGGTCAGCAGTTACATAAGACTCCTACAGGGTGAGAAAGGGACTGAGAGAGGGTGGCATTTCCTAATAATGTTTTTATTATTTTTATTTTTAATAGAATTCATTTTACAGAAGTTTTAGTTTCACAGTAAAATAGAGCAGAAAATAGTTTGCCAACTCCCCTTGTGCCTACATACTCTCAGCCTTCCTAATGTATTTTATTATTATGCATCTTAAATCTATATATTCTACATATGCTTTTATAGCTGAAATTAACAGCTCAATACAAACTTAAAAACATACATGCAGTAGTATGCAGGCACAGATTTAGGAAGAATTGGAACAAGTGTTTTCCTTAACATATACTGAACATTATTCACCATGATAGTGGAATATTTTTTTTCTAGTTGGCTGCTAGTTTGATTGAATTTGATTACAGTGAACAGTTTTAGGAGATATGATACTGCTAATTGGAAACAATGACATTTAAATATATATTTATAACATATTTTCTTGAAGTCTTTAAGAACTGAATGATTACTTTTATCCTAATAGAGCTCCAAAATCATCTAAGGAGGCAATATTGTTCATAAAGTATCTGAAGCATCTGCCTAAGAACCACTGTACTGGAGTGGTGCATCTGTTACAATTGAAGAACGTACATTGGGTGTTAGATGACTCAGTCAGTTAAGCATCCAGTTTTTGCTCAGGTCATGATCTCCCAGTTCATGAGTTTGACCCCACCATTGGGCTCTGTGCTGACGGCTCAGAGCCCGGAGCCTGCTTTGAATTCTGTGTCTCCCTCTCTTTCTGCCTCTCCTGCACACATGCTCGCTCGCTCTCTTTCTCTCTCTCCAAATTAATTAAACATTAAAAATTATTTAAAGAACATACATGGACACAATGTTATCACCCAAAGTCCATAGTTTACATTACAGTTCATTTTTGGCCTTGCACATCCCATGAGTTTTGACAAATGTACACAGTGTGTACATTCCAGCTAATTTAAATAAAATTGAGATTAAAATGCAGGTAGATCCAACATATTTGCTAATTTAATGACTCTAGAACCTCTAGAACACTATGTTTATTATTGTTTATATTTACTTATAAATCCAATTACATATTTTAAAATATATCACTAGAAAACTCTTAGATTTTGGATTATACAGTGCTTTTATCTACTATAACTTGATATACCATATGCTTAGTAAGTGATGTCCACTTTAGAGTAAATTTCTTATTTTCCAGTTGATATATGAGGTCTGGGTAAGGAGTTTCACATGATGATAAAAGATTAAACACATCGACTATTACTTTCTCCTCACACACATCTAAAATAAAAGGTTTTTAAATGCCAGAAGCTCACAAGAATATAGATAATGGGGGAGAATTAAAACCAAATAATATTTTGGAAGCTAGTAATCAGACAAACCAGTGGTAACAGACTCAGAAGTCACTAGAAGGTTGAATCCTACTTCACTAGTGGAGAAAGCCAAGAATTAATGCAATTTATAGTGCAGAATGTCCAGAAGGTCTCATTTATTGGTGGCACCAGGTATCCCTAAAAGAGACACTGAAAGTCATGTTAAAACAAGAAGATTAGTTGAAAATCCAATTAAGAAGCAAAAATATGAGATTGGCAACTTCTGTTTCTGTACTCTGACTGAATATTAGAAGTATTTTCTTTCGAAAGGGTAAAATAGTCTCTGGGTAGTGAGTCTCAGTTACAGTTGAAAAGAAAGGCCCAATTCAAAAGCTAGGTGAATTAAGTGAATATTTCTATACAAAATTTTCACACCCCTCTTTTATACACACACTATTTATCACTTAACTCACAGAAAACTGACACTACCTCTGGATTCTCCAAGAAGATGACTTAAGATTCTTTTATGCAGAATATAATCAGCCCAATAGGAAATACTTAAAGATACTGACTTAGTTGGTCTGTTGACAAAACTATCAAGAAAATTACTCTATAGTGTAGTCTACATGTATCAAGTATGACATGTATACTCAGAGCATCTATTCAGTTTTTTACTTAAATAGTTGTAAGTGTTAACAGACAAATAAAAATAAATCTGACTTTTTTTTGTAAGTTTATTTATTTATTTTTGATAGAGAAATGGGCAGAGAGAGAGGGAGAGAGAAAGAATCCCAAGCAGACTGCATACTGTCAGTGCAGAACTCACGAACCGTGAGACATGACCTGAGCTGATATTGGATGCTTAACCAACTGAACCACCCAGTGGCTTAAAAAATGTAACTTTTGAAGAAGTTCCCTAGGAGAGATGCTAAAGTACCAAACGAAAAGATATAATAATTTATTTATTTATTTATTTAAAAGAGATTTTTTTTTTTTTTTAATGTTTCATTTATTTCTAGGAGAGAGAGAGAGAGAGCGTGAGCAGGGGAGGGTCAGAGAGAGAGGGAGTCACAGACTGAAACAGGTTCCAGGCTCTGAGCTGGCAGTCAGCACAGAGCCCTACGCGGGGCCCGAACCCACGAACCGCGAGATCATGACCTAAGTGAAAGTCGGACGCTTAACCGACTAAGCCACCCAGGCGCCCCAAAAAAAGATATAATAATTTAAAAGAAACAGATTCAATGGGAACAAAAAGAAAACTTTAAAAATGAACAAACATAAAAACGAACACGAATGTTCTTTAAAAAATATGAAATATGAACATGATACCATAGAAAAAGAACAAAGAAATACTACTAGACATTTTTTAAAAAATGAAGTAATCATGAAAAGTCAATAGAGGAATTTAAAGGGAAATTTGTTGAAAACTTCAGAGAAACAAAGGAAAAAGAGGAATTAGGAAAGAAGATGTAAAGTAATAGCAGTAGTGATAATAATTAGAGGAGCAATCCAATAGTGCTTTCAAATAAGCACTTTCAAATCTCTCTTAAAAGAGATCACTGATAAAATAAAGGATAAAAATCATCCAATCTTTTTTCTAATGGAAACGACATGGATTAAGTTTCAATATTAAAATGGCCCAATAAGCATCCAGAACAATTGTTGAAAATAATTTCTTCCTTTTCAAATAACATAAAACTCTAAACTATGCAATGATACACAATTTTTAGCAAGAGAAATTGGGAAAACAAGCTCCAAATCAAAGTGACAAAATTCAGAATAGCTTCAGTCTTCAGAACATCGACATTGTCTTGCTTTGTCCTGCAAAGTCTAATGTAAATAGTAGAATTCTGTACCCATCTAAACTATCATGGAATTTGAGCATAGTATGAAGACACTGATACCTATAAGTGCAT
The DNA here is from genome assembly GCF_008692635.1 of Crocuta crocuta. Classification (NCBI taxonomy): domain Eukaryota; kingdom Metazoa; phylum Chordata; class Mammalia; order Carnivora; family Hyaenidae; genus Crocuta; species Crocuta crocuta. The sequence continues at coordinate 4,073,224 of NW_027531875.1, read as the reverse complement.
TATTTGTCTCTTAAGCACACATTGTTTGTATGCTACTGGTGCTTCATTATAACAAAGAGAATATTATGGGATATAGGAAAGACATGATCCAACTAAGAAGACAGTTTAATAGAATTATCAGAATAATTCCTGGTACTAGAAATATGTACTAGAAATCAGCTTGCCCAGATGGGGATTAGAATGTTCTGAAAATTTTTCTTCATTGAGTTGAAGTTGAATGAAGTTCAAGTTGAATGAAGTTGAAGTTGAGGTGCCTGATTGTTAGTGAAGAGGTTCAGACAACTGGCGAAGAGTTTAAGGTTGAGATTTTACTCAATATGAAATAAAAAATAAAAGAAAGGGCAATGGTTAACTCTAGGGAAAACAAGAAAACAAATATTTCAACCAAAACTTTATGAGAAGGATATGTTAAGAGATGGATAGTTTGGGGTATTAAAAGAGGGTAAGAATCTCTTTTCCATTGTAAGGAGAAAATTTATATGCCTTAAATGTCTCAGGAAATAGCTACATAAACTTATTTTTTTTTAAATTTTTTTAAGGTTTTTATTTATTTCTAGGAGAGAGAGAGCGTGAGCAGGGGAGGGTCAGAGAGAGAGGGAGTCACAGACTGAAACAGGCTCCAGGCTCTGAGCGGGCAGTCAGCACAGGGCCCGACGCGGGGCTCGAACCCACGAACCGCGAGATCATGACCTAAGCGAAAGTCGGACGCTTAACCGACTAAGCCACCCAGGCGCCCCAACATAAACTTATTTTTAAAGAGATTTCAAATGAAGGAGTTGAAAATACGCTTACAGTGCTTTCAGAGTCATATACTGTCTGCCCCTGTTTTAAATCTCTCATCTTATTTCCTCCCAATATCCATCTAAGTCGGTCCACTCCAACTGAAATGGACTCTTATTTTCCATGAACACCCCAGAAAGTTTATGCATCAAGGGCTTTAAGTTTGCAGTTTCTTTTCCTGGGGTATGTTCTCCTCAAATATCCTTATGGCTAGTTCCTCATTCAGTTAGATAACTCAAACATCACCATCTCAGGAAGATCTTCCCTAGCTAACATATACAAAACTTCTACCTCCCCTGCCAACTTCTCATCCTTCTTCCTTTATATTTCTCCTTACTACTTCATAATACTTCATATTACTTAATGTACTCTTTATTATATTTTCCTTATCCACCACCTCCTCACAAATTTTAGCTTACTTGTGGGCAGTGAGGGAAGCTCCACAGAAGGGGTATGCAGTGCTTACTGTTGTATCCTCCAGTGCCTAGACAAATGCACAGGGTACAGTAACTTCTTAATAGACAAAGGACCATTAGTTAATAAATGAATAAACAAATACATGAAAAGAATAAATTGAAAGCATGCAATGAAAAACCATTTCTAAATGTATATAATTGCAAAATTAAAAATAATTTTAAAGGCTAAAATAAAGATGAACTATTGTTTAGTGCTCATGAATGTTTTAACCAACTATCCCCAAAACATATACTGTCCCCCAAAACAAGACATAACTGGGAAAAAGAGCAGCAATTCCATTTAATCGATGTTTTTCCATGTGAATTCATGTGACGTGTTCTAATTTTTCAAAAGGAAGTTAGGAAAGAGGAATTCTGAGATCTTCACTATTTTCTCATCTGACATTTCTTGTAAGCCTCCATTTCATTAATAGTTTCATTATGCAGAATTCAGTTATTGTCATTCAGAAACAATTTGGAGAGATATGCCATTATAGAGTTTGCATGCATAAATAAGCATACTATTAATAATCAATGGCAATTAGCACACAATGCACTTCCCCTTAAATTTAATTATATGCTTGATTAAGAGTGTTTGGGTACTTAATTAAAATAAGAAGGTCCAATGATACTTAATTCTCACTTATATTCATATTACAATCCTAATAACTCCAGGCCTCACTCAAACCATGCATAGCTCCTATTAATTTTAATCAGAAGTATGCATGCTCACTGAATTAAGCCTAAAATGCAATTGGATAGGTCACATCAGGGAAAATAGTCTGCAGTCTGATAGTATGGAATGAGAGAAGAGTCTAGTGCAAGCAGTTGAACAGAGAGATAATTGTCATAATTGGTTTCAATTAGTTTTTCATAGCTCTTGTGAAACAATTTCTATTGTGCTATACCATGAGCTATAACCAGTAACAAAACTAGTTAGCATGATTAGTAGATGTCAGTGCTTAAAAAGGTAAAGTACATTCTAATGTTAAGATCTCAGTGAAGATAAATGAACTGAATAACAGTGTAAATGCATTGTTGGGAAACATTTGCCATTGTTAAATGTGATGTGGTTTGAATAGAATGAAATCAGACATATTCAATGAACTCAAGGCTCATAAATACACATTTCCTAGAAGAAAGAGTTCATGTGCAAATCCTTTCAGTATGAAACAAATGACCATTAAGTGAAATTTAAAATGTGGTGATATCAAGAAACTCACAACATAGTTAAAATTATAGTGTGTTCCTATTAATTTGCTTAAGTAGCTCAAATAAATTTCTGTAATGCTGATGGTACCAGAGAAGAAACTGAAGTATTAAAAGCCTCTCTGGCCACACATTAGTAAATGGCACAGATAGAATTCATAGCCAGGTTTATTTGATTTCATTCCTAGAGTATTTTTCACTATTCATTTTCTGATGATGAGGTTAATTGCAAGAATGCAAGTTAACTGGAACAAGCCCCTTTGTTTCTAATTTTCCTTCACATCTTCAGAGCTCTTCATGTAGGGAGGAAAGATTGAACATTACTCTGGAAAAATAAAATAGTCAAGATTCATTGTATTCTTTGTCATCCAAGAAACTCTCAATTCTGTACCAATCCTACCTCCACAAAGATTACTGTCTCAGAATTTGTTTCAGTATGGGATTCAGAATTTTTTTCTCAAAGGGAATTGAATTCCCAAAGAGATTTGAAATAATTTGGACTGAACATAGATTTTAGAGCAGTATAAGCAGGCACAATTATAGAGGATTTTGACCATCAAATGGGAAATTGGACTTGCTTCTGTAACCAGAAATGGAAGGATTATATGGGGGTACCTTGAAAGAATTAACCTATAAACTCTCAAATAGGATGAAGGGGAGATCCCTAAAAATGAGGCAGAATGATCAGACAAATTGTCAATCTCTATTTCATTCTGTAATTGAAAATGATAGGGAAAAAAAAGCACCCCCCCTCCTCATTTCTGAGACTTCCTCATGGTGAATATGAATTAAGTTCCACTAAGCATATGTACTTTGTGTGAGAATGAAGCATGGAACTTAGGCACAGGCAGTTCTCCCACAGATTCTCACTGTGGATTTCATTATCCATGTTGCAATTTTACATCACTCCGGCATTTTGCAGCTTTCTGTGGATGAAACATAGTGGTGTATTCGTTGCTTCTTGCTGACTCCCTGATTTTTCAATTGCAAGTTCAAGAGATTCTTCTCCAAGTCTCTTTCCCCTGGTTAGAAGTTGGTGGTGAGGTGGCAGTGACTTAATTAATGTAAACTTAAGTCCAGTGGTGGCTTCGAGGTAGTAGTCTGCTTTTTAGGCCAATTCTATATTAATCAAGAGATCCAGCCTATGACTTTTTCCTAGAAACTATGTTAACTCCCTTTATGCTTTAAAATGTTTTTTTAAACTTTTTTTTGTGTCTGGCATTGATGAAATATTTGTACTGAAATTGGGGTGTTAAATACCTACAACATGCATTAATGTTTTATAGTCAGGAATCGCAGTGAGGAAACATTATGAACTAGGCAGCTGGTGACTTTTCTATGTCATAGCAAGTGTAGTGAAGTACAGTAAAGCCTTGGTTTACAAGCATGATTTATTCTGGAAACATGCTTGTAATTCTGATCACTCGTATATCAAAGCAAATTTCAAGAACCATTGGCTCAATTGTGGTTGTATGATGTTCAGCGTCTCGTACTACTCATATTGCAAGACATGGCTCATTTTCCAAGTTAAAATTTATTAGAAATGTTTGCTTGTCTTACAGAACACTCACAGAACAAGTTCTTCACAATGCAAGGTTTTACTGTACTTGCTCTGACAACCTGGAAGGCAGAACAATGAGGATCTAGTTCAGAAGAATGAAAGAAAAATTGTTAAAGCCTGTGCCTTTTCCTGGCTGTCTTTGACACGGTTTTACAACACAGACAAGAGCTCAAGCATACACACATAGGCCAGTTTTAAAAGAGGGATGGAAATAAAGTCTAAAATTCTCATGACTTTTGAGTTGGAAAAGCCCACTGCTGCTGTACAGCAGGGGATAGGAAGGCTTGTCAGAGTCTCTTATTAAGTTACTCAGTCAAAGGATGGAAGCCAGCCCTGGGGCAAAGAGGAGACAAATACTGTTGCATTCCTGCCCAAGCTTATTGCTTCAGATTACTCCAAGGTAGTCCCAATTAAAAAGACAACGAGAGAGATGGAAAATAGTTTGGGGGTGGGTGGGGAGTGTTCACTGGCATGTGAAAATAACTGGAAACAAACCAGTTCCTAGTAAGTCTTTGGGGGAGATTTAGCCAAATAAATCCTAGAACTCTTCAAATCCCTTTGATTACTAAATTCTTTTTTGTAAAGTTTATTTATTGTTTTTGAGAGACCAGGAGTACAAAATGGGGAGAGGCAGAGAGAAGGAGAGAGAGAATCCCAGGCAGGCTCTGCACTAATGGTGGGGCTTGAATCCATGAACCACAACACCATGACCTGAGCTGAAATCTGACGCTTAACCGACAGAGGCACCCAGGTGCCCCTGACTATTAAATTCTTAAGGACATCTTTAGGATATGAGCCCTGTACTCCCAAGGATAGTCTACTCTCCCATTCCCCCCTCAAAGTTTGCCACAGAGAATGTGGACAGGTAAGAACTATTCAACAGGAAATGCCAGTGGACAACAGAAGACACAGAACACAGGAGTACGTTCTGGAGAACAAAACCAGGGTCCTCCAAGGTAGGAGGAGCTTCACAATGCCTAATATGTTCCATTCATTTTCATGACCAGTGACTGTGGACTATTTCCTTTTCTTATCCACAGAGGGATATTTATTTTAGCCATTCCTTTTCTGCTTTAACAGGTACTGATCCATGAGGAACTAGAATTGACCTTAACAGGGAGTGGGGAAAAGGTGGTGCATTTCCCAGAAGCTTTGGAATTTGAATAGAATGTAGTAATGAGAATGGGTTTTGTCAGGAATAAAGGAAAGGGAGGGAAAGCTTCTTTCTCTCAGTATCCTCTTTGAATTCAAGGTAGCTTGGAATTCAACATTTCTGGAAATCCAGTGCCACCAAGTTTACAAATGCAAGTCCCAAGGGGCTGGCAGAGCAGCAAGATGGAAGAAATCTTGGGACCCTGAAGACCTGAGGGCATAGTCTGGTCTCTCCTAGCCTAGACCAATNTTTTAGCCATTCCTTTTCTGCTTTAACAGGTACTGATCCATGAGGAACTAGAATTGACCTTAACAGGGAGTGGGGAAAAGGTGGTGCATTTCCCAGAAGCTTTGGAATTTGAATAGAATGTAGTAATGAGAATGGGTTTTGTCAGGAATAAAGGAAAGGGAGGGAAAGCTTCTTTCTCTCAGTATCCTCTTTGAATTCAAGGTAGCTTGGAATTCAACATTTCTGGAAATCCAGTGCCACCAAGTTTACAAATGCAAGTCCCAAGGGGCTGGCAGAGCAGCAAGATGGAAGAAATCTTGGGACCCTGAAGACCTGAGGGCATAGTCTGGTCCCTCCTAGCCTAGACCAGAGAGTCACAAAGAGTAATAACTGCTGTCTATTTCATTATGAGACCTTTTTGGCTGCATTAACATAACATTGACCCTAAGACAGCTAATTTAAAGCCTCTCCAGAGTGTCACCCTAATATTTACTTCTTTTTTTAAATGTTTATTTTGAGAGAGAAAGCATTAATGGAGGGGGGCGGGCAGAGGGAGGGAGAAAGGGAGTATCCCAAACAGGCTCCACACTGACATGTGGCTCAATCTCATAAACTGTTAGATCATGACTAGAAACTGAGAGTCAGACGCTTAACTGACTGAGCCATCCAGTCACCCCCCTAATTTTCATTTCTAGAGTTTCATTCTGGGTTTTCCTATATGTATGGTATTCTAGTTAAGCTATTTGTTTTACATATTACCCTTGACCACATCTTGTACATTTCTCTTTCTTCTCTTTATTTATATAATTTATTTGATGCTTCTCTTGACTCCTCTCCAACTAAAATCGTCCTCTCATTTCATACCATATTCTTCCTTTTGTATAAATATATAATAGGTAACTCTTAAAAATTCAGCTATGGAGTCCATTTTATTATTTAATTGCCAGAAGATCACACTATAGATATGTTATGTTTCCAATTGAGTTATAAATTCCAAAAGAACAGGAACAGTATACTCTTTTTTGTATCCCTTTGACATTTATATACTTCAGGCTTCAGTAATTATTTGGTGATTCATTAATTGCTGAAACATAGTGGCATCTCTCACTCACATTGGAGGAGTATATAATCTAGTAAATTATCCATAATCATCTTAACAATCCTTTTACAGAATTAAACTACCCAAAAATCTTAATTCAGATACTTGTCCCAATTCTGTCATAGGAGAGGAGAGTCTATTCATGTTTTTCTAGTATTCTGAATCAATTTATCAAAAACTACTCATACCAGATGCAGCATTATTCCATTTTTAGAAACCTTAAAGTGAGGTTGGCTGCTAATATGCTTCCATTCAATAATTGTATTTATTTTTCTTTGTTAATATTCTGGTAGCTATATAGACTCTACTTAGGTTTGAATAATCATAATTTTTTAATATTTTATGACTTTTCCATGCATATTGGTAGTTGGTTTACAAAATAAAAATAGAGTGTTATTTATCACAAGTCTAGCTTCGATGGTAAAATTTATTTTGCCAGAAACCAAAAACAGATCAGATATTAGAAACTGAAAGAATGTTAATTGCCTCCTATTCAGAGATCAAAAGTACATATCCAGCAACTACTAGTCTTGGATATTGTGCAATGGATTTTCTTTATTGCATTGGACTGTTATTCTGACTCTAAATTCTTTTATTTACGTTACCTGGGGGCCCAATATACTAATATCAAAACCAAACGATGTTACCTAGACAACATAAATTTGTATGTATTTGGTTTTACATTATTTCTCTGCTTCACACTTCCTTTCCTTGGAATTAATAATCAGCCCACCCGAGGATTTACTTTAATTAAAAAAAAAAATAGTGACAATAGGGGCGCCTGGGTGGCTTAGTCGGTTGAGCGTCCGACTTTCGCTTAGGTCATGATCTCGCGGTTCGTGGGTTCGGGCCCCGCATCGGGCTCTGTGCTGACTGCCAGCTCAGAGCCTGGAGCCTGTTTCAGTCTGTGACTCCCTCTCTCTCTGACCCTCCCCTGCTCACGCTGTCTCTCTCTCTCCTAGAAATAAATAAAACACTTAAAAAAATTTAAAAAAAAATAGTGACAATAGATTTCTCTTCTGCTGTTTAAAGCACATTTTAATCTCTGTTCCTTCTACATCATCCCAGCCAAATCACTCCAGTAATCTGTTTTCTTCTTAGGTAGTTGCAGTAAGACAGCCCTGGTTTACTCTCATTTCTTCTCCAGCAACTAATATTTTTAATCTTTTTCATAAGTTAAAACAATGATAAACAATAACGTCCTTTTGATTAAAAACCTTTCTGAAGCTTCAAGACTTTTAAAATGGCAAATGTGGTCTGNCTGGTTTACTCTCATTTCTTCTCCAGCAACTAATATTTTTAATCTTTTTCATAAGTTAAAACAATGATAAACAATAATGTCCTTTTGATTAAAAACCTTTCTGAAGCTTCAAGACAACTTTTAAAATGGCAAATGTGGTCTAATGTCTGCTCCATTTCTGGCATCTCATTGAGGACCAAAGGACGGCCAGCAGCTTGGGAATTATGCTAATGCTTAGAAAGTGGCTTGTAAAAGTTAATGCATTTTCACTTGAAAAAACAAATACAGGTTTAAGTGGCATAACTATGTAATTTGATGCCTATAAATCACATGCCAGTGTGGCCCAGTACTTATTACGACACAAGTTTAGATTATGATGTGCCTACAGCTCTCTTGTCTACCGGTTCCACTCTATTTTGTGTCTAAATATTTACTCTAACAAATTCTATGTCATTATGATAATCTTTTATATATTTTTTCTATTAGAGGAAATTAGTCAATTATCTGAGCAATTCTTTCTTTGCTTGCCAACAATATACTACAAGATGCACTAAATTCTTAACACATAAAGGTGAATTAGATCCCTTATTTTCAAGATGCTAACAGTCTAGTGAGGAAGCAAATTAAAAAAAAATTCATTCAGTCATATATACTGAAGTAAAAGTCCATGGGAACAGAATGGTTGTAATCGCTGATGCAAAGTATTCACAAAATATTTGTTCAACCAATCTCCAAGTGAATTCTCAAATGAGACCATTTATATCCTGCATGAATGAAATGGTTTAGTATCTTTAATAAAAGAACATTTTATACCACTAGGAAAGTTAGAAAATGTATTAGTTGGTTAAGTGCTTTGAAGTCTCAGGATAAGAGGTACTAGGTGGTTCAATGTTGGTGGTTGATGTTATGTTCTCCTAAATTATTTTTAATCATCTGGGAAATAAAACCCCAAGATTAATTTTCTGTAAGAAGTACAATAAACTTGATTTTACTTCCCTTAGTAGATATAATTTTACAGTGTTTTAAAGCATTGTTAATTGATCTCAGCAGGATCATGCTTCATCTATTTGACTGAATAATTATGCAATTCTGTAGTCATGGTATCCGCTATCCTTTCATTCAATTTTCGTTCCAGTTTTCAAGGTCAGGTTTTCTTCTGGATATTTCGCTAAATATCTTGCCTGTCACAATTATCCATGTGCTCCTAACAAATTGGGGATTTTTTTTGAAAACTAAGCTTATTGTAAAGTGTTTATTAACACTTTTTCTAAGTTGCTTTGTAGTAGAGTTTTGTTGAATTTCTCCAGGGAAAATGTGATAAAAACTATCTTTTCTTACAGTCCTTTTTAAAATTATAAGTTTAGTTATTTTTGAGGTAGAGAACAGGGGAGGGAGGGAGGGAGAGAGAGAGAGAGAGGAATGTAGAGTCCAAGGCAGACTCCACAGCATCAAACCCACCTGACGTGGGGCTCAGACCCACAAACTGTGAGATCATGCCCTGAGACAACCAAGAGCCAGACAGTTAACCGACTGAGCCACCCAGATGCCCCAGTCCTTTATATACACTGTTTTTCAGGATTTACATTTTTTTAAAAGCATTTTAAAATATTTTAATGTTTGTTTATTTTTGAGAGAAACAGAAACAGAGTAACAGCAGGGGAGGGTCAGAGAGAGAGGGAGACACAGAATCTGGAGCAGGCTCCAGGCTCTAAGCTGTCAGCACAGAGCCCCATGTGGGGCTTGAACCCAAGAACTGTGAGGACATGACCTGAGCTGAAGTCAGATGCATAACCGACTGAGCCACCCAGGCACCCCTAAAAAGTATTTTAAACATTTTTCAAAAATGTATTTGGACTTTGTGAGGAGATATCAGCTATCTTTTTATATTCACTGTGCCTGGCATGGTGCTTCATACATGATACCAACTAATAGATGAAAGAATTAATCAGTGACACCCAGAGGAAAGCTTTGTGAATTTGGTTGTATGAATTTTCTGTCGGGAATTGAAATTACACCTTGAGGGCGCCTGGATAGCTCAGTCAGTTGAGTGTCTGACTTCAGCCCAGGTCATGACATCATAGTTCACACATCTGAGCCCTGCATCATAGTCTGTGCTGACAGCTCAGAGCCTGGAGCCTGTTTTGGATGCTGTGTCTCCCTTTCTCTCTGCCTCTTCTCTTCCTGTGTTCTCTCTCTCTCTCTCTCTCTCTCACTCTCTCTCAAAAATAAATAAAAACATTAAAAAGGATTAAAAATAAGAAAGAAAGTATACCTTGAATTTCATTTATGACCTAGAGAGGAGTGATTGAATTTTACCTTTGATTAAATCACTGTTTTTTAGGTAATTTTTAAGACATCGGGAATAATCTAAGGAAATTAATTAGCATTTAATGAAGACATGGCCCTAACTCAAGTAGATCATAACTTAATCACACCTAATTAGAAGACTCAAATCCAAAACTGATTAAAATAAAAATAAACCTGCAATTTGTAGAGCTAATAATAATATCTGCCATGTATTGTTTGCTCAGCATATAAATGACTTACATATATTGCTTTAATTATATTAACAGCCCTATAAAGTTGATATTCTCATGTACAAATTGTGTGCATACTTGTTTTTTAAAAGTGTTTGATGCATTTATTTTCAGAGAGAGAGTATGTGCATGCAAGAGAGAGAACAAGTGAGCATGGGGGAGAGGAAGAGAGAGAGGGAGAAAGAATCCAAAGCAGGCTCCACAAGGAGCCTGGCCCAGGGCTCTATTTCACAAACCCTGAGATCCTGACCTGAGCTGAAACCTAGAGTTGGACACCCAACTGACTGAGCCACCCAGGAGCCCCTGGCTACTCATATTTTTAATAATTAATTTCCATGGCCCCATTTCCCAGTGCATCATTTTCAAGAATAAATTAATATTCTATTTTAAACTCCCAAAGTCATGTCATACACACTTGTAAAAATTAGAATATATTTCAGTTATTTGCAACCAAATCATATCCTCTGTAGAGCTTATAGTATCTCCTTCAAAAAACTTTTGATGACAGAAATAGTTCCCCTTTCTAGGCATGAACCAATGAATAGGATATGTAGTCACTATATGAACCTATCTTCAGCCGACTCTTTTGGGATATTCTTTTCAATTCTGTTTCTACCCTAGCACACCCACTAAACCTTGCCAAATGGAAAAACTATTATAGGACTTTGAGCCTTACATTTCAAAATTTTGAACATACTTCATGCTTTTTATATATATATACATATATATGTACATACATGTATGTGTATATATGTACATGTATGTGTATATATATATGTTTCCTTTATACCACTTGTCATATTATACTTAATGCTATGTAATTACTTGCTTACTGACTTGGTCAACGTCAAGTTGATAAATTCCATGAGGGTAAGGCCATGTTGGTCATTTGCAAAACTATATCCCCAGAGTATTGCCAATAATAGCTGCTTAATAAACACTTATGAAATGAATGTGTTTTTCATGGACAACAACATGCAATTGTGAAATAATCTGGGTCTTTATTTTTCTTTAATGTTAGAGGCATCTGGGCTTGAACCACAGTTCTATGCATTAGTTGGATGACTTTGAGAAAATTACTTAATCTGCCTGAGTCTCATTTTTTCTTTCTGAACAGCGGGGAAAATCATATATGGTGTTGGGTAATTTGCAAGCTTTAAAGTGGGAATATAAATGCCTAAGTGCCTAAAAAAGAGGATGGCTCACAGCTCATCTCAACAATTAAGGCTATTCACTTTTTCAAATTGTAAACTCTCAGAAAGCAAGGAGGGCAGTGCTGCTTTATACATCACAGAGCACCAGTGTTAATACTAATCCTCAAGGACTTCTGATGAATGAAATAGTTGTGCCAGTTACTAAGTAATTTATAGTTTATGTTTCCCTTTAAGTAATATGGAGGAGTGTCAATAAACTCCAACCTCCATGACACAATTGGATTTTTATTTATCTTGGATCTTTCTCAAGTAATTTTTGCTATATCATAATCCCATATACTTTAGCAGTTTATGTTGCCAAAATGGTTTCATATTATCTGCTTATAGTTTCATTATCTCTGAGAAGAGAAAATAAATAAATTTCCAGCAAAAGAATAGAATTTTAAATGGACTCAATCATTTGGACAGGACAGTAAACTTACAAAATGGGTCTCTGACATGTTCAGAAATATATTTTTTAAATGAGGACATCCTCTTTATCTTCTTATTATCTTTCAGAGAGAGAGCACAAGTGGGGGAGAGATGCAGAGGGAGAGAGAGAGAATCATAAGCAGGCTCCATGACCAGCACAGTACATAAGGCTGCAGTACATAAGGAATTTCATAGATTTATTTTTGCATTAAAAAGAATTGATCAATGCCCAAACAATAGTATCATGACAATAACTTTAAAGTACTCTCCCCAGAACACTCCAATCCCATTTTAATCTTTGCATTATGGAATATATGATGAGAATATGTCAGATCCTATAATTGTTTTATTTTGACCATCTAAACTTTTCCATACATATATTAGTGTCATCTGTTTGTAAAAGAAGATAACTGAATCTATTTGGCAATTCTACTTTTTTAGATATAATTATTTGCTTCAGAACTACAGTGAAGTAACAAGAATGGTGTTTCCTTGCAGATATGTTTGACAAATTAACATGAAAATTCTTTATTGCTTAAATCTCTATTTTCCTTAAAGATTTTACAATTTAAACAATCACCACTTATTGTTAATACCATGTATATTGATGATTACTTTATAATCTGATTTACCAAACATGGTAGAGTGTATCTTTATTTCACCCTGCAGTTCAAACTGGTGATAGCTGGCAGAAACCATGTCTGAAAATTAGTCTAACTTAGCTAGTTCAAAAGATCTTATATTAATTAACAAGTTAATTTAAAAAGTTCAAATATGAAGCACTGTTTATTTTTTTAAAAAATCAAGACTAAAACGTGAATATTCAATCACAATATAGCACCTCTTGATGGTGAGTTATATAATTCTTTGAGATGATAACACATCCTTGGCTGTGTGTCTAAAAATGGGCATAAATTAGAGAGAAATCCTAAATTAAAGGGTTGGGAGAGGACAAAAAAATAGAATCCATGGAGTTCCTGGGTGGTTTAATCAGTTAAGTGTCCAACTCTTGATTTCAGCTCAGGTCATGATCTCACTGGTCATGGGATCAAGCTCTGTGTCAGGGTCTGTGCTGATAGCATGGAGCCTGCTAGGGATTCTCTCCCTCTCTCTCTCTGCTCCTGCTCTCTCTCTATTTCTCTGTCTCTCACAATAAATAAATAAATAAATAAATAAACCTAAAAACTTTTTAAAAGTTATAAAAAGGAATCCATGAGCAGTGGCTATTGGGATCTATTAAACCTGAATGTGAAGCACCTTAGTAACTGTCTTCATGAGTTATTATCTACAGAGGATGGTGGGTAGTTCTTTATTTATGAAGGTCAAAAAATAAGGGCAATCAACAGTAGGAATTTCCTGAAGGTGAACCATATATATTTTAGAATTATCTTTTTTGAGTTTTATTTTGAAACAGCCTAACTTCTTATCTGTTGGTTTGGAAATAATTCAGACACAAAGCAGGCATTAGATTAGGTATTGTATTAAGATTCCAACCCAGTTATTCATTCACTGACTTCCTGTTTTCCATTTTTGCTTTAGGTATTTTGTTCTGCTTCATGTTTATTTGTTCATTTAAATCAAAGTTAAATCAGAGTACAAGGACTATTTAGAACTTTCTTTTTCCCTTTATTCTTCCACCTAACTGCTTCTTGTGAAATAATTTGGAAACTGCTTTTTTCTCCTGGATATATAACTTTATGATAATTGAAGTCCTGACCTTAATTATTTTTTAGGAGGTGAGAGGAAAAAGAGTGGATTGATTCTAAGGCCACAAGTGGTAGTTTCATTAAAAGAATTTCATTTGTTATTACTGTATGCAAGGGACTAAATGCTATTCATTTCATCAAAACATATTAACCCCACCATCTCTTGCAGTAGACGTCTCATGTGTCAATCAAATGAATTTTTAAAAAATAACTATTGCTACACTGTTCATTTAAAACGTATTTTTTAAAGAATTAGTCAAAATTCACAGACAATATGTTTTAAATTTTACTGAAAGTTACTTTTAGCATATGCCTTGGAGAAGTAGTGAAGTGAAATATTAGAGATCCTTAATCTTGGTTACTGGTATTTATCTTTTACAGATATTAGTTTATGATATATTATTAAATTCAGAGGATGCTTAAGGAAATTATTTATAGAAGCCATTGCTATTTAATTAATATTAGTTAAGTTTTTAAAACTTATTTAGGTTTCGGACTCTAAGATATTTGTCCTAAATTAAAGGAAATGTTTTATTTCTAATATATGTAATTCAAGTTTTATAAATCCTCAATACATTTTTCACTGATTAAATGGATTGCATTTGAAATTTATCACTGGTTTTTTCAACTGTCTTTGAAAGGTGTATACAGAAAAACTAATTTTCATTTAGAAAACAGTTTCAAAAGTACTGTAAGCCTATTATGGATAAAAATAGAAAATTTCAGCTCTGTGTGCACTTCTTATTTATAAATGACAAAAACTTTTGTAAAATCGCATCTACATATTGTCATTTTTACTTACTGCCGTTGATATTTTTAATATTATGGTGGCTGATAGATATCTGGTTTAGTAGAAAATAACATTGCATGGAATTTACTAAGCAAATGGGATAAATATAAGGCAAAGTGAAAACATACTTCATTTTTGTGCTGCAGTGTCTTTTTTAGCTTTTTATTTTGCAATCACTTTGGACTTTGAGTTAGATGGTGAAAATAGTACAGTTTCCCCATAATCTTATCTTAATATCAACTACTTAGGTAATTATAGCATAAATGTCAAAGAAAGAAATTAACATTTGTATAATACCATGAACTAAACTCTAGCCTACTCAAACTTGAGTACCTTTAGTATCTAATTTATTAGTTTGTATTTCTATTGATAATTATTTAGAGTATGAAATATAGAGGTAGTAGAAAATTTAGAAAATAACATCAGGAAAAAATTATTCTTCCCTTACCTTGTTAAGTTCTGTAAGTTTTGCTATTTCTATATATTTTCTTTCCACTTTTTTCATTTACAGTGAAATTAGATTTTCCCCTGAAATTTCTATTATTTTAAAAAATCTCTTACATTTGCATACTTGGACACTTTTAAGCATCCACTAATAAAATAAGGCACTAGAAAAAATATCCTAACATATCAGGCATTTTCCAGGTATTTTACATATGGACCTATTTAAAATTTCATAATTGTATGCATTTCTTATTATTGTAAGTTTACCTTAAACAATTTGGGAATTCTGGTGCAGTCTCTTCAAATTGAAAAGTATGTCCTTTTCTTTACTGTATTTTTCTTATTTACATGTAAAAAAAGTTTCCAGTATATATATATACATATACATATATATGTGTGTATATATATATATATATATGTATGTGTATATATATATGTGTGTGTGTGTTTCCAGAGAAATGCTTCTGGTTTAGGGTTAAGCTGAAGCATCAAAGTAATTAGGAGCATAGTAATGAAGCTTGATTTACTTNTAGTAGAGTGCGACTTTGACAAAGCCATGTAAATGGCATTAATCTTGGCTTTCATTATCTGTAATATATGAGTAAAATTGATTTTTAAAATTTCTAGAAAGATCAAATACTGTAAAATCTTTAAATTTTTCTAACACAAAGAATGAAACCTAATACCTTTTTGGTAAAATTTAGTTCCCCTTCCATACCTCTGTGTTACATGTCTTNAGATCATGACCTAAGCGAAAGTCGGACGCTTAACCGACTAAGCCACCCAGGCGCCCCTTATTGTGACTCTTTAAAAGGAAAAGAGACATCTATATCTATGTATAATTTTTAAAATCTAAAACATTAAAATATATAAACTCTTCTTTTCTCCCCTTTTTTTTAGAATTGCAGAGTAGCTCTTGTGGAAACCCAGGAGTTCCACCCAAAGGTGTATTATATGGTACACGGTTTGACGTTGGGGACAAGATCCGCTACAGCTGTGTGACTGGATACATTCTCGATGGCCACCCTCAACTCACTTGTATAGCCAATTCAGTTAATACAGCCTCATGGGATTTTCCTGTTCCTATATGTAGAGGTAAAGTAAACATCATATTTATTCTTATGCTGATTGAAGATTTGATATGATGAAAAGTTTCAAAAGTAAGAGTTGTGATCAGACAGTATATTTGCAAAATATGTTAGGCTCTTGCTGCTTATTCCTTTTATAAAATTTGAAGTTTAAAAAAGGAAATCTGTATATGTATATGTATACTACATGACAACATTAGAAAAAATGCTTGCCAAAATAAGACATAACTTGTGAAATGAAACAGTGTATCTCTACATTTACATACATATTTATGCATACATTGTGTATTATGTGTCTTCATATTTATGTTAGAAAAACATGAAATTTATGATGTTTAGAAATTTAGTCTATAAAAGCCATAGTTTTGTTTACATTTTGAAATATAGACTGAATCTTTGAATCTTTTAAAACTATCTGGTGGACATCTTAGCTTGGGATTTGTGAAATACGAATGCTATCTAGGGGCGCCTGGGTGGCTTAGTCGGTTAAGCGTCCGACTTTCGCTTAGGTCATGATCTCACGGTTCGTGGGTTCGAGCCCCGCGTCGGGCTCTGTGCTGACTGCCAGCTCGGAGCCTGGAGCCTATTTCAGAGTCTCTATCTCCCTCTCTCTCTGACCCTCCCCTGCTCACTCTGTCTCTCTCTCTCTCTCTCCTAGAAATAAATAAAAAAAGATATTAAAAAGAATGCTATCTAGTTGTTTTAATGGATACAGATTAAGATTATTTATGTTATGGGGGAAACATAATAATAATCTAATGTGGACAAAGCTTCAAATACTGTGTTTGGAAGATAAAACGTTCTGTTTGTTGGGAGCTGAATTCATGGATAAATCTTTACCCACAGAATTGTTGGAGATGTATATTGTTTTCTGTGGGCTAGCTTTTTCTAACAAAAGATAAATGACTCTTATCTCCTTTATCATTTGCTTCCTGTAAGAATGGGAAGTAGGAATGTCCAACTTCTAATCTAAATTACTTTGCAGCTTCCTCTCCAACATGTGGCTCCAAGTGCATGCAGGAGAGACTCCTGAAAATCAGACACAGCTAGCTTCTTATTCCAGCTTTAACAATGACCATGGGAGTTACTTCAGGCAAATTGTAAACACTTTGCGATTCATTTATCTCACTTAACCGAGGGGGGAGGGAGGGGGAGAGAGAGAGAGAGAGAGAGAGAGAGAGAAAACACCTATATGATTTATTTTGAAGATTAGGTAAGAAAACCTATACCTGCCACTTAGTAAAATATCTGCCACACATTGGCATTCTTTCAGTGTTAGCTACCTTTGCTACTGCTGCTGCTTGCTTTTACTAATACTGCTGACTTTCCCACTGCTATTTCTCTGACTACTATTAGCTACCATGTATTTGAACACTTAGAACATCATTTGATCACTATGTTATACTAAGAAATTTATAAGCATAGTAACTTTTAAATTTCATAACAGTGCAAAACCAAAGTGCAAACATTTAGAAATAACTGTTCAAGGTTATTCAGTTAGTCAACGTCCAGATGTATACAGTCAAATTTTACTGGACTTGCAAGTTAACAAATTTATCTGCTCTACAGTTTCTTGGGTGTTGATAGAAGACACCAGACTGTTGGGTCAAAAAAACAAAGGAGTTTATTATACACAGGAGTGTCAACAGCCACAGTATTAACATTTGTGCTGGTTCGTTGGCTCTCTAAGCCCTAATTCTCATAGACTGATATCAAGAGTGTAAGGTATCTGCCTACATGGTTATAGAGATATTATAGGAGAAGAACCATGAGCTTAGGAAAATTGAATCCTTATAATGAGCATGTCTTCTCTTTGCTCTGGAGGGCAACCTATCTGTATCCCCCAGGCTTATAAACAAACTTGCCCTTTACTCTGGTGGAAGACACTGTCTTCTGAGGCTATTTCTTGTGCAAACATCTCTGAAAAGAGTCTAGTATAAAGAACAGAAGGACAGTTGGAAACTCTGCTTACAAGATTTGAAGAAATGTTAGAATCCATGGGCAAATTTCTCCCAATTTGGAGTGTGATGGAGATCCTAGATTTGAGCCTATTGTGTTTGGTTCCAAAGCCAAAGCTTGTTACCCTTTTGATACTTCACCAAAATAATTTGTGTCTCTCTTCAAAATTACTTTTATGATAATATGGGAAATGGAGTTTTATATGTGAAGTGGTCAAAAGACTATAGTCATTATTTTAAGGCACAAAACTTCCTAAATCAAAAGGACTTATTAAGGTAGTTAAAACCAAGAACCATTTCAAGAGATTTGAGTGGAGTGCTACCAATACTGCCTGAACATTAGTTCCTATTGTTGGGCTCCTTTCTCATCTCAGTTCAGATACAAGCCTGTGGGACCAAAAAAATGTAAGTTTAAATACTAGTTTTGCCCCTTATTGACTATAGCCTTTGAATGAAAATGATAATATCTTTTAGAAACTATTTTTTAGCTATAATAGGATGAAGAGATAGAAATACCAATATCACAGTACTGTTGGAGTTTAATATGATGGCATATGTAAAGCACCAGATACATACCAAGCTACATTTCTGCTAGCTCTGTCTACCCTCTTTTCCTTAGTATTTCTTACCATCTCTTCCCTAAAGAAAAAAATTACAGTCAACAAAAAAATGGGTGGACAATATCAATTATCCTTATATCCAAGTCTAACCCTAACCCCAGTACCTCTATCTTTTTATTGCAGTTTTGTGTTTCCAGAGTATGTACTCTACTTCTCATCCCCAAGTGTCTTCAGGGTTATTATTTCCTTTGACTTCCATTTTAACCTCTATGGTTTTCATCTATCAAAAATAGAAATTCTGCCTGCTCAACTTCAACCTGACAAGCTTATCTTTTCTTCTCTTTAACAATAATACCAATAAATATATTTATTCATTTACTCATATATTTATTAGGACCTTACCTATGTGAAGCATTATTTCATGTACTGAAAATTAAAAGATGATTAAGAAATAGGTCTTGCCTTTGAGCATCCAGTTCTAGTGGGTCTGATCATTATGTAATCAGATTATTACAATAATGTGTGATAATTGCTTTAATATCAGAATCTGTAGCATGTGTTAGGCACCTTGATAAGGATGAGCTTAATTCCACCCAGTTGGGTGGAAGAAAGTTCAGGGAGGGAGAGCAGTTTAAGAGACAATTTCACAAAGGACTAGCTAAAAATAAAAACTATATAGAGCAAGAACGTTTTCAATGAGGCAATGATTTTCCTTTTTAGCCTTAAAAGCAGTTCTGGTGTGTTACTAATATTCACTGGCTAAAGGTAAAGTCTATGAAGTCAGACTTCATACAGCAAATGATCTAATTTTCTAAGGAGCAATTTATTTTCCATTAAGCAATTTTTTCAAACTTAAAGAATAAGGGCATTGAGTATTTGGGTTTTATGTGGTTGTCATTCAGTTCAAAAGAAAAGATAGACTATTCAGTCCATGGCTTCCTTCCTCTGCTCTTTGCCACTTGATAGCATACTGATTCTTTAATTTATAACTTTGCAGGGGGCTGATAACCCTGTAATGATCTGTTTATTGCTTTCCCTGGAGTTTACATAGTGTCTCTCCTTGACGAAACACTTGCTTTCAGAGAATTCTTCTGATGCTTCCTAACAATGATAGTTTAATTAAGAAAAACGAATGCCACATCAACCTAGAGGGTATGGTGCAGGAGTTTTTGTGTTTGTTCACAGGCAGGGTGGATTTTATCAACACCATCTGCCAGTATTTGAAAAAGATAACTAACTGCTGGCGCTGAAAAGTGAAAGTGAATTCCTGTGTTGTATATCTGGATTGAAAATACCTGGCATACGTGCCTTTTCTGCACTCCTTTCTTTAATAGACATTTCTGTGATATTTATTCCCAATGGGTTGTGATGTGGCCTCAAAGTCCTTCTCAACTCAGTGCTCCCAACATTCCTTACTAATTAAGAGGAGTTGGCAGACAAGGTGAAATAGATATGTTTTTCCTAAATTAGACGTTCTAAAATTCATGATGATATTCTATATTCAGAATGTCATTTTCATATACCCACCCCAGGGCAAACTAATAAAAGTATTTGTAGAAGTTACACATAAATTATAGTGCTTTACATGAACCTAATGTGAGTCTACAAAAAGTCAAATCATTTGATGGAAGAATTAACATATTAAGATTTAAGTCATCAATCAGAAAATTTAAGATTGTATCAGGATGGATTTTAGATTCATTAGAATTTTATTATTATTTTCAAAAAGGTGTTATATTTTCTTTATGGTTTGAGTATATTTATAGCCCAAGGTAATGATTTTAGAATCCATGGAGGTTTCAGGAAAAACAATGATCAATCAAGGGATATGGTGCTGTCAAATGTTGACAGAGTTTAATTTGACAGGTGAGATCCTTCGGGGGGAAGGCTTTTGTGTTAGTGATGTAGATGTCATGTAGTCAGTCGGTGCCATGTGATCTGAAACAAATATTTGACAGGACAGGTAAGCAAAAGGACTAATGACTGAACTGTTGTTTCTGACAAAGCAAAAGAAATTGCCAATAGCTACATTAGCAGTGAGGAGTGAAAAGGATCTTCCATGTTTTATTCTTGGGAATAAGACTGTCTTCTACTATAATGTAAAGAAAATAGTCAATGGAAAAAAGAGCTTCAGTTTGTTTTGTCAGAACATAACTTTATTCTCCTACTAGAAACCTTGATCAACAATTCTGGATCAAAACTGTGTTACCAAAGCATGGAATTGAGAAGAGCAATTAGGCATAAGAGGTGGAGAAAGGGAAAGAAGAGGGAAGGTTCAGCCAGATGTTTTCTATATACAATTTGTATCAAAAGCCTTCCCAAAAAATAGTGACTTTTTTAGATTAGAAGTAAAACAAGTAGCCAACCCCTCCCCTTGACCAAAAAAACAAACAAACAAAAAGCAAAAACAAGGAGTAGATAATGTTGAAAAGAAGTAATGCTGTGAAAGACATACTCTTGAGCCTAGTGTAAGGATGTTCATTGTGTTTATATGCTCCTTTTTTCAGTACTCTGGAAACCATCTCAAAAGACATTAGAGAACAAAAAATACCATTTATTATATGTATAAACCCTAATTACACACTTCTGTGTAAATTCTGAGATATGATATTCCATAGTCAGTATTCTGTTAATACATTAATGACAGATCTGGTTATTGATAAAGCCTAAGTACAAAAATAATTAAAAGTGAAAACTGGAAATATTTTATTGAATGTGGAACAAAACACATAAATAACTCAGTGTCATGCTTCTATCCATTTCCACATAGTGCTTAAATATAATGCTAAGCTGCAAATTGAAAAAATGAAATATATTTTTTAAGACCGTGTGAGCGAGGAGGGAGAAGAGAGGGAAAGAGAATCCCAAACAGGCTCCTTCTGTCAGTACAGAGCCTGATGTGGGGCTTGAACTCACAAACTGTGAGATCATGATCTGAGCAGACATCAAGAGTCAGATGCTTAACCAACTGTGCCAACAGGTGGCCCCAAAATATTTTTAATGTGAAATTTTCTGTGCTAGATCAAAAGAGAGTCTGACGTTTATTGTTTCCTTTTTAAATTCCCTATAACATTACTTTTTAACATTTTTTCTTTTGAATCTAAAATCTGTAATTCCTTTTTAACACTTGATAAAGAAAACCTATTAAATTGCAATCTTTTATCTAAAATCCATTCCCAAAGGAGAGAATGTTTTAGTATAACTTTCTAAATCATAGAAATAGTATTAGTGACAAACTGTTCTGTTCAAAAGAAAAAAAGAAATCAGACTCCCTGTTGAATATCAAAATGTCATGGGCCACACTATGTATTAAGTATTCTTTTTGAGAATTGGGGTTTTTATGGTTTGATTTAATCAATCTCCAAAGATGGTTGGTTTTTTGTTTTGTTTTGTTTTTTGAGAGGACATGTTTCTTTCTTTTCTTTCATGTTTATTCATTTATTTTGAGAGAGAGTAAAAGTGCCTAAGCACACCAGTGGGGGAGGAGCAGTGAGAGAGGTTGAGAGAGATTCCCATGCAGGTTCTATGCTTTCAGGAAGAGCCCAGTACAAGGATTGAACTCACAAATTAAGATCATGACCTGAGCCAAAATTGAGTGAGACACTTAACCGACTGAGCCACCCAGGTGCCCCCCAAAAATGGAATTTTAAAATATTAGCTCAGAAATTATTTTAGCAAACTTGTCATTGTTACCTGAGCAACATTATTTGGCCACCATGTCTTTCTGTCCTTTCACATAAAGGGGTCTGGTCTTTTTATGCAAACTGCTATATTTGATAGTAATGAGGAAAACATTTTCAGTATGCCCTTTAATAAACAAGCAAGTTAAGCACGTATGATTTGATAATGGGTTTATATTATTACCACAAGGACAGTCAGGTCACAAGGAAAAATTTGCAAGTGTCCAGATCACTTGCTGCTTCATCTCTCCCTGGAAAATGGAGGCTGTTCCATCAACAATCAGGCCAACACTCAATCACTCTCTCCTATACCATAATCTTGTTCTGAAAGTCCTCTTGTGTGATAAAATGCTGAAAATGTCCTGATCAAAGTATCCAGCTTGAAGGAGCAAAGGACACGTGATTTGTCTTTGAGGGTATAAGATCTGTGAGCTGATTGGTCTTCCTGCCCTGTATTACCTGAGTGTGTTGTTTCTTATGTCAGAAATTGAGTGTTTTTACCTATCTTAGGAGCTTGGGAACGTTAGAGATTAGTTTAAATGAGGAAATATTTTAAAATATTTGTGTAATGCCTAGCACATACAAGTTACTAAACACTTGCAAGTTGGTTTCAAATACATAAAAAAAAGTAATTTAAATAATGTAGACATAATAGCTATCACTTGTGTTAAATATGATTTCAGGATATTTAAAAATATATGCTGACAGTTAAGCATGTGTCTGTTGCTCTGATGTAATGGAAAATACTTTTTAACATAACATAGTAAAAAATCTGTAAAGAGTGGACTCTGGACTAATAAAAGCCTTGGTTTGCTTTACCTCTCTGCCCCTGAGATGATACAGAAACTCTATCTAGATATTTAGTTTTTCAGATTGTAGTTTTCTCATCTGTATAATAGGGGAAGTCCTCACTACTTTATCGTATTATAGTGAGGATCCTATTACTGAATGTATATAACAAACCTATAATAGATAGGTAGTAATTATTTCTATCATCATCATCAAAACAGGTATTTGAAAACTGGTAGCACCAGAGAATGGATATATCTTCTAGGACCATTTGGGCAGTGGAATCAATTTTTAGCAGAGTTGTAATCATTAAGGGGAATTTTAAGCCCCACATTAGCTTAGAAAATTATGTCTGAAGTAATATACATCAGCGGTGAAAATATGTTTCTCAAGGGTAACAGCATTTCTGAGTCATTCATTTCTGGGAGTTCTCACATTTGAAGTATATTTGATAACTATACTGATATGTATTAAGAAGTCATTATTCACAGACTACACTGCTAAGTGCAGTGATGGATGAAATAACCCCAGTCCTCATGAAACTCAGAATCTATTGAATACCGAATCTTTTCTTTGGAAGATGATCTATTTGGTGACCTCAAAAAGACAGAATGGCTTCTTGTGTAAGCAACAGGGAGTGGCCTTCAGTGTGTTTGATATTTAGAGAGGAAAATCAGGGTTTCATATTCTTACCACATAATTGTCCTGTCCTCTGCTGGTGCAACTAACAGTCAGCCATGACTTAAACATTCAACTCACACATTAGTTTTCCCCATTTGATATTAATATGTTGTGTCTTTCTCCATTCAGGAAGCTATTTGTTTATTTTCCTTTTTCTATCCTGCATAAGATAACTCAAATGTTTTTGTGGTTTTACTCAATTGTACAAGTTTTTTTCTTCATCTGTCATTCTTATTTTATACTAATCCATTTTCTTTGACAACAGTCATTAGATCTATATTTTTTGGATTATAGGTTATGATAATGTATTATCAATTACAAAGCTTTGGTTCTTTTTCCTTATGGGAGTGATTTCCATTTATTTCTCTTCCTGTACAATTCTTAGAAAGATGCCAACACTCTCTATTTTGAAAATCAAAGACAAGTGAGCTTCATTTTGAAGTGACTGAGTCTTTGGGTTTTTATGCCTATTCAGTATAATTTTGAGCCCCACACTTTTATGGAATTTTGTTTACTTGGGAGTTTTTGTTTACTTGTTTTGATAATAATATAAAGTATTTGTTCTAAGTGAAAGATCTAAATTATTTGAGGAAAGTTTTCTATTTTTGATATAACTACAACAACTGGCTCTATAATATTGCTCCCAAAATAAAAAGAGTTTTATTTTATTAAAGGTTTTATTTAAATTCCAGTCGGTTAACACACAGTATAATATGAGTTTCAGGTGTACAATACAGTGATTTAACAATTCTATACAATGTCTATTGTTCATCACTGCCAGTGACCCCTTAACCTGTTCCCATCACCTGTTTAACCCATCTTTGCCACCAAGCTACCCCCTGGAAATCATCAGTTTGTCTTCTATAGTTAAGAGGTTAAGAGTCTATTTTCTGGTTTGCTTCTCTCTCTTTTTTCCCCGCTATACTCATTTTCTTCCTTAAATCCCACATATGAGTGAAATAATATGGTATTTGTCTTTCTCTGGCTTATTTTGCTTAGCATAATACTGTCTAGCTCCGTCCATGTCATTGGAAATGGCAAGATTTCATTCTTTTCTGGTTGAGTAATATGCCATTGTGTATGTATGCCATTGTGTGTGTGCGTGTGTGTATATATACACATGTACACACACACACATACATACCACACCTTCTTTCTCTTTTCACCAGATAATGATGAACATTTGGGCTATTTCCATAATTTGGCTATTGTAGATAATGTTGCTATAAACATCTGGATGAATGTATCCCTTTAAATTAGTATTTTTGTATTCTTTGGGTAAATAAATAGTGGTGCACTTTCTGGATTGTAAGGTAGTTCTATTTTTAACTTTTTGAGGAAACTCCATGCTGTTTTCTACAGTAGCTGCAGCAGTTTGCCTTCCCACCCACACTGCAAGAGGGTTCTCCCTTTTCCACATCCTCATCAACACCTGTTTCTTGTGTTGTTGATTTTAGCCATTCTGACAGATGTGAGGTGATATCTCATTGTACTTTTGATTTGTATTTCCCTGATTATCAGTGATGTTGAACTGTCTGTATGTCTTTTTAGGAAAAATATCTATTCATGTCTTCTGCCCATTTTTAATTGGGTTATTTGTTTTTTGGTGTGTGTGTATGTGAGAGAGAGAGAGAGAGAGAGTTTACACAGACATGAATATAATTACAGTGTATTACACTAAGAAAAATAAGTCAGAGAAAGAACACTATCATATGATTTCACTCATATGTCAAATTTAAGAAACAGAACAGATGAACATAGTGAAAAGGGGGAAAAGAGAGAGAAAGAGGGATGCAAACCATAAGAGACTCTTAACTATAGAAGGGCACCTGGGTGGCTTAGTCGGTTAAGCGTCCGACTTTCGCTTAGATCATGATCTCGCGGTTCATGGGTTCGAGCCCCGCATCGGGCTCTGTGCTGACTGCCAGCTCGGAGCCTGGAGCCTGTTTCCGAGTCTGTGTCTCCCTCTCTCTCTGACCCTCCCCTGCTCACGCTGTCTCTCTCTCTCTCTCTCTCCTAGAAATAAATTAAAAAAAAATATATATATATATACGTGTATATATATATAAAGAGACTCTTAACTATAGAGAACAAACTGAGGGAGGTGGGTGGGGGATAGGCTAAATGGCTGATGCGTATTGAGGGCACCTGCTATGGGGAGGCGGGTGGGGGATGGGCTAAATGGCTGATGCATATTAAGGAGGGCACCTGCTACGATGAGCCCTGGGTATAAGTGATTGATCACTAAATTCTACACCTGAAGCTAATCTTACCATGTATGTTACTTAGAATTTAAATAAGATCTTGAAAAAATTAAAAAACTTGAAATAAAAAATAAAAACAATTTTAAAAAGCATTAAGCAATACTCATTTCTAACAGTAATTTACATTTCAAAACATGTAGGGAGAAAAATACATTATTTTGGTGTCTTCAAAGCATTCACATGATTATATAGGTCATGGCTTCAAGAAAAAATGATAGATGATTCTTAAGCCAAAAATACTGACAGCTTCAGAATTTCCTGTGGTGAAATAGACTGTTCAATCTGTAAGAACCTTGAAAAGCACTCCTATAACTTCCCACTAGGATTTAAATTCCGTGAACCACAGCGATGTCTCTTTGGTATTCTGTTGCTCTTTGAAAAGTCACCACTCTAAACTTGAGGCAAAATAATTTTGGATGAAGAAGGAAAAGGAATGGAAGCCCACCACACTGAATAATACCATAGGACACATTTTAGTGGATTAACTTTATATGAAAAGTCCCTGTCTTTTGGGCTACGAAGGGCCAGTAATAAGAATTTTTATAAAATCATTCTGAAGGACTCTTCACACATTTTTGGTCTTAAGCTCTGTCTTCCCTGTACAGTTTTATCAGTCACTCACTGTCGTAGTAAGTTAAGAGTATGTATGTTTGAGCCATTCAATGATGAAAGATCTTGCATATAGTCAATAATGGAGGACAAAATCATACAGCTCAAACTTCAAGACCTTCAGAAACTCTATACTCTTTTGGTCTACTGCTTAGTGTGCTCAAAACCTAAAATCTATCAAGAGTCACTTTCCTTATGTATTTCCCAAATAGAATTCTGACTCAATAGAACAGACATAATTTTATTTACTTACTATCTAAGTCTTAAGTATGTCAAACTGGTATTGAATATCTTAAATTTTGAGGGATTTTTGAAAAAGTATGTATTTTGTCTATTGTTTTTATTATTCTCATATGTATGCCACTAATTTCTTATGTATTGACCAAAACAATTTTCTCTTATTTAGTGCTCCTTGTGTTTGGGGTTACTATAGTATTCAAACCAACTGAAAATATTAAGATCATGTATTTATAAATATGAATTTATTTTTAAGTAACTAAAAATAATTGATGCACCTGGGTGGCTCAGTCAGTTAAGAGTCCAGTTCTTGTTTTCAGCTCAGGTCATGTGCTCATGTTCATGGGATCCGGCCTTATGTTGGGCTCTGTGCTGACAGCATGGAGCTTGCTTGGGATTTTCTCTCTGCCTTTCTCTCTGCCCCTCCACTGTGCACACATGTGCATGCACTCTCTCTCTCTCAAAATAAAATAAACTTTAAAAAATCAATTGATGCAGAATTAAAAACATGATACACATAGCAAACAAAATGAATTAAATGCAAATAATGACAGTCATGTTAAAAGAAAATAACAGAAAAGTGTAATGGAACCAAGAATAAGCTTAATACAGAAAAATCATCTTTATTATTATATATTTGTCAGAATCAGAATTAAGTTTTGTTTTAATCTATCTGGGTATCTAAGCAAACTTGGGAAGCCATGATTAATTTATCATCGCACAAAGTAAAAGCAAACAATTTGTGATGGAAAACCAAACTTGCAAAGTAGTGGAAGAAACTTCCTATGCAGTACATTATAAGGAAAGTACAGTATGATTTAATGGTCTATGTCCTTTGCGATATCTGTAGATTTGAACTCAGAACTTTCCTTGGCTGCATCACATCATCTTACTGATATAAAACAAGTATTGCATTGAAAAGATCAAGGACTATACTTATAGATAGAAACAGTATAATCAAAACACACATGCCTGATGTCACTGTCAAATATGAGTGACTTATAAATCTATCTAGATTTAGTTCTAACCCCATTTCTTATTTTCAAAATTTGAGCGTCTTTGTTACTTTGTGAATTTGGAATTTGTCTTCTGAGAACAGAACCAAAAACATATTTCTGCATTAATATGATCTTAATTTCCCTTAAATTTAGTCACTAAATAGGTGCTTAATTTCCAAAATAAGTTAGCTTTTGTATTTACACATTTTATACAGAAAATTTACCATTAAAAAAAGAAAAGGGAATTCAGCATTTTTAATTTATAAAGACTTCATTCTCATCACTCTTTTTAAAATGGCTATTGATATTGAATTTTTGTACCTACAATTTTAAAAACATGATTATAAACAATGGAGATGAGGTCATTTTCAATTTAATTGCAAATTCATAAAATCATCACATTATAAAGTAACTTGCCTCAATTAAAATATTGGGCATGTTATTCCTATGTCACCAAGTTTCACTCAAGACACAGAATTTGGTAGTTGCATGTGAAATAATAATAATAATAAGATGTGATTATAAAGCAACATATTTTCATATTAAAGGAGCTAGAACATCTTTGTATTTATATTTACTTAACAAATAACTATTGATGGACAACAACAATGATGGAGAAGAGGTACACAACAGTTGCTGACTTTAAACATCTGATAGCAGGTAGGAGGTACATATAAATAGCTACATACTGTAGTTTAGACAGCCCCTGCTACTGTATGTCCCAAGAAAGGTAGAAATAACACATCAGGATTTCAGAGGCAGTTGAGGACTTTGTCTTGGTGAGAGATTAATATTGACAGAGACTTGAAAAATTACAGATTATCATCTGATTATATATTGTTGTATTTCCTTTTTATCTTATAACACTTAATGAGCACTTTCTTTGGGTCAGAGATAGTTTTGAAATCTACCTATAATAACCCACTTAATCTTCTTACTTAAGGTTTACAGAGTGAATACAATCTGGATCTCCATTGTATAGATGGGGAGACTGAAACATGATGCAATTAAGAAAGATTCTTAAGATTGCATAGCTAGTTAAACTCCGAGCTAGGATTTGAATTCAAGCAATTTTGCTCCAATATTTGAATTTTCTTAACCTCTGTATTATACTCTCTTTCTGAGTGTCTCAATTATAAAGCTTTTTCCATTTTTTATTGTAGCCAATATAAATGCTTAACACTTTTCATTAAATTAAATCTAACCAACTACACAGTCTTAATTTTATAACAGCATACTCTGTTGAGCTGTGTTTTTCCTCATTTCAACTGAAATTCGTTACTCATATCAACTANTTTTCATTAAATTAAATCTAACCAACTACACAGTCTTAATTTTATAACAGCATACTCTGTTGAGCTTTTTCCTCATTTCAACTGAAATTCATTACTCATTTCAACTGAACATTTATTAATAATAGTCATTCCTTCTTTCTTTGCTCTTCAGTAAACAAACACTTGTCCAAGTTTTCAAGTTATTTCAGTTGGTAAAAATAGAGAAAGCACTTTCTAGGCCTAGGGAACAAATGTATTTAGTCCTATATAATGTGCATAGTCATGTGAATGCTTGCTGTGGTAATGTAACACATCACTTAGGGAAACTAAAAATGAATTGACTTTGTCTGCTGAAGACAGATGTAGAGAGGGGAGATTACAAGTTCAACTGAGAACATTGGTTGAAATCATCTTTTGGAGCATTTTAAAATCTAGACTAAAGAGTTGGAAACGTATCCTCTAGGCAGGTGTAAGTCATTAAGCATATTTGAAAGTGAGATGGCAAGCATATTGTGTTTTTTGACAAGATATGTTAAGTGCTGTTCATGTAAAATTATTCATCATAAATGAGAGACCATCAGCAATAGGCAAAAAGTTTGTGTCTTCCATTTTGACACAGACATAAAATTTGCACAGATGTGGAAGGTAGTTGAGAGAAGTTTCTATTTTGACATCTGTCTTCTTGTTCAGGGTTCTGTAACAAAATAGACTGGGTGGCTTATAAATAACATTATTGCTTACAGTGCTGGTGGTTGGAAAGTCTTAGATTAAGGGATTAAGGCATTAGTACATTTCCACATAAAATTTGGGGAGACACATACATTTGGTCTGTGCCACCATCTCAATAATAATAACAGCTAATATTTATTAATTCATTATCATGTTATAAGGATAATTCTAAGCATTATAGTATAAGCATTATAGTTACCTTTATGAAAACATACCAATTATTCATGCATATCTCATTTCAAGTATCCACTGAGGCAAGTGGAGGTTAAAAAACTTGCCAAATTTCCCATTAGAATAGGGATTAAAACCTAGTACACTAGAAACATTTTCTATAACATCTAGGTAAGATTTAAGAACCTGTGTAATTTTGCAATGACAGTTAAGTTTTTATATGTACAATACTCTGAATATTGAAAGGTGGATTGCCCTGGAGTGAATCCACCATCACTGACATAGACAAATCAGGATTCATCCTTTAGGGCACCTGTAATTGCTTAGAGGATAGGCTAAAATTTCCATTAGCAGCAAAAAAACTTGAGTTGCTCTTGACACCTAGCTTAGTAATTAGTAAACATTTAGTTAGGAACATGTTACAATTAGCCCTGGAATATTTGATCAGAGAGGCCATCTTTAAAATTAAGTCTCTTCACTATACAGTCTGTTTTACTTCAACATCTATGCTCTAAACAGAGCATATTATTCTTAAATCATATTGCAGTTGATTTCTTTTAAAATAGAGAATTTCTAGGATGTAATGTGACATGTACAGGTAGATTACTTCATGGAGAC
Source organism: Crocuta crocuta (assembly GCF_008692635.1). Taxonomy (NCBI): domain Eukaryota; kingdom Metazoa; phylum Chordata; class Mammalia; order Carnivora; family Hyaenidae; genus Crocuta; species Crocuta crocuta. The sequence continues at coordinate 4,042,741 of NW_027531875.1, read as the reverse complement.
ATCTATATGATTTCCTTCTTTAGCAATTCCCAGTAACCTCAAAGGGAAGATAGTCAGTTGTATGGGAATAACTGTCTCCTTGAATCCTTCTAAGGTTTAACTAATGTTAAAATTATATTAAGAAAATATATAAGTTATAGTTCATTTTTATATGCTATTGATACACAAGATACCCAGAAAGTTAGTTTGTTTCATTCAATACGATGATATTTTTCAATAAACTATCAAAATTTAGAATTTTTCCTAGTTTAAAATACTTTAAACATATAATCCACGTATTGGCCAGGGATTAAAAATGCAATTAAAGATGGAGAAGGAATAAAGAAAAATGGGAAAGAAAAAATGTAAAAACTCTTAAAATATTGCTTTCTGACTCTAAACTGTGTTTTAGGTCTAAACATTTATTGGATTAAACATTAAAAAATATATTACCATCACTTGCACTCTTCCAGCTAAATCAATGGAAATTATCTAATACACCTCAATGAGCAATTTATCATTGAAGATTATGGTAACCCACTTGTTGAGTCTTTTCTGGATGTTTATGAAAGAAAAATTAAGTGAGATTAATTCTCATTTTATTATAAATTATGATTTCCCAAATTATATCCCAGTAAAACTTGTTACCAAATAACATGGATAAACATTTTAAAGTATTTTACTCTATTACTTTAAAGAATATTTATTCTATCAACTTACATTTTCAGAAAAATCAAAATATCACTTGCATAATTATTTACAAGTTAAATAATTTGTTAATAACAGTCGTTTCTCCAGTCTCTAATATGTGGTTTTTTAGTGTGGTCTTTGCTGAGCACCAGTGTTTTGATTAGCTGATAGGAGGTGAAGTTTTCATTGATATAGCAGCCAGCAGAATGGAAGGGAGAGGACACTTTCATTTGAGCAATAATGCAATCAATTTATATCTCACATCATCAGTCAAGCGACCTTTAAATGTATTTTCTATTATTTTGTAGGAACAAATTATTAGTGAAGAGTAGTTTAATCATTTAATGAGAACCTCAGTCTGTTTCATTGACTTTTCTTAATTAAATTTGGGTTAACTCCTTCTACCCTCATGGATAATTCAATTCAATAGAGATATTGTAACGGGCTGATTTGGAGATGTTTGAAATCAAGTGACTACAGTTTAGGAGAAAGAAAAACTTAAAGGCTTGAGAGTCATTAAGAAGTCATGAGAGGTTTTTTTTTTTTTATCTTATTTAATATATAAAATTTGATTAATATGGCTTATATCATTTAGAACAGGCTAGGTCACAGGGCAATAGCCAACAACCCTACAGTTTCAGTATCTTCATAAAATGAAGGTTAATTTTTTACTCAGTTTACCTATCCAGTGCAAGTATTGGGTGAGCTTTGCTTACCAAAGTCACTAGCTTACTCAAAGTTGTAGAGGCCACATCTCAGGACCATTTTCCATAACTGTTATGGCAGCAAAACCCAACAATAACAACAACAAAGGATAGCTGGGTAGTATTTTTTAATGTTTGGGTCAGGAGATGCCACAGGGCATGTCCCTTTTTATTTCATTGGCCCAAACAAGTACCATGACTGTAAATATTTCAAAAGTGCTAGAGAAATACAAACCCACCACAAAGCCAGAAGAAATAGAATATTCATAAACATTCATAATATATACCATATGGCTTTAAGAATCAAGTATTATATCTGGCATTCCGAACAAGGGTGGCTCCTTTTCTTAGCTAAGAATAACTATTGATACTGACTAATTGGCTAAGAGATCTTAAAGACACTTGAATAATAGGGAAACTTTTTAGAAAATCTTGCACATTTTAAGAGGTCATCTTGCAGCATCTTCTTTATTTTCCTCCATCATTCTTTTCCTTCCTAAATGTGGTAAAAATAAAGATTATTATTCCAAATTTAGAAATATTTTAACTACCACCATTAGTTGTTTTAATCAAGTGTGACATTACAAGTTATGTATATATGTCTATATATACATAAATTTTATATAGACACATATTTATAAACAAAATGATTTCTCATCAAAATAATACATGCTGTGTCCAAAGTACATGGTTATAAAGACCCTTAAGCTTAGGTTTGCAAGTATATGCAGGGATTGGCTCTTTGACCTTTGAAAGAATGAAAGATCACTTCCTTCTTGAATGCTGAGAAAAAACTGAGGGCTGATGGGGGTGGGGGAGAGGGGAAGGAGGAGGCATAGAGGAGGGCACATGGTGGGATGAGCACTGGGTGTTATATTGAAACCAACTTGACAATAAACTAAGAAAAAATAAGTAAAAATAGAATTAAAAAAATCACTTCCTGTTTTCAATTTGCTTCAAGAATGGAACTGGGTGCTGCTATGAACATTGGGGTACATGTGCTCCTATGCATCAGCATTTCTGTATCCCTTGGGTAAATTCCTAGCAGGGCTATTGCTGGGTCATAGGGAGAGAGGCAAACCATGAGAGACTCTTGAATGCTGACAAAAANAGTAAGTTAAGAGTATGTATGTTTGAGCCATTCAATGATGAAAGATCTTGCATATAGTCAATAATGGAGGACAAAATCATACAGCTCAAACTTCAAGACCTTCAGAAACTCTATACTCTTTTGGTCTACTGCTTAGTGTGCTCAAAACCTAAAATCTATCAAGAGTCACTTTCCTTATGTATTTCCCAAATAGAATTCTGACTCAATAGAACAGACATAATTTTATTTACTTACTATCTAAGTCTTAAGTATGTCAAACTGGTATTGAATATCTTAAATTTTGAGGGATTTTTGAAAAAGTATGTATTTTGTCTATTGTTTTTATTATTCTCATATGTATGCCACTAATTTCTTATGTATTGACCAAAACAATTTTCTCTTATTTAGTGCTCCTTGTGTTTGGGGTTACTATAGTATTCAAACCAACTGAAAATATTAAGATCATGTATTTATAAATATGAATTTATTAATTTTTAAGTAACTAAAAATAATTGATGCACCTGGGTGGCTCAGTCAGTTAAGAGTCCAGTTCTTGTTTTCAGCTCAGGTCATGTGCTCATGTTCATGGGATCCGGCCTTATGTTGGGCTCTGTGCTGACAGCATGGAGCTTGCTTGGGATTTTCTCTCTGCCTTTCTCTCTGCCCCTCCACTGTGCACACATGTGCATGCACTCTCTCTCTCTCAAAATAAAATAAACTTTAAAAAATCAATTGATGCAGAATTAAAAACATGATACACATAGCAAACAAAATGAATTAAATGCAAATAATGACAGTCATGTTAAAAGAAAATAACAGAAAAGTGTAATGGAACCAAGAATAAGCTTAATACAGAAAAATCATCTTTATTATTATATATTTGTCAGAATCAGAATTAAGTTTTGTTTTAATCTATCTGGGTATCTAAGCAAACTTGGGAAGCCATGATTAATTTATCATCGCACAAAGTAAAAGCAAACAATTTGTGATGGAAAACCAAACTTGCAAAGTAGTGGAAGAAACTTCCTATGCAGTACATTATAAGGAAAGTACAGTATGATTTAATGGTCTATGTCCTTTGCGATATCTGTAGATTTGAACTCAGAACTTTCCTTGGCTGCATCACATCATCTTACTGATATAAAACAAGTATTGCATTGAAAAGATCAAGGACTATACTTATAGATAGAAACAGTATAATCAAAACACACATGCCTGATGTCACTGTCAAATATGAGTGACTTATAAATCTATCTAGATTTAGTTCTAACCCCATTTCTTATTTTCAAAATTTGAGCGTCTTTGTTACTTTGTGAATTTGGAATTTGTCTTCTGAGAACAGAACCAAAAACATATTTCTGCATTAATATGATCTTAATTTCCCTTAAATTTAGTCACTAAATAGGTGCTTAATTTCCAAAATAAGTTAGCTTTTGTATTTACACATTTTATACAGAAAATTTACCATTAAAAAAAGAAAAGGGAATTCAGCATTTTTAATTTATAAAGACTTCATTCTCATCACTCTTTTTAAAATGGCTATTGATATTGAATTTTTGTACCTACAATTTTAAAAACATGATTATAAACAATGGAGATGAGGTCATTTTCAATTTAATTGCAAATTCATAAAATCATCACATTATAAAGTAACTTGCCTCAATTAAAATATTGGGCATGTTATTCCTATGTCACCAAGTTTCACTCAAGACACAGAATTTGGTAGTTGCATGTGAAATAATAATAATAATAAGATGTGATTATAAAGCAACATATTTTCATATTAAAGGAGCTAGAACATCTTTGTATTTATATTTACTTAACAAATAACTATTGATGGACAACAACAATGATGGAGAAGAGGTACACAACAGTTGCTGACTTTAAACATCTGATAGCAGGTAGGAGGTACATATAAATAGCTACATACTGTAGTTTAGACAGCCCCTGCTACTGTATGTCCCAAGAAAGGTAGAAATAACACATCAGGATTTCAGAGGCAGTTGAGGACTTTGTCTTGGTGAGAGATTAATATTGACAGAGACTTGAAAAATTACAGATTATCATCTGATTATATATTGTTGTATTTCCTTTTTATCTTATAATACTTAATGAGCACTTTCTTTGGGTCAGAGATAGTTTTGAAATCTACCTATAATAACCCACTTAATCTTCTTACTTAAGGTTTACAGAGTGAATACAATCTGGATCTCCATTGTATAGATGGGGAGACTGAAACATGATGCAATTAAGAAAGATTCTTAAGATTGCATAGCTAGTTAAACTCCGAGCTAGGATTTGAATTCAAGCAATTTTGCTCCAATATTTGAATTTTCTTAACCTCTGTATTATACTCTCTTTCTGAGTGTCTCAATTATAAAGCTTTTTCCATTTTTTATTGTAGCCAATATAAATGCTTAACACTTTTCATTAAATTAAATCTAACCAACTACACAGTCTTAATTTTATAACAGCATACTCTGTTGAGCTTTTTCCTCATTTCAACTGAAATTCATTACTCATTTCAACTGAACATTTATTAATAATAGTCATTCCTTCTTTCTTTGCTCTTCAGTAAACAAACACTTGTCCAAGTTTTCAAGTTCTTTCAGTTGGTAAAAATAGAGAAAGCACTTTCTAGGCCTAGGGAACAAATGTATTTAGTCCTATATAATGTGCATAGTCATGTGAATGCTTGCTGTGGTACTGTAACACATCACTTAGGGAAACTAAAAATGAGTTGACTTTGTCTGCTGAAGACAGATGTAGAGAGGGGAGATTACAAGTTCAACTGAGAACATTGGTTGAAATCATCTTTTGGAGCATTTTAAAATCTAGACTAAAGAGTTGGAAACGTATCCTCTAGGCAGGTGTAAGTCATTAAGCATATTTGAAAGTGAGATGGCAAGCATATTGTGTTTTTTGACAAGATATGTTAAGTGCTGTTCATGTAAAATTATTCATCATAAATGAGAGACCATCAGCAATAGGCAAAAAGTTTGTGTCTTCCATTTTGACACAGACATAAAATTTGCACAGATGTGGAAGGTAGTTGAGAGAAGTTTCTATTTTGACATCTGTCTTCTTGTTCAGGGTTCTGTAACAAAATAGACTGGGTGGCTTATAAATAACATTATTGCTTACAGTGCTGGTGGTTGGAAAGTCTTAGATTAAGGGATTAAGGCATTAGTACATTTCCACATAAAATTTGGGGAGACACATACATTTGGTCTGTGCCACCATCTCAATAATAATAACAGCTAATATTTATTAATTCATTATCATGTTATAAGGATAATTCTAAGCATTATAGTATAAGCATTATAGTTACCTTTATGAAAACATACCAATTATTCATGCATATCTCATTTCAAGTATCCACTGAGGCAAGTGGAGGTTAAAAAACTTGCCAAATTTCCCATTAGAATAGGGATTAAAACCTAGTACACTAGAAACATTTTCTATAACATCTAGGTAAGATTTAAGAACCTGTGTAATTTTGCAATGACAGTTAAGTTTTTATATGTACAATACTCTGAATATTGAAAGGTGGATTGCCCTGGAGTGAATCCACCATCACTGACATAGACAAATCAGGATTCATCCTTTAGGGCACCTGTAATTGCTTAGAGGATAGGCTAAAATTTCCATTAGCAGCAAAAAAACTTGAGTTGCTCTTGACACCTAGCTTAGTAATTAGTAAACATTTAGTTAGGAACATGTTACAATTAGCCCTGGAATATTTGATCAGAGAGGCCATCTTTAAAATTAAGTCTCTTCACTATACAGTCTGTTTTACTTCAACATCTATGCTCTAAACAGAGCATATTATTCTTAAATCATATTGCAGTTGATTTCTTTTAAAATAGAGAATTTCTAGGATGTAATGTGACATGTACAGGTAGATTACTTCATGGAGACATCTATATGATTTCCTTCTTTAGCAATTCCCAGTAACCTCAAAGGGAAGATAGTCAGTTGTATGGGAATAACTGTCTCCTTGAATCCTTCTAAGGTTTAACTAATGTTAAAATTATATTAAGAAAATATATAAGTTATAGTTCATTTTTATATGCTATTGATACACAAGATACCCAGAAAGTTAGTTTGTTTCATTCAATACGATGATATTTTTCAATAAACTATCAAAATTTAGAATTTTTCCTAGTTTAAAATACTTTAAACATATAATCCACGTATTGGCCAGGGATTAAAAATGCAATTAAAGATGGAGAAGGAATAAAGAAAAATGGGAAAGAAAAAATGTAAAAACTCTTAAAATATTGCTTTCTGACTCTAAACTGTGTTTTAGGTCTAAACATTTATTGGATTAAACATTAAAAAATATATTACCATCACTTGCACTCTTCCAGCTAAATCAATGGAAATTATCTAATACACCTCAATGAGCAATTTATCATTGAAGATTATGGTAACCCACTTGTTGAGTCTTTTCTGGATGTTTATGAAAGAAAAATTAAGTGAGATTAATTCTCATTTTATTATAAATTATGATTTCCCAAATTATATCCCAGTAAAACTTGTTACCAAATAACATGGATAAACATTTTAAAGTATTTTAAAGAATATTTATTCTATCAACTTACATTTTCAGAAAAATCAAAATATCACTTGCATAATTATTTACAAGTTAAATAATTTGTTAATAACAGTCGTTTCTCCAGTCTCTAATATGTGGTTTTTTAGTGTGGTCTTTGCTGAGCACCAGTGTTTTGATTAGCTGATAGGAGGTGAAGTTTTCATTGATATAGCAGCCAGCAGAATGGAAGGGAGAGGACACTTTCATTTGAGCAATAATGCAATCAATTTATATCTCACATCATCAGTCAAGCGACCTTTAAATGTATTTTCTATTATTTTGTAGGAACAAATTATTAGTGAAGAGTAGTTTAATCATTTAATGAGAACCTCAGTCTGTTTCATTGACTTTTCTTAATTAAATTTGGGTTAACTCCTTCTACCCTCATGGATAATTCAATTCAATAGAGATATTGTAACGGGCTGATTTGGAGATGTTTGAAATCAAGTGACTACAGTTTAGGAGAAAGAAAAACTTAAAGGCTTGAGAGTCATTAAGAAGTCATGAGAGGTTTTTTTTTTTATCTTATTTAATATATAAAATTTGATTAATATGGCTTATATCATTTAGAACAGGCTAGGTCACAGGGCAATAGCCAACAACCCTACAGTTTCAGTATCTTCATAAAATGAAGGTTAATTTTTTACTCAGTTTACCTATCCAGTGCAAGTATTGGGTGAGCTTTGCTTACCAAAGTCACTAGCTTACTCAAAGTTGTAGAGGCCACATCTCAGGACCATTTTCCATAACTGTTATGGCAGCAAAACCCAACAATAACAACAACAAAGGATAGCTGGGTAGTATTTTTTAATGTTTGGGTCAGGAGATGCCACAGGGCATGTCCCTTTTTATTTCATTGGCCCAAACAAGTACCATGACTGTAAATATTTCAAAAGTGCTAGAGAAATACAAACCCACCACAAAGCCAGAAGAAATAGAATATTCATAAACATTCATAATATATACCATATGGCTTTAAGAATCAAGTATTATATCTGGCATTCCGAACAAGGGTGGCTCCTTTTCTTAGCTAAGAATAACTATTGATACTGACTAATTGGCTAAGAGATCTTAAAGACACTTGAATAATAGGGAAACTTTTTAGAAAATCTTGCACATTTTAAGAGGTCATCTTGCAGCATCTTCTTTATTTTCCTCCATCATTCTTTTCCTTCCTAAATGTGGTAAAAATAAAGATTATTATTCCAAATTTAGAAATATTTTAACTACCACCATTAGTTGTTTTAATCAAGTGTGACATTACAAGTTATGTATATATGTCTATATATACATAAATTTTATATAGACACATATTTATAAACAAAATGATTTCTCATCAAAATAATACATGCTGTGTCCAAAGTACATGGTTATAAAGACCCTTAAGCTTAGGTTTGCAAGTATATGCAGGGATTGGCTCTTTGACCTTTGAAAGAATGAAAGATCACTTCCTTCTTGAATGCTGAGAAAAAACTGAGGGCTGATGGGGGTGGGGGAGAGGGGAAGGAGGAGGCATAGAGGAGGGCACATGGTGGGATGAGCACTGGGTGTTATATTGAAACCAACTTGACAATAAACTAAGAAAAAATAAGTAAAAATAGAATTAAAAAAATCACTTCCTGTTTTCAATTTGCTTCAAGAATGGAACTGGGTGCTGCTATGAACATTGGGGTACATGTGCTCCTATGCATCAGCATTTCTGTATCCCTTGGGTAAATTCCTAGCAGGGCTATTGCTGGGTCATAGGGAGAGAGGCAAACCATGAGAGACTCTTGAATGCTGACAAAAACTTAGGACTGATGGATGTGGGGGGTAGGGGGGATGGGCATGGAGGAGGGCACTTGTGGGGATGAGCACTGGGTGTTCTGTGGAAACTAATTTGACAATAAACTATTTGTAAAAAAAAAATAAAAAGAATGGAATTGGGTAACTTGTGTTTGAAATCTATGAACTCAGAGTCAACTCAAGTAACGGAATTCAACTTTATTTTATGTTCTCTTTTATCATTTGATAAAGGTCAAAGTATAAGCCAGAAATAACCAGTGGAGGAAATGCCGGCCTTATCATGCATGTGGTTCCCAAATAGTTCTGTGTCTTGTTAATGACCCTCTGCTCATTATAGAATCAGTAATGTCAGTCTTTCTGGTGACATCTGCTGATTGTTTTTTACTTTTTCCCCATTTTTCTTTTCTTCTTTTTTCTTTTTCTTTTGGTGTGGAAATGTTGGCATCATGTAAGTTTAGTACAAACCTGACTTACTCAGTTATAATTTCAGCACACTTGGTGGTGATAGCAATATATTTTTCCTGCTCTGGATGTATGAACAAATATATTTTGTATGAAGTTCCACCCCTCCTTTCCTTACTACTTATGTTTGGAAATTATTTCAAAAGTCTTTATCATGAAAAGTGATTTATAAATATATTCTAAAGAATTGCATTTTCCCAGGAATCTCACTAGAGGCAGAAATGTTATGGTTAAAATTCAGAACAATGCTTTATTTAGCATTGTAACTTTTCAGAGAATAGCATAAATTTGATTTCTTTGTGTTTCTCTATGAGGTAGCCATTTTTACAGCTGTCACAAAATTAGATTTAAATTCAGGATAGGGAAGTTATATATTCAGAGAGCTGTGCTTATAATACATATCTCATTCTCTGAAAATTTAACTACCTCTGCATTTTGAGCATCTATTTCTGAAATGCTGAACACAAACTTAGAAAGCATTTGAAATGCACCAGTGTGTTCTTCATTTCCATCAATTTCTAATGTATTTAGTGTAAAGTTTTTGAAAAAAATACATCTAAGGACCTTAAAGTATTAACAACATATAAAGCTGTTTAAAAGTTAATTATTTTTGCATAAGTAAGCTGTATCATATGAAAACTTGTCACACTGTAGCAAGATAATTTCCCAGATTTTTATTTACCTTTGAAGAAATAGAAAAGATTTTTTAAAATGACAACAACTATGAAGGTTTTAAGATTTTGCCTTTCTTAAAAGCTGACAATTTAGACTGCTAGTGTCATATACACTGGCAAAAGACAAAAGTTTCCTGAGTCAGAGACCAAGATCTTTATTAATCAAAGCACAGTAAACACCATGAGCTTCATATTCATAGATAAATCACTTTTCCTTGCATGAATTATCTTCTGAGTACCACAAGGCAATGTGAAACAGTATAGGAAGGTACTGTATATACAGTGAGTTTGTGTCACAGGTGAGGAACCCCAAATTTAGGAAATCTCAATATATAAATGCAGACTTCTAGCAAACCTGTTCAACATTTTCCCCCAAAGAGACACAGTATTTTTATTATCTTTGTCAGGAAGTGTCCCCTCTGTTCTTGAGAGAGACACTATCTATCTTCCAGTGCTCTTTGTTATACAAACATCCATATAAAGATGGCCTAAAACCATCTTAACTTTGTGGCCAGCCATGTTGGAGTCAAAGAAGATAAAAGAGGAGGGAAATAGAGAGCATTGACCTTGTCTGTATTTCAAATTTGATATCTTGCTCATCACAGAATTTTTACATTAATTTTTATATTTTAAATATTGAATTATATTTTTCTTGATTACTGAGTTTTTGGTACCTAAGATTAGTGTCTAACTTACCTGTCCTTAGTTCTTTAAAAGCTGATACAAAATTTCAGAATAATCTATTTCATATACTCTAACAAACACAAACTAACTTTATTGCTCATTTTTGTTTTAGAAAACATCTAATAGATACCATTAGATTCGGTCCAAAATGTATATTTGTGCCAAGACCCAAATACATTCTTCCCCAAGATCTACTACTTTCTTTTTCTTTTAAGTACTGAATTTCAGTATTTTGGTACTCGCCCAAAGACTATAATCACAGATGTTTTCATATTGTATACTACTTTGTGTAATTCTTATCTAACCTGTTAATTCTTATATTTAAGAAGCTTGTGAAGATTTAAAAAATATAAAAAGTCTTAAAATCCTTTAAAAAATTTTTAGATAGATCATTTTGTAAATCAGAATTCATATAAGGGACTCTAAAAAATGTGATAAAAGCCAGCTGATATAGATGGTTCTGAGATGTTTCCAGTCTTTTAATGGGTAAAATGTAAGTGGTGCACAAATACCTAAGTCACTAGAGAATACATGAGCTATAGACTAAGCCATTTACATGGACTTTAGGACTTCTAAGTATTCTCTTATTTCAATAATATAGTTTGATATTTCTCCAAAACCCCTAATAGTGGCCTTAAGAAATCCACATGCCTGGGAGTTAAGCATATGCCTTTATTGAAAAGGTAGGCAGTAACCAAGACAGAGATGAACATTCTTATAAACTTCCTTATTTTTTAATAGCATAAAAAATGATTTTCCTTAACCTAATTTGTATCATAGTAAAATATACATAACATAAAATTTATCATCTTAACCATTTTCAGCATACAGTTCAGTGGTTTAATTGCATATATTTTGTCATGCAGCCATCACTACCATCCATTTCCAGAACTCTCTTTATCTTGCAAAACTGAAACCTTCTATCCATAAATAGTAACTCCCTATTCTCTCCTCCACTACAGCCACTGACAACCACATGACACTTTTTTTCTCTTTGAATTTGGCTACTCTAGGTACCTCAGATGAGTGGAGTCATACAGGATTTGTCTTTTTGTGGCTTGCTGATTTCACTTAGCATAATGTTCTCAAGGTTCATTCCTATTGTACCATAGGTGAAAATCTCCTTTCTTTTTTTAAGGCTGAGTAATGTTCCATGGTATGTGTTTATAACACATTTTGCTTTCCATTAATGTGTGGATGGACATTTGGGTTGCTTCTGTTTTAGCTATTTTGAATAATATATTTTTAATGTTTATTTATTTTGAGAGAGAGAATGCATACATGTGCACAAGTGGGAGAGGAGCAGAAAGAGTGAGAGAGAGAGAATCCCGAGTAGGCTTTAAGTTGTCAGCATAGAGCCCAACAAGGGGCTTGAATTAATGAACTGTGAGATTATGATTTGAGCTGCAGTCAAACTTGGACACAACTGACTGAGCCACCCAATGCCCCACTACTGTGAATAATATCACCATGAACATGGATGTATAAATGTATCCATGAGATCCTGTTTTAAACTCTTTTGGGTGTATACCAGTAGTTGAATTGCTGGATCAAATGGTAATTCTATGTTTAATTTTCTTAGGAGCCACCATATTATTTACTCAAGCGGCTGCACCATTTTATATTCCCACCAAGAGTGTGCATGGACTCCAATTTCTCGACATCATCTTCAAAACTTATTATTTTTTTTTAGTAGCCATCCTAATGAGTGGGAGGTGGCCCCTTAACCCTATTTTTACAAGGCCAAAATACAATACACTCAAACCACTATTCTTTTTCTACCATCCCTTAGAATAATGTAACCCTTTGTTAAGGGCAGATGCTGTGAAAGTACAGTAGTGAAAAGAGAAAATCTACATAGGTATGACAATTTATTCACTTTTCTAGTATGCTTGAACTGGAGGTAGAACTATAGAACAAACAACCATAGTTTCTACCATCATCAAGAGAATAGCCGACTGAAGAAAATAGATACCTGCAAATAATCACCCAAAAATTAAATAAGTACAAATTATGATGGGTGCTATAATGAGAGAAGCTTATAAAAAGGGGGAAATACCATTTCCAAACTGTTGTTTGGAAAAAATTAAATTCCTTCATATGACTATAGCTTATGCAGAGATACTACAATTGTATCTAATTATACTTACAATATAGTTATATTTGTATAATTCAGGTTCCCTGGGAACCTGAATATATAGATAATTAATACAGGTCATTTATAAGGTTAATAAAGTAATTTTCTTTCCTAGCAATTTTGCTTTTCCTTTCTAATCTAAACCCTTTTTGGGCTGCCAAGTTAAAAAATGCTTACTGTTGGCTTGCTGCCAGTTGTAAAGTACTTAATGACGGGAAACACAAGAAAAAAAAAGTAGATATGTGACCGTCCATAACTGTGATTCTCTAACCCTTGATTCCAGGAAAAGAAGGAATCTTTCAGAACCCATCATAGAAAACCACAAAAGCTGAAAGGCTTCATATACCCACCTCCCAAAAATTCTTATTGCCAACATCTCTTCTATCACTGGAAAACTGAGAGGTCTGAAGTTGTTAATGTAAGCAACATACTGAATGTATCTGTCCTAAGCTTTCTACCACACATGATAGAGCCATGCTAATAAGGCAGAATCAACATGGTGTTAGTTATGCCTTTTTTCAACATAATTAAACAGTTTGTTTCCTTTCCAAAATTATAATAGTCTCAGGTTTGCCCATTTAGAACCACTTTCAAACATAAATATTAATATACAGAATCTTCTTTTCTAATTCTACTTCCACCTCAATTCCCCCACCCCCTTTCATACCTTGTGAGCTTTTCCCTAAATACTTGACTCTCTCGTTTTGCCCCAAGGATGATATGTTAAAATCCCCAGAAATTTTGAACTTTCTACACTCAACCAGAGTTTATACTGTTTAAATTTATAATGTCATTCTTCCTCTGCTTCATAGACAGAAGTGCCATGAATGCATACAATAATTAACTTCACAAAAACAAAAAAGTAGAGTTCAAGAAAATGAACAAATGTTTAATGAGCTTCTGCTTCTATGTCAAGCACTGTGCTTGATGAGGCTCATCAACTGGAACTTTGTAGCTGCTCTCTGAGGTAGGCATTATCATCTCATTGGAAATGGAGAAATTATGGAATGGCTCCTTAATCAAGTCCTAACAGAGTCGTTGATTGGGCATTTTTCTATGAGATATTTAAGTTAGGATATTTTCTGGTTGCCCTATCATTAAAGGAAGTCTCCCCACTCTAGTAATGTCTTTCACTTTTACTTATTGCTCTACCAGTAATTATTAGATTTGTCTTCTTACATTGTTTAATTGCAGTCTTACTCAATTTCAGGCAAAATCTTAGAAGGTAGTTCATCATCCTTCATTTTCATTATTCTCTTCACCCTCAGGCATCAAACTAATTTACTTGTTCAAAGGAAATGTTTAACTCTAGCTTTCTGAAGAAAGTACCCCCATCTTTAGGGCACAAGAGAGACACATTTATATTTCAGTCCACATGTGAAGTGATTAGGAACTATACTAGGTGTGGTAAGAGTGGGAATAAAAAAGAAGAGTGTGACAGATCTTGCACAGAGATCCCTCTATTGAGGGAGAAGAGCAGATAGTACATGCCATTTTATCATGCTTTATCTCTTTTCATTCTTACACCAAAGTTTTGAAGTAGGTTTTGTGATATTCAGCACCTTCCCTTTATCTACTCCATATACCATTAACCTCTTCATTTTGCAGCAACTGCACAATGGGTTTACTTTGGTTATTCATTTATATTGCCCTGCATTCACACATTTATTTACATAGACAGCCCCACTGTAAGGTTTTAAGTTCCCTAAGATTGTGTTCTGTGTGTTCAGGATTTATCCCATAGTAGTCACTCAATAAATATTTATTGAGTTAAAATGAGTTTCAGAGATTAAAAGAAACCATTTTGCAAGGAATTTTGCAAAGAATGCTTGTCAGGGATAGTGCTGAGCTGTGGACCTAGGTCTTCTATTCATTTCACACTTTCCTAATTCCAATTTGGATGTTGTCTATTTTGCTTTAAAATTTTGGTGACCAAAAGTTTAATGGTGTTCTCAAAGTTTTCTCTTAGTCACATTCAGATGTCCTGTCCATAATTACCACTTTTAAACTGTTTTGGTTTCTAATTTTTCAATTCCTTAGATAATTTTGCTCCTAGAAACATTGTCACTTCTTTATACATAAAATTTGCTTTGTTTGGAATTTTAAATTTTACATGAACTCAGATCAAAATTAAAAAAAAAAAATGAGAAATTTGCAGAGAAGGGTATGCTTTAAATTAGAGCACTAAATTTACCTTTATTGGGATGTAGTTTATTTTATATTGAAATTTATGGATATTTCAGAATAGAATAAGAGTAATAACTGACTCATGCACTGGATAGGTTCTTTTCCTCTACTGGAATCACAGGCTTAACTGAGTTTTTATAAATCATCTATTTGGTATTTATGAACCTAAACAATCTTGAAAACTAAATGACACACATTTCCACTTTTAATCGGTTTTGGTTTCTAATTTTTCGATTCCTCGGAGCCAATAGGAGGATGTAGGAGGAAGTAAAAAGAGGAAGGCTGTGATCACTCAGTCTGAGTGAGAGCCATTATTTGAGCAGTACTGACATATAACTACTCTCATCCCAGTTTTGAACATTCTAGTAACTGTAAACTCACAAATTCAATGACCGGTCTTTCCCTGTTTGGACAATTCTAAATAGAAGCCTTCTGTTATGTTGAACTGAAATACTCATAACTTCCATCTAGTGATTCATGTTGTTGCATTTGGTGCCAAACAAAATAAGTGTCATTTTTTAATATGACAGATGAAGACTTTTCAAATATTAGAAAACATTTATCATAATTTCAGTGCCCATTACCAAATCGTTTCTTCTCCAGAGTAATCATTGTTTGTTCTCTTAATTATTCTTCTTGAAATAATCATGAGTCTTGGCATATTCCTTTGTATGTATTAATTTCTTACTTAGGAGGTGAGATTCAGCCAAAAGAACGTAAGTCAAGCTGTAAACGCAGTGAGTGAAGCAAAGAGAACTTTTCTAACTAGATGAAATATATATTCCAAAGTCCAATCGAGAGGGGAAAATTCACAAAATAAAGTAAGAAAGATTTTCAAGACTAACTTTAGGCCCATTCCCTAAATTTATATTGTCACTGTTATTATTTGTAGCGTTGGTGCAGAGGATTGAATTAATCACGTTTATTATTCCTGGAACAGTTATCAGAATTCATTGCAAGACTACAAAACCCCTGTCTTGTCCAGATGCAGGTATTTTTGTATGAATATGTCAAGTGAATTCTCTCCTGTCTTCATTTGGTATTCCCATGCATCTTTCCACATAAGGAACTGCTCAAATGTGTATGTTATAGCCTTTATTTTTGTGTCCTTATAAAGTATAAAGCATTATTTTGTGTTTCTATGCCTTTAAAACTACTTCACTCAGCAGTAGGATTTTAAAATTTGTTCAAAACTCCCAACTTGGCTACACATAAAACATATTGAATCCCCATGCCCCTCCAGTTCAACTGGATAGGGATCTTTGAGGATAAGGCCAGAACAGAAATATTTCTTTTTCAAAGCTCTTTAGGTATTTCTACTACCATACTGTGTAGTTTCACATAGTGTTAATCCACTGTAGTACTACTGCTAGATACCTAGACTGCCTCCAACTCCCTGCTACCACAAAATACCCTGTGATAACCATGTTAACGTATAACTCTAAGCTCTCCTAAATAAAAAATACTCTGGGCATGCACTCAGAAGTATAACTGCTGGGTCATTAGTAAAGATAGCATTCTTGATTTGACTAGTTATATCTAAGCTGTTCTCCAGAATAGCCATATCTATTTATATTCCCACTAGTAATATATAGGAGTTCCTGGTATATCTTGTCAGAGGCTGGCAAAATAAAAATTTCTAGTATTGAGGTGCCTGGGTGTCTCAGTTGGTTGAGTGTACAACTCTTGATTTTGGCTCAGGTCCGGATCTCATAGTTTGTGGGATCGAGCCCTGTGTTGGGCTGCATGCTGACAATGCAGAACCTGTTTGGGATTCTTTCTCCTTCCTCTTTCTCTGCTACTCCTCTGCTCATGTTCTCTCTCTCTCTCTCTCTCTCTTTCTCTGTCTCCCTCCCTCCTTCCCTCCCTCCCCCCCTTTCAAAAATAAACAAAAAAATCTTTAAAAACTTCTAGTACTTTGTAGAGAGGCTAAGCATTTTCTCATAGCCATACAGTGAGATAATGGCAGAAACAAAATTCCATTGACTCTAAACTACCGATTTGTCACCATATAAAAGTATTTGTATATAACATAGTTTCTTTGTTTGATTCTGTTGTTGATCTTCTGTCAAATTAATATGTCAGTTATAAAACTGACCAAATTCTTCTGAACCTATGAGAAACTTCTGCTAATATTACCATACGTTAAGATCAAGCAAATGTGTTCTCTTCAACTTTGTATATCCTGCTATTTTATATTGTATCACTACTAATGTTTCATTGGACACGTTATATATTATATATATTTTTTCTGTATTTTGGCTTGAAATGTAATGATTGCCCCAAACAGTTTCCACCGGCTTTACAAAAAGACCTTAGCACAGTCTTTAAATTGAGAAAGAAATGGTGAAGAAAGACATGTAAAAATAAACATTATATAAGATGGCTAGAGAATAGATAAAAATGTTTCCTGTACAAGGAGTTTCTCTGGCTTGACCTTGCCTAAAGCAGAGAAATGGTTGTGGGATCATGTTAGTGATGTACAGAGCATGGGATAAGTTTTGAGCCCACTATGTTAAGCTTTTCACTACAACTATTAGGTATTTTCCAAAGTTAAAACTTGATTTGCTTTACTATGATTCCTAACATTTTAGTCTAAATAATTACTTAATTATTGATTTACGGGAAATTATTTGGTCTCTCAAAAGAGATATTTTAAGGTTCTAAATATCATGAAATATATTTTTATGAAGCCTCTATATTTCCTCCTCACTTCTTATTTCTTTTGAATTTTGCTATACATTGTGGTCATCACATAATTGATAGTAATTGAGGGAGCTAGCATTGTTGTCATAAATGCATATATAAAAGTAGTAGAAATATGCCAGTTCTTAACTTTTCCCAACAGTTCTTTACTTTTTATGATCTGATCTGTTCTGTCCTAACATGTAAATATTAATATATGGTATCTTCATCATATGAAATCCAACAGTAATCAAGAGGGACTAAATATGCTTCCCTCAACAGTTTAAAGGTAAAAAGTACAAGACTCTCCAATTCCCATATTCATTTTCTCCTACTGCATAACATGACACTACAAACTAATAACTTTAAAGACAACAAAGTTTTCTCTCACGATTTCTGTGGGTCAGGAATCTGGGCGTAGGTTTGCTGGATTCTCTGCTCAGGGTCACATCAGGCTGAAATAATTGCTGTCAGGGCTGCAGTTTCTTTTTCCAAGCTCACCAGTGGTTGTCAGAATTTAGTTCCTTGGAGGTTAGGCCTGAGGTTCTCAAATCCTAGAGGCTGCCTGCCCCTCTCCGCCATGTGGCACTCTCTTCAACATGGCAGTTTGCTTTTTCATGGTCAATAGGACAGCATCTGCTGCTTTTATGCTGTCCATCTCTTCTAATAGCTCAGATGATTAGATCAGGCACACCGAGGATGCTGTCCTCTTTGAGAAGCTTAAAATCAACAAGCTAGGAGCTATATAATTACATCCATAAAATGCTTTTGCCCTAGAACACAAAATAATCACAAAGTGATCCCATCATACTCTACATTTACAAGCTCTACCTACACTCAAGGGGAGGGGATTATACAGGAAGTGTACAAACCTGTAGAATATTCTAAAAGAATGACCAACCTTTCTATCTTGTTATTGTTGTCATAGCATGTGGCCTTTCATGGTGCTGCCATCACTAAACACTTGCTGGATGAATGAATGAATGAAAGAACCTCATCATAGCTAGGTAATTGCACTATGATTTTCAGAGAATTAAATGAAAATTGACCTATCTTTTAGGAAAGTAGCAATGTTCTACTAATGAGTTCTGAACCCAATCTAACTTTTTGGCTTAAATTCTGTATTGATAGCACTTGTTATAGGAACTTGATTTGGCTCACAGATGGCTCCACAGCTGTTACACCGTAGAGACACTAGGAGCCTTTGAGGGATAACATATGTGGAAACTCACATTATTTCCAAAGGAGTTTCCTGCTTCATAAATGGTTAAATTAGATCTTAGAGAACTTACATTTTCATTCTTTAGCTAAAAGTGGAGTCCAGGATTATACTGTGTACAGTCACAGGATTTGAGCCAGGTTGATGTGCAATATGACTTTGGAAAATACTTAAATCATATCTCTGGGAAAATATATTTTGAGGCTTCAGAAAGAGAGGAATTGCATACATTTCAAGGAAGTCAGAATAATGCTTGTTAGCTTTAAATGAAAGATTTGAATTTGGTTGGTTAACACTTTCTTGTACAGTGATTTTGGATTTTTCTACATGCAGTGTAGTTTTTAATTTTTTTTAATGTTTGTATATTTTTGAAAGAGATAGAGAGAGAGAGACTGTGAGCAGGAGAGGGTCAGAGATAGAGGGAGACACAGAATCCCAACCAGACTCTAGGCTCTGAGCTGTCAGTACAGAGCCCAGCACGGGTTCAAATTCACAAACTGTGGGATCATGACCTGAGCCAGCTGGATGCCTAACCGACTTAGCCACCCAGACATCCCTATGTGCAGTGTGATTTTTAAATTGAGCAATAACTGATTGCAAAACAGAGCTGTATTAACATGTAGCAAAGAAGCAGTGAAGGAAGACAATGAAAACTGAAAGGTGAGGATACAGACCACATGTTCTATATTACAAATTTGGCTGCAGCAACAGGGAAGAAGCAAACAATAGTCAAGAGGCTATGGAATAATAGTGAGCATTTTCCATGTTCCAGATATTGGGTATCATGTAAATAAAAATACAGAAAGTCATTTTTGAGAGATTACATATAGTGTAAAATTGGACTTTTACCTCTCTCTCATAAATTTCATGATTCAATTAAACTCTGAAAGTTAAACTATTCCTTGGAAGATTCTGAGTCTGTAAAATACACAGATTTAGGATTTGTGCCATGCATCAGGAAGGATAATTGATTTATTTTAAATATTACATACATGAAGCCACTAATCATACCTACATAAATATTTAAAAAACTATAGTAAACTAAATGCTAATGCATTGTATGAGAAATCAGTATTGACTTACCTTTAATTGTTTAAAAAATGCCACTATTTGGCACATGAAGAAAACAACAGAATTATATGTTTGTTTTATAAACTGGGCATAAAGCAGCAGCACCTGAGGGGCTCAGTCTGTTAAGCGTCCAAGCTTTGGTTTCAGCTCATGTCATGATCTCGCAGTTTCATGACTTTAAGCCCCATGTTGAGTTCTGGGCTGGCAGCATGGAGCCNTCTCTCTCTCTCTCTCTCTCTCTCTCTCTCTCTCTCTCCCTGCCCCTACCCCACTCATGCTGTCTCTGTCTCTAAATAAATAAATAAGTAAATAAATAAACTGAAGAATGGCTCAGTGGATGGAACTTCTGACTTCAGCTCAGGTCATGATCTCATGGTCTGTGTATTCAAGCCCTGCATCGGGCTCTGCGCTGACAGCTCAGAGCCTGCAGCCTACCTGGGATTTTGTGTCTCCCTTTCTCACTCTGCTCCTCTCCTGCTCATGCTCTGTCTCTGTCTCTAAAAAATAAATAAGCACTAAAATTTTTTCTTAATTTAAAAAATGTGAGGTTAAGGTATAATTCTGACAAGACTTCTAGGCAAATCGAGCAATGCTGGATTGGCATTTATTCATTATTCATTATTTGTTAAGCCAGTATTCGAGTATTTTTTCTGTACTTGGTATTGGAAATATAATTGTGAACAAAATAGAGACACATTCCATGCCTCTGTGGAATCTACTGACCTATAAAGAGTCAGATAAATATATAATTAAAATAATTATCCATGAGATACAATTGTTATAAGAGCTACGAGGAAATAATACAGTTTTGGGTGAGAGGATGTAACCAATGCATAGGGTTATAACTAGATGCAGACGTAACCCAAGGGAATGACATTCAAGTTGAAATGTGCAGAATAAATAAAGCAGATACAGCGAAAGACTGTAAGGAGGATAAGGGTGATAAAAAGAACATTTTAAACAGAATGTAACAACATAGTCAAAGATGAGTTTGGTACTTTAGAAGACCTAAAATAATAATCTGGTGTATTTGGAAAATAGTAAATGAAAGAAAGTAGAGTGGGAGATAGGGAAGTAAAACAATTAGAAATGAAATGCTGCTGGAGGAAAGTGTAAGTCATTTTAAAGGTTATTAACCTTTGGGGCATCTGGGTGGCTCAGTCAGTTAAACATCCAACTCATGGTTTCAGCTCAGGTCATGATTCTCACAACTTATGGGTTTGAGCCCCATGTCAGGCTCTATGTTTGACAGCATGGGGGTCTGCTTGAGATTCTCTCTCCCTCTCTCTCTGCCCCTACCCTGCTTATGTTCACTCACTGTCTTAAATAAATATACTTACAAAAAGTTTTTTTCTAAATTTTTTTTAACCTAGTGTGAGCAGTGGAAAACCACTGAATACTTTAGGAAAGAATTAATCCTCCATTTTAAGAGAAGGTTCTTGTGACCAAGAATACATGGGAGCAGGCCTTAAAGGAGGCTATTTTAGTGGTCTTGACGAGAGGTACCTGTGGCTTGAGCAAGAGTGGTCAGAGACCTGTGATAATGATGTGTTAGAATGGAGACATATTTGGGGAGGGAATGAACATAAAGTAGATAATTTTTTATTAATGGAAGTATGGAAGAGTGATGAAGAGTGAAGTAAGAGAAAAGTGTCAGGGAAACAGTCACCATTCACATAAATGAAGAATGGAAGTTGAAAAAAAAAGGCATAAGACATATGGATTTGGAGCTGAGAACAGAGGAGTGGGAGTGGAAGTTATAATCCTGAGGATCTTTGGAATATAAGGGTTGGCGAAGAAATGTGTAATGGGAAGAGGAGCAAGTCCAGGCTTCCTACAGAGGCACTGACGCACCTAAGACCTACGGTAGTGGGGAGATCCAAGAAATGAGAAATAGCAAAAGCTATCAGAGATATGAGAAAGACTAGCAATGAGTGATAGCATAAAAATAGTGTATTTTAAAAAGAAAGAAGTTCCAACTGACAACTGTTAAGTTTAAATTTTATAATAAGATAATGGTGCCTGGGTGGCTCAGTCAGTTAAGGGTCAACTTTTTTAATTTTTTTTTACTTCTTATTTTTTTAATGTTTTATTTATTTCTGACAGAGAGAGACAGACAGACAGACAGTGTGAGCAGGGAAGGGTCAGAGAGAGAGGGAGACACAGAATCTGAAACAGGCTCCAGGCTCTGAGCTAGCTGTCAGCACAGAGCCTGATGCGGGGCTCGAACTCACGAACCATGAGATCATGACCTGAACCAAAGTGGGACGCTTAAGTGACTGAGCCACCCAGGCGCACCACTTAAGTGTCAACTCTTGGTCTCAGCTCAGATCATGATCTCATGGTTTGTGGGTTAGAGCCCCATGTCAGGCTCTGGGGTGACAGCATGGAGCCCTCTTGGGAGTCTGTGTCTTTGTCTTCCCTCTCCCCACTGCGCATGTGCTCTTTCTCTGAAAAAGAAAGAAACATTAAAAATTGTTTATTATAAGTAAATACTACATTTTTCCATAAGAAGAATGAGGCATGGAGAATTTTATTCATTATATAGATTTTGAGTGGAGGGTCTGTCTTATTTTCCTTTATCACCTCTATGGAGCTCAAGAAATGATTTCTAAACTGAAAAAAAAACTGTTTATAATCAAAAAGCTTCCCTTCAAATCATCTCTCTTTTAATTCTGTGTAAGGAAATGTGCTAGCATATGCTACTTTTAGCGGATTTATTTATTAGGGAGTGATTTTAATCAGACTGAGGTAGCCACAATTAAACATCAGGCTTCTACCGCCATCAGATATATAATGTTTAATGTTGTATTTCCATTCTATGACATAATTAAACACTCCAGTAGTACACAGTGCACGTGTTCAATTATGCATACGTCTTTTAAGTACAGTAAGTCCAATTTAGTTATCAATTAGATTCATAGTGATTCTGACCCTGGCTGGTTTTTATTACATATGAATTTCTTTTTACCATCAAGGAAGGAACACTTTTTTAATTCCTTATAACTCAGTACTATTGAAGAATTAGACTATACTTTAATAAGATTTTTGCATAATCTTAACTAATGCTTTATAATTCAAAGATTTTTAAATAACCAAAATGCAATAAATGTTTCCATACGTGTGGATGGTATAAATGGACAACAGCAGCCAGCTTACTGTACCGTTTCATGGATGTTCAGATCTTCTTTCCTAAATAGAATTATTACTGTTGTTGTTATTTTGCAAACCCTAGTATGGTTCATTCTGACTTGTGCACCATTTCTACAAGGGCCTCTGGCTTTCCTTTTGCTAATTCATATTTTTTTGCTTCCTTCCAAATGTGAAGGAAAATGTATCTCATTTTAGAAATTATTCAAATTAAGTCTCCAATCTTGACATTGATTTTTCATTGTTTAGGTACTAGGTTAGGCTTTTTAGTTTATATATTTATTTATTTATGCATCAATTAATTTATTTAAATTTTCTTATCTATTTTGAGGGGTAGAGAGGAGCAGAGAGAGAGAGAGAGAGAGAGAGAGAAGACTCTGCCCTGAAGCATGGAGCCCAGCACGAGGCTCCATGTCACAAACCATGAGATCATGACCTGAGTCAAAATCAAGAGCCAGATGCTTACTGACTGAACCACCCAGGCACCCCTAGGTTAGGCTTTTTAAATTTTTTTTGACATATTCAGTTGTAAAGTAAATCAGATGATCGCTTAGAGTAATCTATTGTGTCCCTGACACTCCTCTCCAGGGCTCCAGATGGCACAATTCACACTCCATTTGGATAGGCTCTCCTAGGACTCCTCTGTTACCTCCAGTCAGTGCAACAAGTGGTTGTACTGAGGCTGATAAACACTGTGTATACTTGTATTTATATCCTGAATATTTGACTATAAAAATATACAATTAACTATTGCTTTGTTGCTCTTTGGCCCTTCATTTTCTATGTCCTGATATATTTTTTTATTTATCTTCATAGATATTTTACTTCAAATGAACCAAAGTATGAATGTCTTGGTATCTTTACATTTTATGCTCTTACTCAGATTCTTTCACTGAGAATAATAGCTGCATGTCTCCTTGTAGATGGGGCGCCTGGGTGGCTTAGTTGGTTAAGCGTCCGACTTTCGCTTAGGTCATGATCTCGCAGTTCGTGGGTTCGAGCCCCGCATCAGGCTCTGTGCTGACTGCCAGCTCAGAGCCTGGAGCCTGTTTCAGTCTGTGACTCCCTCTCTCTGACCCTCCCCTGCTCACGCTGTCTCTCTCTCTCTCTCCTACAAATAAAAAAAAAATAGCTGCATGTCTCCTTGTAGAATATTTGGCCATTATGTTAAGGTATTGAGCACCTAATTTGCTCAACAGAGGCTGATTGAAAGAATGAATAAATTAATGATTGATATGAAAAGACAGCATATTATAAATCTGCTCTACCTGGATTCTGCCCAGCTAGCTGTGCCTATGTGACCAAAAGCAATTTCCTTTACATTTTTTGGACTCAGTTATCATCAGTAATATTAGGTGTTCATTTGTACGTTTAACACATTTTAAGATTTGCACTATTCTAGAAACTGGAGATCTAAAGCTCTGTTTTCCTGAGATTTATTCTAGTCAGAGGAATACTGGAAAAAAAATACTTTGAATGTCATTCATCCATCTCAACAGGATTTATTAAGCAATCATGTGCAGAAATACCACTATACCTATGAGTTGGATACCAAGATGAATAAGATTCTGTTTGCTCTCATCAGTTCATATTTTAGAAGGAAACATGTTTTCAGAATTACAGTATGTGACAAACAGTGAAAACTGCCATAGCAGCATTAATGACAAAAGTTGAGGGAATTTAGAGGAAAAGAGACAAATTCTGTTTGAAATAGGGACATGTGATTCCATAATCTCTTGTAGCAATAAGATGCAATATTTTGATTGGCACTTGTGTGGATTCAAAAGATTCATGTTGAAAGTATCATAAAGATGTCCAGGACTACATTTCAATAACAAATTTCATAAGACTCCAAGATCTCAAACCCTCTGACTGCACACTTGGTTAAGGCTCAAGCTTTTACAATGACCTTCAAATTTTCTAATTGGTCCTGTTATTTCTCTGGTCCATCTCCTACCAGTTCTCCTTTACCCACTCCATCCAGGCCTCGCTGTTTTGAGATTCTTCTACCTTATTAACATACTCTCACTTCAGTACTAGACACTTGCTATTCCATCTGCCGGGAAAACCTTTTCCTAGACATATGACAGCTCACTTCCCAACACCCGTCAGGTCTCTCTTAACTATCACCTCATTAGCTAGGTCTTCTCAGACCATACTATGTAAAACAATGCTCCGCATTAACACATGCTTTTTTCACACTAATTTCAAATTATTTTTTCCACAGGCTTTATTATACTTTTAATAATGATAATATCCTCACATTTGTTTCTTTTCCTTCTCTCTTATTAGAATGTAAACTCTCAAATCAGAAGACTTGATCCGTTTTATTGATTGTTGTCCTGGTTTTAGAATCTAGACCAGTACCTTATACATGTAGACCTCAATTGATTACCTATTAAGTATTGATTTTTGTAGGTAGACAGACAGAGACAAAAATATTTTAAAATTTGTGTGTTAATCAAAGGGGACTACAATAGCTAAAATGATTTTGAAACATAGAGACCTGAAGACTAAATATAGGTACTGATGGTATCCAAGTAAATAAATTCATCTTAGGAATTTTTTTGTTTGTGTAGCATCGAGAGAGAGACAGGTAAGCAGCAACAAAACAACACCACCAAAAATTCTGAATAATTCAGGTAAGAAAAAATATATAAAGGATATTGGATGGCAAACACATTAAGGGAAGAGGCTTAGAAAGAGCCAGAGTATCTCTGGGAATGTGAGAGACAAGATATTTTGTGAATGATTAAGTGATTAAGTGATTTGTATCCAGTGCCTTTAAGTCTGTGCATCTTTAATCAGAATCAGGTTCCCGAGGGACATAATTTGATTAGATGGGACTGGAATGTCTCTCTGCCTTAAGGCCAATGGTGTAGTGGGGCCGAGTTAGGAACACTGTGATTGTCAGTCCCAACAGAACTACCTAGAAAGTCAAAAGGACAAATCCTAAAACATATGGCTACCAGAAAGTACAGGGACTGGGGTATAATGATGACCAGTAAAAGTTACGTGTATTCACCGTGGTCTCTGAACCTCAGAACATATTTAGGACTTCAATACTCTGCAACAGTGCATTATTTTGGTATTTGTTTACTATCTGTATATCTTCTTCAGTAAAAAATATCTTTGTGTCTTTTTTCTCCTTTTCAAATGTGTTTGGTTTTTACTATCAAGTTTGTAAAGTTCTTTATGTATTTTCTATATTTCTTACTGATATTCTGTCCAGTTCTATCAATTGTTGAGAGGGAAATTTAAAATTAACTATAATTATGGTTTTGTTTACTCCATTTTTCTGTTCTATTACTTTTTGCTTCCCAAATTTTTAGGTGCATCCACATTTAGGATTGTTATGTTTTCTTGGTGGATTGCACATGTATCATTTATGTGTGGTAATTTTCTTTGCTCCAAAGTCAACTTTATTTCCTGCTAATATAGCTGTTCTTTTGGATTAATATTTTCCTGTGAGATATATATATATAAAACATATAAAAGCATNACCTCTCTCTCTGACCCTCCCCTGTTCACGCTGTCTCTCTCTCTCTCTCTTTCTCTCTGTCAGAAATAAATAAAACATTAAAAAAATTAACTGACTGAGCCACCCAGGCACCCCCATAGTTTAGTTTTTTAAATCTATGTCAATCTGTTTTACCTAGTATTTTGTATTATTTATCATTAATTACCATTAATGTAGTTTTGATGTTAAAGTATATGCCTGTCATGTTTTATTTTGTTTTATGTTTATTCCTTTTGTATTTTCTTCCTGTTTCTCTGTATAGAGTTGGAATACATTTTTAGAATTTTATTTTGATTTCTATATTGTGTTTTTCAGTGTATTTCTTATTATAGTTTTGTCAGTGGCTGCTCTAGGTATTGCATTATATACACATAATTTATAATAGTTCATTGGTGTTATTTTATCACCACTTCACTAAGTGAAGTATAGAAAACTTACCTTGTTTTATGTTTCTTTACCTTCAGCTATTTATAATATAATTGTTGTACCTTCTTTATATACATTTGGAAACAGTATTGTAATTTTTTTCTTCAGTCATCAACATAAGTAGAAAACTCAAGGGGAAAAGGAAAGTCTATTATAATTACTCATTTTTTTTTTTACTTATTGTATTCTTTCTTCCCTTCGTATGTTCCCAAGACTCGTCCTTTTATTATTTCCTATTTAGAAAACTTATTTTAGATGATCTTTTAGTAGAGATCTGTTGCTTACAAATTCTCTTAGTTTTCCTTCATCTGAGAACTCCTTGATTTCTCTTTTTTTATTAAAGTATATTTTTGTGGATATAGGACTTCATCTTGACAATGTTTTCACTTTAATTAAGGCAAAAATGTATAACTGTTCGAGCCTTCACAATTTCTGTTGAGAAAGCTCCTGTCATTTTATTTACTCTTCATCTCTAGGTAAGGTATTCTTTATCTCTGACTACTTTAACATTTTCCCCCTTTATCTTTAGTTTTCAGAGGCTTGACTCTGATGTGTCTTTATGTGGATTTCTTTGAATTTTTTTTCCTTTTGGATTTATTTATCTTCTTGGATCTACAGATTTAGGTTTCTTGCCAAATTTGGACAGTTTTCAGCCATTATTTCTTTTACTATTATTTTCAGCTGTTTTTTCCCCCTCTCTTCATATTTATATTATATGATTCTTTAATTTTGTTACTGTATATTTTCAGTTCTAAAATTTACACTTGATACTTCTTTATATTTCCCATTTCTTTTATCTTTATCTTCTGAGCATTTCTCTTTCTTTGCTGATAATTTCTGTTTTTCATTTGTTTCAAGCAGGTTTGTAATTGTGTGATAAAACATTTTTATAATGACTTTAAAATATTTGTTAAATTATAACATCTCTGTCATATTGTTTTGATATTGTTGTTTTTTGTTGTTTGAGATCTACCTGGTTCTTTATAACAAAGACAATTTGTATTAAAACCTAGATATTATTTTGAAACTATAAGACTTGGGATCTTACCTGTAATATTAGCTGGTCTCCTGTCTTAGTTGTTTTGAGCTGCTATAACAATACCATATGCCAGATGGCTTATAAACAATAGAAATTTATGTCTTGCCATCTAGGATGAGGGTACCAGCTCAGCTGGGTGGAGGCCCTCTTCCATGTCACAGACTTCTCATTGGTATCCTTATGTAGTACAAGGGGTGACCTAGCTCTCTGACACCTCTCTTTAAGGTCAGGAATCCCCTTTATGAGGACTCCAATTTAATGATGTAATCACCTCCCAAATGCCCTACCTCCCAATACCATCACCTTGGGGATTAGTTTTTGAACGTGTTAGGTTTTGGTGAGCCATAGTCATTTAGACTATAGCAGTCCACCCTTGCCCTTCAAAATTCATGTCCTTCTAACATGTCTTCATCTCAGAAGTTCAAAGTCTCATCTAAACAGTACCTTAATCAAGGGTGCCTGGGTGGCTTAGTCAGTTAAGCATCTAACTTTGGTTCAGGTCATGATCTCGTGGTTTGTGAGTTCAAGCCCCGCATTAGGCTCTGTGCTGACAGCTCAGAGCCTGGAGCCTGCTTTGGATTCTATGGCTTTCTCCCTCTACCCCTTCCTCCTCGCCCCCCATCTCTCAAAAATAAATAAGTGTTAAAAAATTTAATATTATCTAAATCAGATTTTACCCTTGAACCTGTAAAACCAGACATGTTACATGCATCCAAAATAAAATGGTAAGGCAGGCATAGGATATAAATTCCCTTTCCAAAAGGGAAAAATAGAAAATAAAAACAAAGTAGCAAAAGCAGGAAAGGCCCACTGGGGTGACAGTCTTGCCCTCATGGCTTTGCTAGGTATAGCTCATGCTACAGCTCTCACAAGGTAGAGTCCCAGACCTGTGGTTCTCCCAGGCCCTATTAGTCTGGGGTCAAAGGGGCAGCCCCATTCCTACAGTTCTGTTGGCATTGCTCCTGTAGGGACTCTTAGTAGTGACTTTGCCTTTGCAGGGGCCCTCTGTTTGAGTCCTGTGCCCATGGCTCTGGGATACCCCAGTCTTCAAAATTTAGATGGAAGTAGCCATGCCTCCATTGCTCTGCTAGACAGGGATGGGATCCTCATGGTTTTGAGTAGCACCGCCTTCATGGCTTTGGGTGAGGATCATCAGGATTATTGAAACCCAGGCAGTGGCCTCCGAGTTTGAAACCAAAAAATTAGCCCCCTAATGATCTTTGAATTACCTTTGAAGTCTTTTTTCCCTAGTCTTGAAGGATAGGATCAGTTCACAGTTGAATAGCTCTGTGGTCCCATTCTACAAAATCTAGGAAGTCTAGTAACCTTTCTTCATTCCTTTCTGTATCCTTTCTCTTTAATTCAAACTGACTGTTTTCCTGCTAGTGTGGTTAATTAAGCCTGTGGCTCACACCCATACTAATCACCTTATCAAAGGGTTACTTGACCATACCTTTAGTGCTTTTTGAAACATACTTTCTCATTTTTGCAATATGCATAGGCTAAGATTTTTCCAAACTTTTAAGTTCTACTTCCCATTTTGTTAACATTTTCATCTTTAAATCATTTTATTCTTCTTGCACTTTAAGCAGGCCACTCCTTAACACTTAGTTTAAACATTTCCTCAGCCAAATATCCAATTTTATTGTTCCCATGTTCCTTCACAGAATACTACAACACGAACACAAGTCAGGCAAAGTTTTTTGCCATTTTATAACAAGAATCAGCTTTGTTCCAGCTGCCAATAACATGCTCTCAATTTCCATCTGAGACCTCATCCAAATGGCTTTTATTGTCCATATCTCTACAAATATCCTGCTCATGGCCATTTAAGTATTTGGAAAGATGATTGAGGTTTTCTCTGCAACTTTCTACTTTTCTTGTTCTCAGTGGAATTTCTTTTAAAAAAATTACTTATTTTTATTTAGAGAGCGAGCGAGCGAGAGAGACAGAGAGAGAGAAGGAGATAACACAAGACGGGGAAGGGCAGAGAGAGGGAGAGAAAGAGAATCCCAAGCAGGCTCTACACTGTCAGCGCAGAGCTCAATGTGGGGCTTGAACTTGCCAACCACGAGATCATGACCTGATCCAAAACCAAGAGTCAGACACTTAACCCACTGAACCACCCAGGCACCCTACTAGATTTGCTTTTGACAATTGCTATTCATGGCAATGTAGACATTTTGTAACATGTACCTCAAAGCCCTTCCAGCTCCTCTCACTTCCAAAATGGCTTCCACACTTTTAGGTATTTGTTACAGCAGTACCTATACATCTTGGTATCAATTTTCTGTCTTAGTCCATTTGTGAAGCTATAACTAAAATACCATCGACTGAATGATTAGTACCAAAATACCATAGACTGAGTGCTTATGAACAGTATAAATTTATTGCTAACAGTTGTGGGGGCTGGAAATCCTAGATCAGGACACCAGCATGGTCAGGTATTGGTGAAGGCCTTCTTCTAGGTTGCAGACTGCTGACCTCTGGCTGTGTCCTCACATAGAAAAAGGAATAAGCTAGGTCTCTGGGGCCTCTTTTGTTAAAGTATTAATCCTCTTCATGAGGGCTTTGTCCTTGTGACCTAATCACCTCTGAAAGGCCCTACCTCCCAATACCATAACCTTGAGCATTAGGTTTTCAACATATGAATTTTGAGGGGACACAAACAATGAGACTCTGATATCTCTTTTTTTTACCACTATACTAAGAAAGAGATACATCACCTTATTACTGTTATTTGCATTAGCAGTCTAGTTTCCTCACTGATACTCTCCATTCTGGGGAGTCCTCATTGCTGTTGGTCCCTGTTTATAGTTCTGACTCCCCGTTTGACTCACTGATGCCTCCTCTATTGCAAGGAATAGAAGCACCTTGTTATTGCTTCCCATGCGGTCTCCAGTGATGTCATAGGGACTGGTTGCCTCATTACTGCTAGACTGTGATGGCAGAGCCAACTCTCCAGAAATCCTTCTTTGGTACCACCCCAGTGGAGAAGAGGAAGGGCATCTTATTACAGTCAGGTGGCAGTGGAAGTCTGGGCTTCCAGCATGGATTCCACTGACATTTGGGAGTTTGAGGCATTCATCACTGGCATGCCTGGATGAAAATTCCAGTTGTGTACTCAGGGTTTTCTTAAACCAGACAGGAGAGGGAGCATTGGGACTCCTTGTTACAACCTTAGGAAGGGTTAAGTCCCCACTCATCCTTTACTGGCTTGGGTGGAGGTGGGGCTACAGTTTTTTTTCTGTGGCATTTGACTGGAGTAGAGTGATTATTGTCTAAAAGTTCTCTATCTTACTAGGCTGCCCCATTTGGCCAAAGACTGCAGGTATTAATTGGAGGATTTTTTTGTTTGTTTGTTTGTTTGTTTTGTCTGTGCCTGTTGGCATTTCTGAGTTGCCAGTTTCTCAAATCTCCAAGTATATGAATAAAAACAAAACAAAACCTTACAGAGCTCACAATTACATCATTCTTCAGATCCCAAGTCCCTTTTCAGTTTTCCTTTTTCTCTCCACATTTAAGAGTCTTTTTCAGTTGTTGTATGTGTAATGTCCATTGTTTTTTGTTGTGCATAGTGGGAGCAATAAAGAAAATTATGTCTGCTCTGTCTTCCTAGAAGTGGTCACATGTATGTTAAACATGAAGCAGTTTCTTTATTCATTGGATATGCTTTAAGTAAATATTATCAAAATTTCATCATTTAGCAGGTATATATTAAATACCTACTAGGTGTCATGTATTGTTCTGGGAACTGAGGGAAAATAGTAAACATACAGTTTAATATTAAAGGTAAATACCATAAAAATGTGTACATATTTATTCCTTTGCTAGTAATTTTGCTTTTAATTTGTAGTTCCACCAAATAAAGTTGATGGGTTCCAGTAATACTTAGAGGTATATCTCAATCCTAAAGATGCATTCTGTCTTAATAATGAAGCTAATTTGAAATCAGCTCTCTTAATAAACCTCCCATGCATATATATTCAAGACTTTCATATTCATAATAAGCACAATTATATATTATAATAATAGGCATTGACTAGAAGACCTGTAGGAATATGATAAGTTGGTAAGTGTGGTTATATTATTGTGTGGGGATTTAGGGTAAGGGGAAAATATTATTTTAGAATGAGAGACAGCTATATTTGAATTTCAACTGTTAACTTCAGGGAAATTAGCTTCTCTGAATCTCAATTCCTTGTGAAAGTTATTTTTAGAACTAAGTGTAGTTATATCTATCCATCTATCCATCCATCCATGGAAATGTATAGGGATTCTGATAAATACTACATCCTTCCCCTTGTCTCTCCTTAATTTTTAAAATGTAAATAAAATTAGTTGAATAGATTATAAACTACTAAACATCACATTATAATGAAATTCCTCTTACTGGTATATGAGCTGTCCTCCTATGCCTGCTAACAGTGAAATGAA
This sequence comes from Crocuta crocuta, assembly GCF_008692635.1. NCBI lineage: Eukaryota > Metazoa > Chordata > Mammalia > Carnivora > Hyaenidae > Crocuta > Crocuta crocuta. The sequence goes on along the minus strand of NW_027531875.1, from coordinate 4,010,202 downwards.
GTCTCCATAGATAAAACCCTGCACATAATGGTAGTTATCAGAAATGTAGGAACTCAGACAGGTTTCAGGGACTGAGATAAAGCACTAAATATTTAATAACAAGTGATTAATCCTTAATATGGTATAATTGCTTTTGGAAATCTGGAGCAAAGCAATTAAGATGGCCAATAAAAAAGAAATGTAAATAAGACTAGTGCTTGTTCCAACTATTTTTTTCCTATATAAATTCCACAAAGGCTGTTAGCACATAGTACCAATATGTGTGATTGACAGTACACATTGTAATAGCTCTTAAAAAGGCATTAGGAGTCATAAGCTCAACAATGAAATAGAGTTATATTACTTACAAAAGGACAACATTTTCATTATTTGAAAGAAAATATAAATTTTTGTAGTAAAAATATGCAACCGAAACATCAGTGTATGTTATGTTCTGTTAATTTTTATCATAAATAAAAAGTGGGGAAAAGTTTAAATTGGATTTCTGGTTTTAAAAATCTGGCGTGGACGTTTTATCGTGTATTCACTGATTTTACCACATATGAACATATAATCATTTATTAATAATTTTTTGGTCACACAATGTAGGGGTGTAGTTACATCTCACATTTGGGTAGCGACTTTTAACCTTTTCAGTGTAACAGTTTATAAAAAGACAGAATACTATTTAAAAGATTTTAGTTATAGGCTATTTTCCAGAAGCAAGTGTCTTCTTGGGAATATGTCTCATTTAGCTGTTCTTTAGGATAATGCATCCCCTATGGCTCATTTTCCTGGTTAATGATCAACATCAGCAATATGTCTTTTAAAAAAAAAATAATTTTTATATCTGGGCTTCTATTATAATTTGTTATTGTCATGTACAGTTTTTATACTGTGATAATGTTTTATATTCTTTGCAATTAGTTTGAGTTGTTGTCAGTGATGTTATTGAAAAAGTGTCTGGTTGGACTTGGTTTGTAATGGTTTGCATTCTTGTCACTGTTGACAAGGAAAGGGAGCTATGTTCATATGAATAATCTAAAAACAATGTGTCTTTTGCCACAAATGACCTAATATTTTCAGTTTATATGTAGATTATTAATAAAGAGAATAGAAATAACCAAAAGATCATTATTTTTTTGGCTCATAACACTTTCCAAAACCAAATAGTTCCAAATACTATATTTTATACAAGGATTTTATGAGACTTTTATTCTTCATGGGAAATGCAAACATTCTAACTGTTCTGAAAATATTAAAATTATGACTTCTATAAACCAGAGTTGATCAATCAATTTGAATTTTTATTTTGTCCGAGATCTTTTGCGATAGTTCAAAATACAAAATTTTTCATCACAAGTGGTGACATTAACCCTCACATAGTCTACAAACAACTAAAAAACTATTTAACATTTCCTCATTTATGGCTAATTTGTACTTGAAGAGAGTCTATAAGTCCTACAGGCTAGGTGAATAGTTGGCATTCAAAATAACTTTAAATTGACTGGCCTTTGGAAATTTTACAAAGTGAGGTTTTAGACAAAATTAAATAAGCATAATTTTGCTAAAGGAACAGTAAATTTGAGGTACTTTAAGGAATAAATAGATCAGGAGAACATTTGATATAGAAGAAAATTGCAATGTGTGTTTAGAGCTCTTAAAGCAAATTTGCTATTGGAGGAAAATGCAAAATAGAAAATGCCGAGGCCTAATTTGGGACCCAATTCTGTCATTCTATGGAGTTTGGGCTTAATTCTGATAAGAAATTGGAATGTGACTAGGGTGTAAGAATTTGGTTACATAGGAAAGAAACTAAGTACAAGGGAAATTAAAATTGTAGAGTATGAATTTAGGAACTTTTTAGAGTATATCTAATAGCACGCTCTTTCTAAAGTGGTAAAAAAATCTTAAATAATCCTTATATTTTAAGTAATCTGAAAATACTATTTATATAGCAACTCTTTCTCTAGACAATGCCAAGTAAAAACTCCTACACTTCATATTCTTCCAAATCCTTAATTCTAGGTCATTCGACTTTATTTTAACATCTGTTTGCTTGATCCTCTCATTTGTGCAAGTCTGTCTTTACCCTCCTGGCTTCCAGTTTCCCTCTCCCAACAGAGCCCCCATGTTCCATCATATTTTGCCACTTCCTGCCTTCTGTATTCAGTCTCCAATTGTGTGCAGCCATCAAACATCAAACCTTAAATTTAGCTACATCTGGTTTTAGTTTCTGTAGCCAGAATGCCACGGATTGGAAAAAAACAAAAAACAAAAAACCCTACACAACCTTGTACTCTGGTGATACTACAGATGTTTAGTTTCCAAACTCAGCTAAGTCCTTGATGTACTTGGACTCTCTAAGAGTTGCTGATTGATTGCCGCTTCCATCATCCTTGGCAGCATCTGAATCTTTATTGCTCCCCTTTAGCCTGCTACTCTGGTTCAATCCCTATTCCTAAGCACACTTAGTATTATAGGGAAAACCCAGTCTAAAATCATGAACTCCATTAACTTTCTCACCTAATAGCTGTCCACAAATTTACTTAATGTGCATCCGCTCTCACTTTCTTTCTTCCAGAGCAAATTTCCTCCTCCGCTTTTCACATAATTGCTTGATTGATGGCTCCCCTTTTCCAACCAATCTGCTGGGATTCTGACCTAGGATTATTCTCTACAAACTATTGCCTATAAATGATCCATATTTTTGACTCTCCCCCAGTTCACTGTGAACAAACTCTAGTATCACTATTTTATAATCATTCTTTATCCTCATGTTTCCTCAATCCTACCTTCTTTTATTTCTCTTTCCCTTTATTCTCAACATATCTGAAAAATAGTAAATTCTTGCTCTTTTCACTTCCTCACTAACTTTAATCAACTAAAACCAGGTTTCTGCTTCTAAAACTCTGAGAGAAGTTACCTTGGTCTCTGTCCCCCATGTTTATTTAATAAATCTGATCAGTTCTTTTCTGTCCTATTCTACTTAACTTGTCTGACAATGAAGACCCTCTTAGATCTTCCCTTTGTGTTTTTCTTCAACCTCATCCATTGCCATGACCTCTAAGCCATATGGTTTATGTCCTAAATCATATGATTCATGTCCCAGATCTGTAGAAGTTTGCTCCCTAATATGGTAGCTGCTAGACAAAGATGTCTATTTAAATTTAAATTTGAATTAATAATAATTTTAAAATCTCTTCATCAAGCACACTAGGCACATTTTAAGTGCTCAATAGCATCGTATGGCTAGTGGCTGTGATAGTGGGCAAAGCAGTTAGTAGCAAATACCCACTTGTCTCTCTTCAGCATCTGAATATTTTCTGTCATCAGTACTGCTTCCTAGTATGATAGACACTTGACCATTATTTCCTTTGCTTTCCAATTATACTAAATTTGTTCTCACAGCACTTACATTAATTTATTTAATTATGGTCACATGTATTCCTCCCATACTTCATATGTTTCTTGAGTGCTGCATTATGCCTGTTTGCATTCTTGATATCTAACACAGTGCCTGATATATAATAGATACTCAAAATATTTTTACGCAAAAGAATTAATGCACCATAAGTCATATACAAGATTTCGGCTGAATTTGGACTTAAGATATATTTTCAATATTGTAGAACCCCTCTTATTTTAGGGCTTAATTTAAACTTATTACCACATGTTTTTGCAGAGGTAAACCCAATAGTGGCTTGTGGGGAAAGAATTAATTTTCTTGGATGATTCTTAATGAGTCCTTAATTTGGATTATTTAAAATCAAGAAAACAATGATCGGCTTCTAAGAAATACATAATGTATCTTTTAGCTATTATTTTAACCACAATATTTATTAATATTAGCAAGAAGATTATGAAAATAGTATTAAAATATGCATATCACTAATGCATATTTTTTTAACAAGTTAGGTTTTCAAACTATCATAAAGTTGAAACGTGTAAACTAGAAATTCTCCTTAAAAGTACTGACTGCTTCCATTTTCTGTCTCTGAGAGAATCAATTCATAGCCTGGTGCCAGATTCCAGGTTTTATCTTATGGCCAGAGTCACCCCTGAGATATCTCATCAGCATAGATGAAAATCAAGGCCCATGTACAATTTTAGTTTCTAATTATAGTTTGGGTTTCCCCACTGAGATCTTTCTGTTTTCACCCTTCCTCCCCCACCCCCTCTTTGTTCAGCTTCTGCTTTTATAAATTTGACTTCTTTAATTAGCTCTTATTAGTGAAATCATACAGTATTGATCTTTTTGTGACTGTTTTTTTTTTTAATTTTTAACTTTGTAGCACTTGATAGGATTTCCTTCTATTTTGAGACCAAATAGTGTGTATACACCACATTTTGTTTATCCATTCATCCATCAGTGGACATTCTATTCTATAGCTGTTTTCAATCGTGCTGCTATGAACATGGATGTGCACATATTTCTTTGAGACCCTGATTTGAATTATTTATTTACAATCAGAGTTGCATTGCTTTATCATATGATAGCTCTATTTTAATTTCTGAAGAACCTCCTCTTTGATTTCTGTAAAAGTTGCACTATTTTACAATTCTGCCGATTGTATGAAACTTTTACAATTTCTTCACATCTTCCCCAGCACTTTTTATTTCCTGTTTCTTTGATAGTAGTCATCTTGATGAGTATGAGGCAATATTTTATGGTTTTGATTTTAATTTTCCTGATGATTGATGATGTTGAGCAATTTTTTTATGTGGTGGTTGGACATTTACATATCATTTTTTGAGAAATGTCTATTCAAGACATTTGCCCATTTTTATTTGGGTTATTTGATTTTTTTATGTTGTTGAGTTGTAGGAGTTCTTTGTATGTTCTGGATGTTAACTCTTTATCAGATATGTCATTTGTGTATTTTTTAGAATGCCTTTTTACTATCTTGATTATATCCTTTGATGCACAAAAGTTTCCGAGTTTGATGTAACCCTCTCCCTTTTTTTCTATTTGTCTACTTTTGCTTTTATTGCCTGTGACCTTAGCCTTCTTTTTATTCTGAAAATATACTGTGGGAAATTGTATCTACCATCAGAATGTTGTTTTAAGCTAGAAACCTCAGAATGATCTTTATGGGTTTTTTTGGTAAAGAGTCCTGTTACTCACTTGCTTAAAAATAATAATGACAATAATAATAACTGGAGGTACAAGATAAACTTCATATTTTTTTTCTTTTTCTTTACAAGATTAACTTCACTTTTCCTTTTCCTTTTCCTTTTCCTTTTCCTTTCCTTTCCTGTAGGTCCCATGCCCAAAGTGGGGCTTGAACCTACAACCCTGAGATCGAGCTGCATAGCCTACTGACTGGGCCAGCCAGGTGTCCCAAACCTCACATTTCTTAATGAAGGCTTATAATTTGCTAATTTGGACTCCGTATGCTTTTTCAACCTCATTACATATAAGTTCCCATCGCTACTCTCAATGTACAGTCACACTAGGCTTCTCCTGTCTCCAGGCTATGTCTTGTATATTCTTGGGAGTTCCCATTTGCTCTCTCTTTGGAGAAGACTCTCTTTTCTGTTTGGCAATTTGCTACCCATAGTGTGAAGACTTTCCTACTTTGTCCTAGATACTTCTCTCCTTGATCTATCACTATTGTGTGTAGATTAATCTTATGTCACCTCCCTTGTAGGAATACAATTATCATGTATACAAAGCACTTAGATACAGCACATACCACAAAGTGTTCACTGCATGTAAGCTGTTATCTTACACATAATGGTTATTTTAATAATATTGGTAGGGATAATATGGTGATAGTAATAACTATACTCATATTGCTATTACATATTTATTAATAAGTTAAAATTTCAAATATAACATCAAAACATGTATAAAATAAAAGTTCTCTATAAAATTACTGGATGCATCCATCTTTCCATCTATGAGAGAACAAATTCATGTCCTGGTACCAGATTTCAGGTTTCATCATTTGGCAAGAGTCACCCCTGAGATATCTCTTCAGCATAGATGAAAAACAAGGCCAATGTGCAACTTTAACTTCTAATTATAGTTTGGACTTCCCCACTCATATCCTTCTGTTTTTACTGTCCTTTCTTTTATCTTACCTTCATAGCATGAAATGTCCTTCACTCTTTCTTCCTGTTTTTTATTTAACTAATTTTATAATAATACTTAAATGTTATACTATATTACATCTCCATGTAGCTTATTAGGAATAGGTGACATTCCTCAGTATTGCCAAAGTGTTCTGTGTTTTCTACATGAGATTTTTAATTTCTTACTGACAGTGAACTTATTGAGACTGTAATACTCTATTCATCTTTCAATCCTGTTAAGCCTAACACAGTGCTGGGTTTTAGCAGGTTGTGAATACATATTTGTTCAGTGAATGGGAATTCAGCACAAGTCTGCTGTTTGGCATCTGTACTAATAAGGTGGGCTAGACTTCTTTCTAATCTTTCATTCTGATCAGTAGGAAAAGCTGAGTGACCTGCTTTTATACCTGGCTAGGTTCATTCCTTTTATTGGAACTCTGAAGTAAAATAGAGACTATTTCCCTAAAGCCTGGAAAAAATTGGGCTAAATTATCCTTTACAGGCCTTCTATCTCATGTCCCACTCTGGTGTCTGCTCATTCCCCAAAGGGTGGGAGTAACCCCCCAGAGAAAAGACATGTTAATCCTATTGAATAGCAATCATTGGATTTCTGTTGCTCAAGACTATGCTTACAATATGAAAAGACAAATATAAAAATATGGGTAAAATTGAACTCTGTGTATGTGAAAATCCAATCTTCATTATGCATTTTAATATTTTTTTCTGCAATGGTTCATACATGCCATTATCTTTACTAAGAAAATATCGAACTTCTGCTGATTCCAAATGGAAGACGGTGTAGTAACAGATCACTGTTTAAGTGTGTTTAAATGTTTCAGTAAACAGAGCATTTTGAGCAAACGTGTTTTGAGATTTGATAAAATATCATTTTACCCAATTTGACATAAAAAATTATGCCATTTAGATGACTTTTACACTATGCCTCAGGACCTGTGTTTACTTAGTGGTCCACAGTACTGGAAGCATTCAAACTGTAGCTATGGATTAATTTGAAAGTAAGGAAATATAGACAATGAGAGCAGTATTTTGAAATTGTTCCTGAAATTATAAAGTTATTGGAGTTGGTTTATATATTGAAGTATTTTCAGAATTTAAATAAGGAAGCTTCTTAGCATATATTATTTTTTTATGTTTTTAAGCATTAACTTCTTTTTATATTTGTAAATGCATTTTAATTATATGTATGATTTATTAATGATTTTAACCATTGCATCCAGATCTTCCTTTTTCATATAATTTTAACTGATTTTCACTTAAAATTATTTACATAATTTAGCACTTTAAAACATTGGAATGACGAGGTCATTGATTAATAGAGTAAAAATTCTACATGTAGGTTTTGTTTCCCAGCCATATTTTTAATGTAAATTCTGTTACACAATGAGCTAGTTTTTTAATTTTATCTTTAGTAGGGGTAAAAACTGTTTTCATGTATTTTATTTTAAGAATTAACTTAATAGTTAAGTTAGGCTATAACTCTGCATTGCTTCTTGCATACCTACATCCCTTCTACCCCTCCCTCTGTTCTTTCTCTGTTCGTTCATCATTAACTCATTCAAATTTTATTAAACTTCTATTAAGTACTAAGCCCTCTGCTAGGACCTAAATATTCACCAGGAAACTCAATATATTTAGGTCCCTCATAGGGCAGGAGAGAAAAAAGAAACAATGCAAAAAGCCCATATATTTATAAAAATAGCAAATTGTAGTATAGGTTATGAAAGAAAGAAACGGGGCTGCAATGAATAGTGGACCTCTATTTCAGATAAAATGGTCAGCATAGACCTCTCAGAAGGCGATACTTAACTGAACTGAAAAAGATAATAGAGAAATTTCTCAGTGAGGAGTGGAATAAAGAATATTCAAGGCATAAGAAAAGTCAGTACAATGCCTTGAAGCTAGAACTAGGTTGGAGTAGTTGATGAAATGAAAGAGCAAAATAGTTGTTTTGCAGTTAACAGTGGTGGGAAGGGCACAGTTGGAAGACCAAGCCATGCAGTTTTCTAGGACTTAATGGAAAGAATTCGGATTTTGGCCTCAATGTAACCAACACCACTGAAGCACTGTGGAAGGAGAGCAACATATTCTGATTTATATTTTTAGAATATCAGTTTTGCTGCTGCAAGGGATATAGATTAAATAAAATTAGAATTTAAATGAGGAGACAGGTTAGGAGGAAGATGCTAATGACAGCCTGGATCTAAGGACTGAACCTGGAGATGTTTACAAGTTGGCATATCCAGGATTTATTGGAGATGCATGAACAGGACTTGCTGGTGATTTAGATATGAGGGAATGAAGAGAGAGAAAAGAGGAAGTAAAGAAGGTTTCTGTCTGGGCAACAGAGTAGGTGGTAGTGCTAGTGCTCCAAAGAGCATCACAGACAGCCTGGCATACAGTTGGTACTCCATAAATGTTGTTTCTGCCTGAATAGTGGCTTGAATCAATGAATGCATGATAAAAGCTGGTGAGTATGGAAGGAAATTATGACTTCATTTATTGATGTAAGAGTTGGGATGTTTGTGAGATACCCAAGTGGACATGGAGGTGGTTGTTTATATGTTTTGGAACTTCAGTTTTTAATTTTTGAATCATACTTCATTCAATAATGTCCTTTCCTCAAATATTAATTAAACACTTCCCAGGAGCAAGGAACTCTGCCATTTGAAAGAGAATTGAGAGATAAGGATGACCTTGCCCTCAAAAAGTCTATGATTTCCTAGAGACACAGATAAATAAATATATTACCATAGCATAGTGCTACAATGCTAGGTAAACACCAAGGTAGAAAGAGTTACCTGGGCTGGAGAAGTCAGAAAAGAATTCTTAAGGGATATAATGACTGGGATTATGATGAAAGCAAAAGTAAAGAGTTAGTAAATTTGTGAAGGAGACAAGAGGGAAAGGAATTTTTTAGAAGCAAGGAAAAAAGTGGGACTCTCTTGCACAAATGGTGCAATGCTTGCTCTGTTGATTGAGAGAAGGGAGAAAGTGTAGAGGGGAGGCATGGAAAGACTGAAATCTTAAAAGTAAACAAAGTCTTCTGCTGTTTCTTATGGAAGATAAGAAAGCTTAAGTTGATCAGTTGATAGCAAAATGAGCAACAGTATAAAAAAATATTCTATTTTCTCCTCCTTTTGTCCTTTCTACTTTATTGGTCAATGTATGTTGCCATTTAATATTCTCTCTCAGATCTTATTCTCTCATCAAAATTGTATTTATTAATCTCATCCATATCAGTACTTGTTTTTTAAATGTTTCAGTATAAAGTTTATATATTTGTTTATATACTTGCTAGTATATAATTTAAGAAATATAGATATACTTTATATATTTTGAAATACGTACATTATTATATTTCTCAAAAGTGTGTGTGTGTGTGTGTGTGTGTGTGTGTGTGTGTATGAGAGAGAGAGAGAGAAAATGCAAGCATTTTTCCAACTTCTCTCCCTTTGGAATAATTCAGGGTGATCACCTCATCATTTTAAAGTGAACTGATCAGCAGCATTAATTGAATCTGCAACTTTAATTCCCTTTTGCCATGTAAAATAACATAGTCATATAGATGACATCTTTTGTGGAAAGTATCACATTGTTAATACTTTTTTCAAAATCCACATGCTGTACCTATTAGCTGTGTAATGGGGAATACATTTATTAACCTCTTTGAGCTAATTTCCTCATCTTCATAGGTCTCTGAATAAGGCTTAATTAAACAAGTATCTAACAGAGGGCTTGCATAATACCTATATGCTCCACCAATGAAACTACTAAATCCAGTGTATAACTATGTCCCTGTAGACTTCAGATAGAAAGGTGATGTCTTCAGAAGAAACCACATAATGAGCTAAAGCATTTCAGCTAAAATGATTTATTTTTTGACGTGAACCTAATAAGGGAAAGAGATGAACTGAACATAAAAAAACCCAAAACTGTATAACACCTCTTTAAAAATTTTTTAATGTTTATTTATTTTTGAGAGAGAGAGGGAGGGATGGAGGGAGAGAGAGGGGGCACTTGAGCAGGGGAGGGAAAGAGAAAGAGGGAGACAGAATCTGAAGCAGCTCCAGGCTCCACTCTGTCAGCACAGAGCCTGAGGTAGGGCTCAAATTCACAAACTTCAAGATCATGACCTGAGTGGAACTTGGACACTTAACCTACTCAGCCACCCAGGCACCCCTATAATATCTCTTTTTATACATCATTTTTTTTGCTTTTTTGGTTCATTTCCTAATAGTAACAAATAAAACCCCCAAATAATCTAGATGTGAAATATGAAATATTATGAAAAATATGATGAAAAAATAATTTGAATAAATATTTATTTTAAAAACTCCCTTTTTAGTTATAATTCTTCATTTGATATCTTAAAATGTAGCATATTAAAACAATGAAAATACTATAAACAAATCCCCATGTTTTCCCAAAATTTGCGCTTTAGCGATCTTTAGCTATTTTGTAGGATACTCTTACTATTCTTTAAGCAACAGTTTTAGATAATAAGCCCTTTAGGGAAAGGATTTACTTGTTGAATATTTTTTTGTTCATTGGTTTGTTGGTTTGGAAATTTTCAGCCCTTGTATAGCATTTCTGAGGTTAGAGCCCAAGTGCCTTCAGCTCTAGATTGAGAAGGACTGAAGTGTTATTATATTCCTTGAGGAGAAGGCCTCTGGGTCTAACTAGGTCTGGGAATTAAATAGCACAGAGCACTGAAGTTGTCACTTGCCTATCCTCATCAGTAGCATTCGAAATAGCCTTACTTGCTGGTTCTAACACATACATCTTCCTAGAAAACAACGGTATGCTCTGAAGCCCATAATCATATACGCTGGGAGCGTTACCACTCCACCCTGACAGCATTTTCCTGAAGGACAAGAGAAGCAGATGCTTCTTCTTCTTCTTCTTCTTTTATTTCCCCCAGTATTTAACACAGTTGACTGTGCATGACTAATTCTTTTGCTAATCTTGTCTGGTGTCAATCTTTTGGTTTTTAGTGGAGGTTTCCTTTGGGGATTTAGCAGCACACATGGCTGACCTGCATGCTTCTTTATCTCCAGGGCTCTAGTAAAATATTAGCACACAAAGCTAAATTGATTTGGAAACATAAGGCACAAAAAAGCTGGATTTCTGCAAATGTTAACACTGTATAAAAAAGCCCTTGGACATCACTTAAAGTGCAGCTTCACCTCACTAACTGGCTCACTGACATTTGGATGGATGCTAAAATTAACCGTTTAGAAAATCTTAAGCTTTGCTGTTCCTCGGGCCCTGCATGTAAATGTGGGTGTCCTATACCCTTGTTCACCCCTTGTTAGGATTGGGCAGCCAAGTTTTCATTTATCATGCCAAGAGAGAAATTATCCAAAAGAACAGAGGATCCAAAAACTCATTTACATTTGGCTTTGGACTTACCTTCCCAGTTATAATTGGCTTTGGACTCTATAAAAATTATTTTGTGTTCCCTAACCACATGGTGACTGACATCATGAAAAGGTGACCCAGATAAGTAGTGGGTGGTTAGGCTTTGGATGAACAATACATGGCTAAAAATCTACAGCTGAGCTGTGGATTGGCTCTAATTTCAATAAATGCTTTCGTGGTATAGCAGCTTTTATTGTATTAGAATCTGATACATATTTCTTACAGTGTCACCTAATACAGGATTGGCATTCAAATTATTTATTGGATAAATGAACATATTGTTCATTGCCCTATTAAATGTATTTTCTTCTCTTGTCCTATTAAAATGTATTTTCGAGGTGCCTGGGTGGCTCAGTCAGTTAAGTGTCCAATTTTGGCTCAGGTCATGATCTCATGGTTCATGAGTTCAAGCCCCGCATTGGGCTCTATGCCGACAGCTTGGAGCCTGGGGCCTACTTTGGATTCTGTATCTTCCTTGCTCTCTGCCCCTCACCTGCTCATTCTCTGTCTCTCTTTCTCCTTTCTCTCAAAAATAAATAAACATTAAAAAATAAAAAAATGTATTCTCTACAGGAAAGTCAGAAGTATTTTTTAATAGAAATTAAATTATGTTATTGACACTCCTGTTTGTGACAGTGTAATAGCCTTTCTTGAATTTGGAATAAAACTAGAATCCTTACCAAGACTGTAAATGATCTAAATTTACAAACCTCTGAGTTATCTCAAGCCACACACTGTTCATTTTTCATTTTCTTAAATTTAACAGACCTTCTTCCAACTTGGGGACTTTTGTTCTAACTATTCTCTAGGCTTGTAGCTTCTCTTCAAGATCTCTGGATGTTACTATATGACTGCATTCAAACTGGTAAGGGCTTTCTTGACTAATGTACTGACTTTACCAGCTAAAAGAGTCCCCTGTCAGTCTCTATCACATGACTGTTATAGTTTCTTCATTTATCACTATTCAGTATTTTTTTATTGTTGTTTTCTCATTTACTTCTAGAGTATAAAGGTCATGAGATCTTCACTATATTACTAGTCAATACATTAGTCACAGCCTTATCCCAAGTATCCAAACCACAGCTGGCTTATGGCAGACACCTAAATAATATATTATCTCTGTGTGTGTGTGTGTGTGTGTGTGTGTGTGTGTGTGTTTTCTCCCCAATATGCCCATGAAATGTCTTGCAAAATTATTTGGCAGGCAATTTTTCATTGGGCTTAAAAGTGGGTGCTCTAGGGTCACAGAAAACTCGAGGATAAACCTGAATCTAATGAATTGTGTGACCTAAATTAATTTATGTAAGCTTCTTATCTAAGCTGGTTTGTTATTTGCGAAATCATCATTATTTTGATAGTGCATGTCTCTTGACTTAAATATTGCCAGCAGTCTCTCAGTTGCATAGTTTCTGTTTTCTGTATCAGTGTCCAGAAATTTTATTTTTGTGGATAAAGAGAAGGTTCTGCAAGGTGATGGCACAATTGACTTGTTACTCCCTCTGGCAAAATTGCCACAGCAAGAGGTGGGTAACCCATTCACAGTCTCACATATCTCATTCCACTCTTACCATCTCTGTGAAATGACAGGTTCACTGCTTGCTACTGTTTGTTTCTAATTTTCTGCTACGAGAGAGTAGTAAGAACAGAATAAAAAGAAAAAAAAAGCAAATCCTTGTCCATAAGAAACTCTGTGAAAAGGCAAATTATGAGAGCACTTTTAGTATAATTGGAAGAATTCTGCAGAGCCTAATTGCTTAAAAATAGGCTATCAATCTGCTCCTGAATTTACTATATTTTAAATATCAGTTTGCTTTGGAATCTATTTCTAGCCAACGAAATTCAGAAAAAAGTAGGTGTTTAATAAAATATATAGATAGTTTTGGTTAAAAATGGGTAGTATTGGGACGCCTGTGTGGCTCAGTCAGCTGAGCATCCAACTTCAGCTGGGGTCATGATCTCCAAGTTTGTGCATTCAAGCCCCACATTGAGGTCTCTGCTGTCAGCACAGAGCATGCTTTGGTTCTTCTCTCTCCCTCCTTCTTTCCCCCTTCCCCCTTTTGTATGTTCTCTCTCTCAAAAATAAATAAACATTTTTAAAAATGGGTAGTATTCATTTTGCATGTGAAGGCACTGTTCTAAGCCTTTAAAAGATATCATCAAATTTACCTAAGAATACCTCGTATGAGGAAAACAGAAAAAAATAAAATTATTTGTATTTTACGGGAAAGGAAACTGAGGCACAGAAAGGTCAGTAACTTGCCCTATATCACACAGCTATAAAGCGGCAGAGCCATTTCAAATGGAGCCTTCTAAGAAAATAGTTTTAACCACCACCACACACACACACACACACACTGTAGTGAAGAACAAGTGATAGGAAGAACGAGTGAGAAAAAGTGAAGAATAGAGTACACCAGCATACACAATGATGGAGGCAACATGGGGAGCTAGGAGGAGAGGTCCAAAAGAGGAGAGAAACCAAGCCAATCTAAAGACAGAGTAAACCAGGATTGCTCTTTTTTTATTCCTTTTTGTATTAACTTTTTCTAGAAGGTCCCTCCTGAGGCCAAAACCCACATGATGAACATGTTTATGGCAAATTTCTATCTCAATCTCTCATCCTCTATATTTGAAAAGGAATCAATAGAAAAAAATATACAGTATAAAGTTTAATATTGTATAAACAACTGGAATGTAGAATGCACATTACATTTCAGATTTATTTTATTAGTAAATTGTAATCATATAGTGATTTTTGAAAAAAATGATCATTATAACACTTCTATAGTATTTTGGTATTACTACTCTGGATTAAATTTTTTTCCAAAAATGTGAACTTAGGGGCATCTGGGTGGCTCAGTCCATTGAGCAACTAGCTCCTGTTTTCAGCTCAGGTCATGATCTCACTGCTCACGAGATTCTAGCCCTTCATCAGGCTCTGCGCTGAGGGTGTGGAGCCTGCCTCAGATTCTCTCTCTCATACTTCTTTCTTTTCCTAAATTTAAGTGAACCAAATAAATCTAGTCCCTTAAAATATTTTTATTATTTATTCTAAATGGAATGAGTACTACACAAATACTTTTTTACAAAAATACACATTTTTGTATGTTAAATGCACCTTTAGTGCAACAATGCTTAAGGTGTATTTTCTGTAGGTTGGTTAAATACAACTGTTGCTTCTTTTTCTATTTTTCTTCTCCTTTTATTTTTTAATGATGCAGTTCACAATATCTATTAAAGTAAAACAGAATTAAATTGAGATTTATGTAAACCATTATTGTGCAATTCTTATTGATGATTTCCTTCTAGCTGTACTACAACTTCCTTTTTCAAGATGAAGTTTTTTACATATGTGTGAATGTGTCGATAAAGTTTAGATTTTCATCTAGCTAATTTTTAAATTCAAAGGAATAAAATAAAAACCCTAATACCTCTCATTAATGACTTATGTTACATATAAGAGTAAACAATATGTTCAAAAAACATGAGTTTTTTGATTCAGTAGATCCAGGGAAGAGCCCAGAAATTTGCAGTGTGAGAACTACAGGAGGTGGAATTGAAGATGAGATGGAGATGGAACATTGAGAAATAATGGAGGGTAAAAAAATGAACCCACCAAAAACATAGAAATAGACAAATGCTTGTATACATATTTAAAGTTGATGGCATATTTACTGGCAAAAAAATGAAGACTGTAATATATAGCTACTGTTACTCATATAAAACCTGTTTCTGATATTAAAAGAATTGATTTGCAATCAGGAAAGATTTGTGGAATACACATCATCCAGTTTAATGAAGGATTATTATCATTCTTAGAAGAGTGTTAGACAAAGTTAAAGTGTCTCTTAATAAAATGATTTATACCTACTCCTGAATGATAAAGTCAATCAAGGAGTCAGTAAGCTTGAATTGGAGGGAGAAATACTCTAATTTTATATGTAATCATTCAAAGTTCACATAAAAGTCAATGATATTCTCCAAAGCCATTCTCTTCAATATCATTTAAATACTTTGGCCACCCATTAACTGTCAAACCTATTTCTAAGCACTGAAAATACAATGATGAGGAAGGTATACATTGTTTGTGTCCATACATGGTTATATTCTTACTGTTTAAATGAGTCTATCATCAAAAATAAATTTACAGATCCACTCAAATTTACAATTTTCCATTTGCAAGTAAACTGGGCTCAGGTTCTGTAATTTTGGATTGGGTAGAACACTGCATGAGATTTATAATAATGAACATGTCATAAATGACTTTTTAGCTTTTAGGCCTATGAGGTAGAACAAAGAGAAAGCATATAAGAAATACATCAAATTTATTAAAGTTTTTTTTTTTTTTGTGGAGAAATGGGCACCCTCCTACACTGTTGGTGGGAATGTAAAACTGAGGTGGAGCCTCTCTGGAAAACCGTGTGGAGGTTCCTCAAAAAATTAACAAGAGAACTCCCCTATAACCCAGCAATAACACTGTTAGGAATTTACCCAAAGAATACAGGAGTGCTGATGCATAGGGGCACATGTACCCCAGTGTTCATAGCAGCACTCTCAACAATAGCTAAAACATGGAAAGAGCCTAAGTGTCCATCAACGGACGAATGGATCAAGAAGATGTGGTTTATCTATACAATGGAATACTACATGGCAATGAGAAAGAATGAAATCTGGCCATTTGTAGCAACATGGATGGAACTAGAGAGTGTTATGCTGACATAAGTCAAAAACAGCAGGACAAATTCCATATGTTTGCACATATAGGTGGATTAGGAGAAACTTAACAGAGGACCATGGGGGAGAAGAAAGGGAAAATAGTTGGGGAGAGGAAGGGAAGCAAACCATGAGAGATTCTTGAATACTGAAAACAAGCTGAGGGCTGATGGGGTGGGGGGGAGGGGGAGATGATGGGCATGGAAGGGGGCACTTGTTGGGATGAGCACTGGGTTTTATATGGAATCCAACTTGACAATAAACTATGAAAGAAATAAACCATAAAGTTTACTTCTTTATTTAGGGGATGCAGAGAAAGAGGAAGAGAGAATCCCAAGCAGGCTTCATGTCCAGCACAGAGCCCAACATGGGCCTGGAACTCACGAAACTTGAGATCATGACCTGAACTGAAACCAAGAGTTAGACCCTTAACCAGCTGAGCCACCCAGGAGCCCCTCAAAGATACATCAAATTTAAATCTGAAAATGAGAATTCTTTATGTCTGGACATTTTCTGTAAAAATACATCTGACAAAATGAGTTCCAGTGGATGAATTTACATTGTGTTTATAACTATAATGGACCATGTTGCAACACTAAAGAATTCTTCACTTCACAATTGTCCAATTCAATACATGTTTCTTTCTCATTCATGCAATATCCATTATAGATGTGATGATCCCTCTCGATGTTATAGTTATTTCCAGCTGTGGTTGTAGTTATCTTGAGAGGTTTGTGAATTAAGATCATTTAAGTCTGTGGTAAGGACATTGATCTTATTCCAAATTCATGGAAAAACCATTAACGTTTCAAACAGAGTATGTGTGACATCTGATTTCCATTTTTAGGAGCTATTCTAGGCTTCTTTGTTGAAAAGGATATAGAGGGATAAGAAAAGAACAGAGGTTTTAGGTTGTGGTCTATGTCATTCCTATGCTGAGAGGATGTCAAAGAATATTTTTAAGGACTAGCCTTGGATGTGACTTAAGGCACTTTTGCCCAATTCTGTTTAGACAGTGTTTAGCTTAATGTCACTATCCTAAAAGCCTGCGTGTTGGCGATATGCAGTCTTGCTGAGGAAATAGAGAAATAAACATCATAATATCATTTCTGCCTAACAATATTTGCAATCAGAATCTTGGATGCAAAGGTATCTTGTCTCTGAATAACGATTTCTTCTGTTTTACTAGCCTCAACCACTGCTTCAAACTCCTACAGTTTCTGAGAACTCCCCCTCCGGATGAGAATCAGTAATCCCTCCTACTGAAATTTATGCAATCAATAACGATGAAATAAACAAAGATTTTAGAAAGGGTAATTGCTACCAAAATTAGTTAATACATTTTATTAATATTAAAATTTCCCTTCAACAGTTGAATGGATGTTGAAAATGATTGAGCTAAATGATCTAGATTGCAGAATTGATAGTGTATCTGGAGGAGAGTTGAAATAGAGTAGATATTGTCACCTTGAGAGAAAGTATATATTACAAAAAGAGCAGCAGAAACCTGTTATGAAAACAACTGGTAGGGAAAGAGAAGCCAAAGATTTGATGGGTAAGAAGTGGTTAGAGGGACTCTTGGGTGGCTCATTCGGTTAAGTGTCCATCTTTGGCTAAGGTCATGATCTTGTGGTTTGTGAGTCCCAGCCCCCAGTTGGGCTCTCTGCTGTCAGTGTAGAGCCTACTTTGGATCCTCTGTCTTCATCTCTCTTCTTGTCTCTCTCTCTCAAAATTCAATAAACATTTTTTTTTAAATAAGGAAAAAAGGAAGTAGTTAAATAGATACAAGTGTAATTCTTTCACAAAGAAACCAAAATAAAGGAAAGTTTTCAGAAGGAATGAGTTAATAACGTTAAGTGCCACAGAGAAGCCCCTTAAAACATACTGAACATATGTGTCCTTTAGGAGATCAATGGTGAAGTTAGGAAAAGGGTTTCAATAGAAAGTGTAAAGAAAAACAAGTTTGTAACCAATTAAGGGATGACTAGGAAGTAAATAAGTAGAGACATGAAACAATGGTAAATTTTCTGAGGAATTTGAAGAGGGAAGAGGGGAAATTTACTGTCAGGAAAAGATGGTTAAAGAAAAATTTACTCTAAAAAAGGGAAAAAAAAGAATTACTCTGACTTGCTTTTTGGGGGTGGAGGTGTTGGTTTCACTTGTATTTGAGCATGCGGGATAGTATTGGAGAGATATTTATCAGCTTACGTGATCCTAGGTGGAGTGAAGACCAGACCATGGGGTCATGTACCCAAGTGAATCAATTCAATATTTTGCATGAGAACTAGTATAGTAATCTTGATTCTAGTTAGGCATTAGAATTCCCTAGGGACCGAAAAAAAAATATCACCTTACTACCAACCTCATTATTAACCAATTAAATAAGAATCTTGGCATTTACTCCACTATCGGTAAATTAAATGAGAATTTGGGGGTTAAGGATGAATAATAGGCATTTAAAAATGGTCCTCACATGTTTCTAATGTTTATGATGAAACATAGTTGATAGAACTTGGGAAATTTGGAGGGAATTAATACCTAAATATTCTCACTTTTGGAAATGGAGTAGCATTAACATTTGCCTTTTGAGAGTAAAAAGCATTAAAGCATGTGGGGACTCAAGGAGTGCGATGAAGATTAAAAATGAGATGGAAACAGGAGAGGGATTTTATGAAAGAGAGGAACTAAGATGGTGTCTGCCTTTTCCCTGAAACTGTAGTTCTCACACTGCAAATTTCTGGGCTCTTCCCTGGATCTACTGAATCAAAAACTCTGGGAGTGGGACCCAGCAATCACTGTTTCACGCCCCGGAGGTGGGGATCATTCATGCTTACCTTTGAGAACTGCTGACCAAGCCAATCATGAATGTCTGCATCACCATCTCAGGGAATTTAGGAAGAGATGGGCCAGATGTGGCCAGTCTCTTAGACATTGAGGGTCTACCCCACATTATATTTGCCAACTTGGACAGAGATGTGTGCTTTTGAGTTACTTTCCCCTTTCCTTCATAATGTTTTTAATTAAAATAATACATGTATACAGACACGTCATAATTTACAAGGGTATAGCTTGGTGAATTTTCACATAACCAATACAGCTTTGTTACTATCACCCAGTCAAGAACAGAATATTACCAGAAAGTCAAAAATCTCTGAAACACTCACTTGCAGTCACTATCCTGTCCTTCCCTGAAAGTAAATATCTTTCTGATTCTAGCACACAGATTAATTTTACCTATTTCCAACTTGAGAAAATTGATCTTACAGTATGCACTCTTCAACCAATGTTATTCTTTGTGAGATTCATTATATTCCTGAATATAGTAGTAGTTTATTGTTATAGACATTGATATATTATAATGCTAAACTACTCTTTCTTTATCTGGTCCCATTAGTTGACTGGCCTGTATTTACTTTTAATTCCTCATTGTTTTGAGTAGTGTAGCTTTAATGTAAGTCTTAATGCTGTTTATTTAGCTTTATTTTCCTTTTCAAGATTGTCTTCATTATGCTTAGTTTTTTTTTTTGCAATTCTAAATAAATTTTTAAAAAATCAGCTTGTCAAGTTAAATACATGCGTACACACATACACACTAGAATTTTGATTGGGATTTTTTTTTAATTTTTTAAATTTAACATCTATTTATTTTTGAGAAACAGAGCATGAACAGGAGAAGGGCAGAGACAGAGAAAGACACAGAATCTGGAGCAGGCTCCAGGCTCTAAGCTGTCAGCAGAGAGCCTGGTGTGGGGCTTGAACTCACGAACCGTGAGATCACGACCTGGGCCGAAGTCGGATGCTTAACTGATGGAGCCACCCAGGTGCCCAAATTGTGATTGGGATTTCACTAAAACCATAGATTAATCTGGGGGAATACCAACATTTTTTAGATTTGCCAATCTGAAAGCATAGAGTATGTACTAACATTGATCTGTATTTTCTTTCAAAAATACAAGTAGAACTTTACTCAGGATTTTCATGCTTTATTAGTTTTATTTTTAAGTATTTGACATTTTATCCTATCAGAAATAATATTTTTAAAATTCCAGTGTGTAATTATTCAGTGCTAAAATATTTTTGTTGATGTCTATGTATTAGTGGTCTTGCTAAATTCACACATTATGTTATATATATTTGGTGATTCTCTTGAAAATTCTACCTTTATAATTCAGCAAATAATATTTACAAAAAAATTTTTAAAGGGGTATATGGGTGGCTCAGTTGGTGAAGTGTTGAACTCTTAGTGTTGGCTCAGGTCTTGATCTCATGGTTTACGAGTTCAGACCCTGCACTGGGGCTGTCAGCATAGAGCCTCCTTAGGATTCAGCCTCTTACTCTCTCTCTGCCTCTCCCCTGCTCACACATTCTTTCTCTGAATAAACAAACATTAAACAAATACATATTTAATTCAGCAAATAATGAGGTTTCATTTTATTGAATTTAAATATGGAGAAAAATCTAAAAACTCACTTTCACCATGTGTGTGCTGAATAGCAATAAGCACTTCCTAGTTAAGGTCTTCTTTCAATTATGAAGCTTTTGCCATGCAACATACGTCCTGTTCTTATTTATTTATTTATTCTCAAGTTAGTTAACATATAGTGTAGTCTTAGCTTCAGGAGTAGAATCCAGTGATTCTTACATAAGACACCCAGTGCTTATCCCAACAAATGCCCTCCTTAATGGCCATCATCCATTTTCCCACACCACATCAACCTTCAGTTTGTTCTCTGTATTTGAGTCTTTTATGGTTTGCCTCCTTCTTTGTTTTTATTTTATTTTTCCTTCCTTTTCCCATGATCATCTAATACCCTATGACCCAGCAATCACACTACTAGGAATTTATCCAAAGGATACAAGAGTGTTGATTTAAAGTGGCATATGAACTCCAATGTTTATAGTAACACTATCAACAATAACCAAATTATGGAAAGAGCCCAAATGTCCACCCACTGATAAATGGATTAAGAAGATGTGTGTGTGTGTGTGTTTGTGTGTGTGCGTGCGTGTGTCTGTGTGTGTGTGTGTGTGTATGGATATATGTATGTATATGTGTCTATATACACACACAGTATAATACTATAATACTACTTGGTGATGAAAAAAATAAAATCTTGCCATTTGCAACAACATGGATGGAACTGGAGGTTATTACTAAGTGAAATAGACAGAGAAAGACAGCTTATCACATAATTTCACTCATGTGGAATTTAAGAAACATCATGTTCTTACNATGGAACTGGAGGTTATTACTAAGTGAAATAGACAGAGAAAGACAGCTTATCACATAATTTCACTCATATGTGGAATTTAAGAAACATCATGTTCTTAAATTTTATTTGGCAATTTGTCTCATTCTTTCTATTTAATTTTGACTTTTGCTCCAATAACCATACTATTCCACTGCTTTGAAACAGTGATATATTCTCTTTTTATTCTACTCAGATCAAGTCTAATTTTATGATCACTTCAAATAATTATATTTTACTTATTTGCTTATTTCATACGTGATTCAGTACATTCAAATAAACCTCTACTATATGTAGATCTTTTCCTTTTAAATAATAGAGGTATTATGTGAACTAAAATAAGTACCATCCCAGTCTTTATAGAGTTTACAAATTAGAGGGAGACAGAGATTTCAATGATCTTTGTGGAAAAAAGTCTTTTATCAACATGTGGCCTCTAAGGTCACTTGGGGAGATCAAAACAATGTATATGATCTTGTGAGAGGATTTTTCAGGCAAAGCTTGAAGTCGTAGCTCATGTAGATTTGCCAGAATACAGGTACATGGCGGAACGTGGCTAAAGGAGTGCAGAAAAATTTTCCCTGGTTGAGCATCTGCCTCCACTTACAACCACACATGTGAAAAAGAAACACATGTGAAAGAGAAACATTGGTGCTTAGGTAGTTGTCTCTTCCCCACCAGGATGCCAAAACACCTTTGCCTTTTGTATCTGTGGGTTTTAGTTGTCATCACATTTGTAATTATTTTTTGGCCATTATATCTTCAAATAGTTTTTCCTGCTTCCTGTCTGCCCCACTACCTTTTGGAAATTCAGTATAATTTATACATGCTATAAGGCCCATTGAAGAATTATTTTCATTTATAATAATGTATATTTTGTCCCTTAAGGTTTTACTCAGTTATACTCTATATCTTCCCTTCCTTCCTTACTACATTCACTATGTTCACTTTTTTCTGTAAAAGGCTATATCATGAATATTTTAGACTTGCATGGTATATATATGGTCCTTATCATATATTTATCTTTGATTCTAGTTTGTTTTTCATGTTTTTATAATCCTTAAAATTATGAAAATCATGGTTAGCTCTTAGGCAATACAAAAACAGGGTACAGGCCAGATATAGCCTGAGATGTAGTTTGCCAACCCTTTCTTTAAATAGGAGAACACAGTTATAATTCCATCATCTCCATCATTTTTGTGTAGTTTCTATTGAGTAATAGTTATCTTGGTAATGAGTTATATTTTGCTGCTTCTTGAGGTAGCCCCTTATTTTTTGCTAGATGTTTAACATTGTGAATTTTAAGTTATTGAGTGTTTGGATTTAGTTATCAGCCTTGAAAGAATGTTGGGTTTTCTCCTGATATAAATGAAGTTACATTTGATTCAGTTAGTGTCTTTTGAAGTTTATTTTTAAATTTTGTTAGGGCAGTTTTAGAGTGAACTTTAGGGATAGTTTAGCACCTCTAATGAAGTCTATCCCTTCTGAAGTTTCTACTGAATACTCCGGTTACTTAAAAAGGACTCTCCACCCTAGCTGGAGGAATTTGCAAAATACCAAACCTGTGTGTTCTCTTGGAGCCATTCAGTGCAAAGATCCTTGGTCTCTCTTTGCCTCTCCATATGGAATTTCACCCTTTATGTGTATATGTGCTTGTATTTAGCAAATACCCAGGGGATTACTTCGCGGATTTTGAGTTCTTTTTCTGCAGAGCTCTCGCTCTAGAATCTGTCTTACAACTATGGGCACATCATCCTCCCTGAACACTCTCTACTTAGCTCAGGGAAAACATGTTCTACATATAATCCTGGTCTCTGGTCCTGAATGTGCTTCTAGATAGAAAGACAGGCAGTTATAGGACTCTTCCCCTTTATTTCTCTCCTTTCTGGAAATCACAATTCTGTATGGCCCTGGTACAATGTTAAAAAGGTTTTCTTTTGCTCAGTTTTTATTTTTTAAAGAAAAACATGTAAATTTGCTCCCTGTTGTTATGTTATAGCTCCCTCTTGATTTAAAGATTTGTTTTTCCCTCCAAATCTTTAAATAATTTAAGTAATTATTGAATGGATGCTTATTTATTTCTTGGAAATTTTAAGCTGAATATTTTTTAAAATCCACATATTAATTACTTTCCTCAGTGTATTCATTACCTTACCTTATTTTCTAAACATGTCTCTTAGGAAGATAAATATAACTTAAGGTAAGATACCTTCTCCAAAGCATATTTGAGTATTTAGGGTACTTAAGAATAAACCTTGATGTTGAATGCCATTATGCTTAGCTTTCTTTCTGTTTCCATGAGGTGTTCATCTGGATGAATGATGAATGCTTTTCTTCAAGTTGTTATACATTTTAGATGAATTTAATTTTATCTATTTTGGTATGAGAGCAGCTGAAGGAACCGGACTGAAAAGTGAAAATAGTAACAACCTTTTAATTTTGTCTATAATCATCAAAAATCTACTTCTCTTATCCTTAAAACTCTTATCCTTAAAACAGCATTAAGTGTTGTGCCTTGAAAAACATAAAAGCATCAGGCTAGAAGATGTATAATTTAACTACTCTGTTGCTCAGTTTTCTTCTCTATGAGAAAAGCGTTTCTCCTTAAGTACAAAAATGTGTAAGACTGAACTATGAAATGTAAACAGGGAGAGGTATGGGGATGGAACGGCTGCACTGCATATGTAATATAATGGGTAATTAATATTATCGAAATAGTTTAATTAAGAGGTACAACAGTAATGCTTGTCTACAGAAGAATAGTAATCCCCACGTAGATGTCAGTTTTACTTGACTGCTAATGGAAGACTAAGCTTTAGCAAGGGAGACTTGCAGCAACTTTCCCATGATATAGTCTGGTATTGAGTTGAATGGTTAGCATCTGGAATTCACCAAGTGTACACATTTTCTACAATATACAGTTAATTTCTCTTTTTTTGACAAACAAATCTATTTCCTGTCACCCCTGTACCCTGATCCCTAAGCTATTTCAGAAGAAGCAAATAGCAAGGAAGAGCACAGTGTGAGATCAATATCTGAAAAGATGTGCTACATAAAACTGTTTTAATTTTTTTTTTTTTACTGTAATGTTTTGGAACAGTTTCAGTTTACAAGATCTTGAATGAAATGTATATGGTCTCATACTCAAACCCAAAACATGGTCTGGTATTTTCAGTATCTCAATGACGATCACAGAAATTGAAAGTAAGCAGTTTAATTCTTGGAAAAACATTGAACTTTTTTCTGAATATTTGCCCTTTAATACAACTAATTTTGCTTTTATTTGGGACTTTTCTCCATGCTCTATAACTAAGATATTAAAGAGATTGTTTACCAGGTTTACATAAATTCAGTTATTTTAAAATTCAGAAGTAGAAGTTATTTGATGAAAGCTTCATAATATTGTAAACAAGGAAAATTAGGTTTAATAGAATTGAATTTAACAGCCATAGTTTTTATCAATAGATTTGAGTACATTAAGAATTTAAGAGAGATTTGATAGTATTTTCCCCAATTGGAATACATCCTAAGTCAAAAAGGTGAATTTTTTAAAGTGCTTTTTCTTAAAAGACCACATTGCCCTCAGTGACAATATTGGCTGAATTGGTTGTTTTCTTTCTGTTATACAATACATTGACTCTGCAAGCTTCTTAACATACAACTCTCTATCATCCAGCTTATGTATATGTAAGAGGGTGCCCATTTCTCCACATCCTCACCAGCATCTATAGTCTCCTGATTTGTTCATTTTAGTCACTCGGACTGGCGTGAGGTGGTATCTCAGAGTGGTTTTGATTTGTATTTCCCTGATGATGAGGGACATTGAGCATCATTTCATGTGTCTCTTGGCCATCTGGATGTCTGCTTTGGAAAAGTGTCTATTCATGTCTTCTGCCCATTTCTTCACTGGATTATTTGTTTTTCAGGTGTGGAGTTTGGTGAGTTCCTTATAGATTTTGGATACTCGCCCTTTATCTGATATGTCATTTGCAACTATCTTTTCCCATTCTGTTGGTTGCCTTTCAGTTTTGTTGATTGTTTCCTTTGCACTGCAGAAGTTTTTTTTTTGGTTGTTGTTGTTTTTTTTAATCTTGATGAGGTCCCAAAAGTTCATTTTTGGTTTTGATTCCCTTGCCTTTGGAGATGCGTCGAGTCAGAAATTGCTGCAGTTGAGATCAAAAAGGTCATTTCCTGCTTTCTCCTCTAGGGTTTTGATGGTTTTCTGTCTCACATTCAGGCCCTTCACCCATTTTATTGCTGTGCATGGTGTAAGAAAGTGGTCTAGTTTCATTCTTCTCCATGTTGCTGTCCAGTCTTCCAGCACCATTTTTAGAGACTTTTTTCATTGGATACTCTTTCCCGCTTTGTCAAAGATTAGTTGGCCATACATTTGAAGGTCCAATTATGGGTTCTCTATTCTATTCCATTGGTCTATTTGTCTGTTTTTATCCTAACACCATACTGTCTTGATGATTACAGCTTTGTAGTAGAGGCTAAAGTCTGGGAATGTGATGCCTCCCACTTTGGTTTTCTTTTTCAACATTACTTTGGCTATTCAGAGTTTTGTGGTTCCATACAACTTTTAGGATTGTTCTAGCTTTGAGAAGAATGCCTGTGCAATTTTGA
This sequence comes from Crocuta crocuta, assembly GCF_008692635.1. Taxonomy (NCBI): domain Eukaryota; kingdom Metazoa; phylum Chordata; class Mammalia; order Carnivora; family Hyaenidae; genus Crocuta; species Crocuta crocuta. The sequence goes on along the minus strand of NW_027531875.1, from coordinate 3,984,112 downwards.
TTGGGATTGCACTGAATGTGTAGATTGCTTCTGGTAGTATTGACATTTTAACAATATTTATTCTTCCGATCCATGAACATGGAGTTTTTTCCATTTCTTTTTATCTTCTTCAATTTCTCTCATAAGCTTTCTATAGTTTATAACCTATACAGTTTTCGTAGAACAAGAGCAGAGAAACCACCAACCTTTTTAGTATCCTCTATATTCTTTAAATAATAAGCAACTACATTTTGAAGCCAACATAACTTCTAGTTACAAGAGAAGTCTAAGATACTTAATCACATTGCTTTACTATTTAGGTGAAAAAATATTGTTCTTAAAAACAGGCCTAAGAGGAGTGTTTCAATTTATTTGATCAGGATGCTATTTATTCTTAAGTGCCTTCAAATATCAAACTAATCTTTTGAAGGTACTGAGATAAAAATATGCTAAAACACTGAAAAAGAAGAGATTGTTTATCTTGCTTAAAAAAAGTGGAAAAAATTGCCTAAACTCTTGATTCACCCCACTAATGTGATCCTCTATTTTCTCATTCCTGTGTCATATCCAAAGAGCTATCAGAATATTTTCAGCACCCAAATCCAATTATGTCATCTCTGCTGAAAACCCATCAATAACTTTCCATTGCTCTGAAGAAATTCCATAAGCTTTTTGGAAAAGTTCTGCCATGTCTATGCCCCTACTTGCTCTTCCAACCCTATTTAGTACCACCGGGCCCATTATTGTCTTGGCAACAGCACACAGATTTCCTTTCTGTTTGGAGAATACCCGTTTCCTCCATGAAAATGTCAGTGTACCTGCTCAGAACACTTTTCCTTCTGCTTCTCATCCAGTTAATGACTACTATTCACTCTTCAGGTTTCTAGTCTAGCATCATTTCCTCAGAGAATCTGTTCCTGAATTCCCTAACTAGTTCAAAGCCCAAATGTGTGATGTCAGTACTAAATGCTTCTTATTCACTGGCCTGACAGAAATGTGATTTTAAGTTTTTCCTTTGTTTAGAACCTTACTCTCTAAACGTCAGAATGCTTGATGAGGGCAGAGATTACTCTAACTTTTGATCATCACTGTAGCCTGTTAGAGACTAACACAGTTCCCCTTTGTACTTTGTATATCTCAATCGATATTTCTTGAACAGATGACCAAATGAATTGACTTGAATAATCACAAAAAGTTTGTACAAATAACCAGTACGATCCCATGTGTGTCTGGAGTCTGTTAAGAAATGGTTCTCTTGAACAAACTTTGTGAATCCTGACCTTTCTGTGAATTGTTGGACAGAAGATGTTGCAGACAACACAAACCAAACAGTCAAAAGTAGTGGCCAAGACAGAATGATACTGAATGATCTCAAAGACCAACTCGCTTTGACCAGTGACCAGGCAATATTACTTAGCAGAGAAAGCACAGCACAAGATTTAAGGGTCTCGTGGTTTATTCCAATGCTGCCTTTCAATTGTTCTGATTCTGCTACAAAATAAAAATTTTGGTTTAGGTAATACATCCTGCTAAAACAGTTTATGATTATAGAAAATGTATTGGCTTTTATAAGTATTGTTTTAAGTCTAGGCGAAATCATAATACAAAGGTTATAAAATTCAGATAGGGCCAACTATCGTACATCTAACACGTACTAAAAGCAAGCTACCTACTTCACAATTTTGTCAGATACTGATTATATGATAGTCTTTGTAGTAATAAAGAGATCAAACAGGAGTACTGAATGAAGAACATGATACAAGAACTTGCAAGAGCATTCGTTTCAATGCCAGAAGATCTGAGTTCCTACCTTGTTTTCAAGTAAAAGTCACTCATACTTTTGAGTTGAAATTATTTTCCTGTAATATAAACATTTCCCAAGGGAGAGCTATTCTACAAGTTGTGCTCCAACGCATGTATTAGGAGTTTGGGTTGATTTCTCTCTTCTGTGTTACTACACTGAGGAACTTCAAGGAAACCATGCAGAGAAATTGATTTGTAGCTTCTGTAGCTTCAGGGACCCAGTGTATTATTATTAAACCTTGGTTGAAATACTTAAATGTCAATTGTAAAGTCATAAGGCTGCATTTGGGAAGAAACTGCATTTCTACAGAGAATGAATAATTGAGGTATGTTTTCATTTCACCAACTGAAGGATTTTTGTGCTGGTGTTCTGGTCACGAACTAATTGTCTTAAATCCTGCCCAAGAGGCCCACCTAGAAGGATAAGGATTCATAGTTGGAAAGACGATGGAAGTATATTATTCTATACCCATTGTATCAGAGAAATGTAGGCAGCCAGCCAGAGAGACATGCTCTCCTACAGCAAGGGAACTGATTGGGACACCTCTGAGGATCCCATGATCCCATGATCCATGATTCCAGGATCCCATGAAAAGGCTAATGAGCAAAAGAACCATCTTTCTTTAATCATCTGCCAAAGCCCTTAGAAATGATACCAAATCAGTGTCAGGCAAATAAATGGATTCATTTCCCCTGATCCCTTCTACTTCCAACTCCAGGAGAAATCACAGAATGCTCAGTGTGTAGGAGTGGATGAACAAAACTGCTAAGAGGGAAAACCCGAATGAAGAGACCACGCCTCTACCTTACCTCTGCCCCATCTGCCATAAACCCAAGCTAGGGAGAGCCAAGAGTCTCAATCCAATGAAGTTAGTTATTTTTCATGTATGTAGGAGTGGGCATGTTAATCAATGAATTGTTTGAATCAATCAAAAATCAATGAATTTTTGAATAAAAAAAGGGTTTTTTTCTTTAATTTGAATGTCAGCTGAAATGTCCTGTGTTGCCTAGTATTGTAACTAGAGACAGGGGAATGAGTATCTCACAGAGCTATAGTTTGAATAGGTTGTATACTAGTTACACTAAAAATATATGATAGTGCAACATTTTATTCCCAAAGTACTACTCAATTCTGGTACTGATACTGGGAAGATAAAGATGAGAAGTAATTTGAGGTCAGGGCTAGGGGAGTACAGGATATGTTTAACCAGAGATTAATGTTTAGGTATTGAGAGAAAGTACTATGTGTTCTGGAAAGCAAATTGTAGTAATATGTTTCATAGTCTAGACAGGACCACAAGTTCATTCTAATTACCCACCAAACTTAAAAAAAAAGGGGGCATGCAATAAAAATTAATATAATTTTTACAGTAGTGGGTGATAAAAGTTAAATATCTTTTAAGAGCAATGTACTTACAGAGTTTGTATTACAGAGTTAAATGGATTAAAAGTATCAGAAGGAAGCTAATGTTACTTGATGTATACAGTGTATTACTAATGTTGTCCCTTGTACCAACGCGTTTTGCTATTCCTAGACCATTGTGAAGTTAAATAGGATGCTGTCCCGGGCACCTAGGTGGCTCAGTCAGTTAAGTGTCTGACTTCGGCTCAGGTCATGATCTCACAGTTCGTGGATTTGAGTCCTGTCTTGGGCTCTGTGCTGACAGCTAGCTCGGAGCCTGGAGCCTGCTTCAGATTCTTTATCTCCCTCTCTCTGACCCTCCCCTGCTCACACTGTCTCTCTCAGAAATAAATAAAAAACATTTAAAACATTAAAAAATAGGATGCTGTCCATCTCTATTAAAGTTATGGAGTATTAGCCATTACATCATACATCCGGTCATTTTAGAGCCAGATTTTTTTCTTCAAAGATTTGATTTGAAATGATGGAATTTTCTGAGTGGCTCAAAATTAACAACATAAATCTTGAGACAATTTATTGCACAAGAAGCTAGTAACCTATTAACTTGAATATCCTAAACACTGTTATGACAAGACCAGTTTATATAGCTTCAGTTTCTTTATAAACAAGGAACTTTATCTTCTATACCTCACATTAAACATAGATGGTCATGTAACCTCTGTAAGAATACAACATTGGCCAAAAGTAGACTTGGGGAGAACTTATGACCCCTGTTTGGGAAATGGGGACTTTATGTCCTAATATAAACTTAGTAGAAAATTTATGGTATTGTGTGTGTGTGTGTATGTGTGTGTGTATATATATATAATATAAATACATAGCAAAATAAGTTTTAAAGTTTCCTGGATATATAATGTATTTTTAAAAATGTTTTTTAAATTTATTTTTAGAGAGAGAGAGAGAGAGAGAGTACGCGCATGCAAGTGCGAGCAGGGGAGGGGCAGAGAGAGAGAGAGGGAAAGAGGATCAATCTCAAGCAGGCTCCTGCTATCAGCACAGAGCTTGATGTGACGTGAGGCTCAAACCCACAAATCGTGCAGTCACGACCTGAGCCTAGGTAAAGAGTTGGATGCCCAATTGATTGAGCTAGCCAGGCTCCCCTCTGATGTATTTTTATTTAACATTTAATTTCACAAATGCTTTCAATAGCTTTTGAAACAAGCCACAGACAAAAATTATATTCTCTCTTAAATTGTTTATTTTGTACGTGCCTACATATAAAAAATAAAAACAAAGCTCAGCCGTACCATAAACACGTACAAAGTGATTAAACATTTTGCATGACAGGCCTTAAGAATGATGTTGCTTTTGTTTTATTCAGCAGCTAATCAATGGAAAGAAAATCTTGGTCTTATCCTGCGATCTAATAGGGCTGTAGACTTTTTCCTTGCTTTCAACTAATGGTTATAACATTGTCAAGACGGGGTTTATATTTATGTATGTGCTTAAAATGTTTTCATGGACTTCTCATTTTATTTAATCTCTATTAGTACAATATGCACTCGGTGTCACAATATTTGGACAGCTATTTTTATCCAAAAATGTTAACGGAGTTGCTTTAATTGCATTTCTCTTAATGACTTATAACTGAACATCTTGTCCTTATTTTCACAGCTGAAGACGCATGTGGAGGAACAATGAGAGGATCCAGTGGCATCATTTCAAGCCCTAGTTTCCCTAATGAGTACCATAACAATGCTGATTGCACCTGGACCATTGTAGCAGAGCCTGGGGACACAATTTCACTCATATTTACAGATTTCCAAATGGAAGAAAAGTATGATTATTTAGAAATAGAAGGTTCTGAGCCACCTACAATATGGTAAGTAGTTTCTGTTCTAACCTAGCATTGATGTCATTACCTGAGGCAATGAACAGCTGCAGGTGGGCCTTTAAATGTTTGTTTATTTATTTATTTTATTTTTTATTTATTTCTGAGAGAGAGACAGCATGAGCAGGGGAGGGTCAGAGAGAGAGAGGGAGACACAGAATCTGAAACAGGCTCCAGGCTCTGAACTGTCAGCACAGAGCCCAACGCGGGGCTGGAACCCACGAACCATGACATCATGACCTGAGCCGAGGTCGGATGCTCAACCGACTGAGCCACCCAGGCACCCCTAAATGTTTAGTTATTTAAAAGAACTTATAGTTACAGGAAAATTATTAGGGGGCAACTGTCAGAGCTGAGGGATATTTTTGAAGATAAGGGTACTAATACATTAAATGGATTGGAATTCTGAAAGATGGAGCCCTCCATTATTATCTATTCATTATTATCAATTCATTAGTTCATTCAATGAATTGTAATATCCATTATCAATCAATGAAAAGTAATGTGACTTTATCACAACTATATAAGGAAAGAAAAGTTGTTCCTAATGTAATCTACAGTTATGTTCTTACCATGCCAGTCCATAGTTAGTGGTTCCTTTCCAATTAATTGATTTGGAAATAATTTGCCTTTTTTTTTGTAGATAGATCTTTTTATTTGATCTGTCATCTGAAGGCAAAAACTTAAACATTATGATCTGGGTTAGTAAGGTCTATTTTTTTTACAGACTTTAAGCCATCATCTCATGAAAACTGAAGAATTTTCAGAACATGATTTTAAGATGTAATATTTTTAGAAGAGAGTGTTTCATTTAAAAAATTTGGATGTTGGGGCACCTGGGTGGCTCAGTTGGTTAAGCATCCGACTTCGGCTCAGGTCATGATCTCACAGTCCGTGGGTTCAAGCCGCACGTCAGGCTCTGTGCTGACAGCTCAGAGCTGTTTCGGATTCTGTGTGTGTGTCTCTCTCTCTGACCCTCACCCGCTCACTCTCTGTCTCTCAAAATAAAGACACAAAGAAAATAAATTAAAAAATAGAAATAAAAAATCTGGATGCACTGATATAAACAAAGTATAAAGCAGATTATGTGTGAATCAGTAATTTAGTAAGGAGTTATATGATTGGTATTAGTGAAGTAATAGGTAAACATAAGACCTGGAAGGGCCTTTTAAACCATGTAAAGGATTTGATAAGAACAGAGAGAATTTATTAAAGTGTTCTTTTAAAAACAATTATATGAAGAGGTTTGGAGTTCAAATGATTATTCTTCCTAAGTGCAAAGATTGATTTGAAGTGGGTCTTAGTTAGCTGGAAGATCACTTAAGAGGTGATTGGTGTAATCCCAAGAAAAAAAAGTATGAATGGTAGCCTGGATTAGAATGGTATTGATGGAGATAAAGAAGTAGAATAAGTTAAGGGATATTAAGGAAGGCATAATGAAAAGTACTCTAGTGGAGTGAGGAGTGGTAAGGAAGGTAATGTTAAATAAACATCATTTTCTGACTTGCACAAGTTGGTAAAGAAGGTAGAGATGTTCACTGATTTGGAAATTGTTGAAGGAAGGTCAAGTTTGGAGTGAGAATGCTATGAATATTAAGAATTATATATATATAACATATATGAATATAAATTTATACATGTATGTGTATGTATACGTGTGTATATATATATCTGAGATATATATATATATATATTTTTTTTTGCTTTAAGTCACTTTGAGACACGCCATTAAGCCTAACAGACAACTCTGTCTGACTGATTCAGATGTTCTACATAGAAGCATAACTGATATGTAGTTGATCTCTAAGGTAATTGAATCAATCAGCATCAATAACACTGGCTAGGTAGAGACAGGTGGGAATGAGATGAGAAGGAACAAGGCCTGAATCTGAGCACCAGCAGCAGGTACGGCCCAGGTTTGGGAGGATTATCCAGCAGAGCACACTGAGGAAGTGCATTTAGAGAGGCGGTAAGACATCTGGGAATAAGGTATCACATAGGCAAGAGGAGGAAAATGTGAAGAAAGAGGAGGGAATATTGATTCTGAAAGGACATTAAATAAATGTTTACAAATAAAACAAGTGTATTTATAGTTGTCTGGGCTTTGGCAAAAGTAACACCTGAGTCATTCATCTTAACCTGCTCCTTAGAAGATAAGGCAAAAGTAACACACTAGCTATACTTCTTTTTTCTTTTTTTGGCTTGTTTTCCCCTACCCTCAGGCTGTGAATTCACTCTTCCCAGGATAATTGCCTCGGTGCAGTGAAACTCAGCAGAACCCTGGTTGAAAATTAGAGAATTCAAAAACTCTTATTTTAGAAATTGCTACTTATATCATGATACATATTGGAGTCATATTAAGGTGGATGATAATGCTATGAATTTTCCAATAATTATCCTGTCTTTTGGGATGCAAGTGATCCCATGAAAAATCTAAGTTTTTAAACTCCAAACGCATTTGAAGGAACTTTGGAAACAATGTTTTGTGGTACCTGTTTCTTTGTTACCACTGAGCTCTAGTAACGAACACATTTACTCTGGAGATCATAACAACCCCCTTCGTGTTCATGTCGTCACTCTCTTTATAGATTGTTTGTTCTTAGTAAACATTTGTATGTTTCCATGTGAACATCTATTTGTATGTTTCTGAGTTTCTAGAATAATGTAGTTTGTCCAATAATAGCATCAGATCCTCAAATTGCTCTTCCCTGCATTNGCAGGCTCCAGGCTCTGAGCTAGCTGTCAGCACAGAGCCTGATGTGGGATCATGGCCTGAGCCAAAGTTGGGCACTTAAGCAGCTAAGCCTCCCAGGCACCCCTCTGCATTTCTTCATTAAATAACACTAGGCTACTTAATTCCCTCTTCCTCAGAAAGAAAACAGTAACTGAAAAACTGTCTTTTAAAATTAATGTTACAGTAGATCAACAAGATCATTTAGCACTTTTCAAGAAAATGATACAAATGTCTAAACTATATTTCTATAAATGCCAGTTCAAAGATGCATATTGTCAGTAAGTTAATATTGTATATAGTCACTTAAATACCATAAAACAGTGTTCCTTTTGACTATAATAGTTTTGAAACTGATGTGTAAAATGATCTGTGAATAATTAAAATAAAAATTTAAATCTAATCTTTGCCTTCTAATTTCCATAAATCCTTAAATGTTCTCATATTTTTTTAAGATATGGTCATCAAAATGAAAAATTATATTTCAGGTGGCATTACATTAGTTCTTCAAATGGATTGCTCATATATTTTCAATTCATAGTAGAATTCAAAAGAAAAATATGAAATAAGAGAGATTTTGGGGCGCCTGGGTGGCTTAGTCGGTTAAGTGTCCGACTTTCGCTTAGGTCATGATCTCGCGGTTCGTGGGTTCGAGCCCCGCGTCGGGCTCTGTGCTGACTGCCAGCTCAGAGCCTGGAGCCTGTTTCAGTCTGTGACTCCCTCTCTCTCTGACCCTCCCCTGCTCGCACTGTCTCTCTCTCTCTCCTAGAAATAAAAAAAAAAAAAAAAGAAATAAGAGAGATGTTCACATTTTCATTAAAATTACAAATGGTTCCTTTGACTTCAGACCCCTCATCGAGGGACTAGGGACTTGCCATTGGCTACTGTACATGAAATTTTGTTCCTGAAATTCAGGCAGTGAGGCAAGGCTTACAGAGCCTGCATTTGACTTGTGCACCATAGACTAAGCCCACCCAATAATTGTGTTGCACTGAGAGTACCCTCAGGTAGCCAATGCTTCTCTTACAAGCTGCATATACTGAATCAGGAAGTTGTGATTTGTTAAACAATACTCAACATCACCACTGCATGATCTAAGAGGAATTCAGAGAATCCAGTCACTTCTTACTGGATGATAAAGATTTGATGGGGTGTGGTCAATGTCAACTGATTCCCTTAGCAAAGTGATATAGCACAAAGAAACTGAAGTTCTAGTTTTAGCTTTGACTGTTGGTTGTTAGCCAAAACTGGGTAAATTATGTCTCCTCCTTAGAGCTCAGGTTTCTCATCTGCAAAATCTGAGCCTTGTCTCAACTGTAATATTATTTGGCATTAATGGGACACCTGGGTGACAGAGTTGGTTAAGCATCTGAATTCGGCTCAGGTCATGATCTCACAGTTTGTGGATTCGAGCCCCACGTCGGTCTCTGTGCTGACAGCTCAGAGCCTGGAGCCTGCTTTGGATTCTGTGTCTCCCCCTCTCCCTTCCTTTCTCCTGCTCATGCTTTGTGTCTCTCTGTCTCTTAAAAATAAATAAACGTTAAAATTTTTTAAAAAATTATTTGACATTATCTGCTTAGGTGCTAAAACAGGGGAGAGGAGGTTGGAAGTAACCACATATCGCCTTATTTACAAAGCGTTGGTTGGAGAGTTGGATTAGGTGTTCTTTGAAATTGTTTCCGAACTTTAACTCTTTGGGTTCTAACTAGAATCCCATTCATCCCATTCAGCAATTACTTACTGAGTATCCACTGCATGGCAGGCATTGTTCGAGGTACATCAGTAACCAAGTGTGGAGAAGCTTGCTCCTGAAGATTTTATACCATAAAAGACAATAAACAATAGCCAATAGTGTAAGTTAATGGCATACTCTGTCTAGAGAGTGATAAAAAAGAAAGGGTAAAGTAGGATAAGAGAGGTCAGGAGAGTAACTGTGGGGTGATGGAAGTGTAACTTTACCTAATTGAGAAGTTGAGTTTGAGAAAAGTCTTCAAGGAAATAAGAGGGTTAGACAAGCAAAATCCCAGAAATAGACATACCAGGCAGAAATACATTTAGAGCAAAACACATAATTTAGAGTGCACCTCATTGTGTTTAAAGGAATAGCTAGTAAGTCATTATGGCTACACAAGAATTGCCATGGGTGAAAGTGGTAGAAAAGAAAGAGAATTGATAGAGCACAGCTCTAGACTCCAATTTGGCTTTAGTCTGAGCTAAACATGGAGTATTAAAGGGTTTTGAGCACATTAGTCATCAGACTTGTTTTTTAAAGGATCACTCTGGCTCCTACGTGGGGAACAAACACTAGGAAGGAAAGGTAGAAAAACAGACATTATTTACAGTAAGCTAGGTAAGATATTGTAATTGTTAGTATTATGAAATAGTGGTGGAGGTGATGAGAATTGTTAGATTTTCTAGATAAAGTGAAGAGAATTTCCTAACTAATAGGATGTGAAATGAAAGAAATAGAAGGAGCAAACACAGCTCTAAGAAGCAAGGACACCTCTAAGGTTTTTGAAGACCTAACAGTATGCAATACCCACTGATATGGAGAAGGCTTTTGATACAACCTTTTTTTTTTTTTTTGAGAGATGACAAAGAGTTGAATTCCAGATGTGTTAAGTTTGAGATGACTATTACACATCTGGTGAAGGCTTCAAGGTGGCAGGTTGATACATACGTCTTACTTCAGATTTAAAGGTATGGGACAAGGATCTAAATTTGGAAGTTTAGAGTTGAAAGTAATTGTTAAACTAAATGAAGAAAAGATAAGAGAAAAGGCTAAGAATTGAATTCTAGGACACTCCAAAAGTTAGGAAAACTAGGAAGAACAAGTAAAAGAGTTTGAAAATGATTATTTGATGAGATAGAAGGAGAGTGAATGGTCTCATGGAAACCAAATGAAGAAAATATATCAAGGAGAAAGAACTGATCAGTTGTGTCAGATTTGATGATCAGCTAATAAAATGAGCTCCAAAATTGTTCATTAGATTTCATAACATGGAGGTCATTGTTTACCATGATGTAAGGAGTTTTGTGGGTGACTGCCTTTATTAGAGAAGAGACACTGCAGACAACTAGTAAAAATAAGTCTTGCAGCAAGTTTTGCAAAGAAAGGTGAAGAAAGAAATAAGGCTAAAAGAGGAAATAGAGTCAAAATAATATTTAGATTTAGTTTTAGTTTTTGGTTTGTTTCTTAATTGGGAGAGGTAAAACCATATGAGAATGTCCTCCTAAAGTGTAAAAAAATTGATGATAGAGAGAGTGTGGAGAATTGCTGGAGTGAAGAGAAGTGAAGGTAATGAAAATAATCCCCTCTTTAAAAAACCTGTGGGGCACCTGGGTGGCTCAATCAGTTAAGCATCCAGCTCTTGGTTTCAGCTCAGGTCATGATCTCACAGTGTATGAGTTTGAGCCCTGCATCGGGCTCTGCATTGTTAGTGCAGACCCTCCTTGAGATTTCCTGTCTCTCTCTCTCTCTCTCTCTCTCTCTCTCTCTCTCTCTCTCTCTGCCCCTCCTGCTCTCTCTTAAAAAAAAAAAAAAAGATCTTGTTTCTGAAATGAAGGAAGGTGGGAAAAATCAGTCACTAGACTGTGAGGAAGATCAAGCAAATAAATATTAATAGATCAGGCTAGGGACTACTCCATGACAGAGGTTTTGTGAGAAGGAGTGTATCAATTAGGAAGCTCCACATATAAAAATAAAAGAGAAAAGGGTCGTTATCAAAGACTGGATCCAAGAGGAATGAGTGGTTAAATGTCTCAGATTTAATAAAGTTTTCTATAATAATTGTAGTTTTTCAGATGATAGAACATACATAATACTAGAAAGTTCAGAAAGATAATTGTATATCAGAACCAGAGGAGAAATGAGTTTGTTTTGAAAGGTGTCAGGTTGATTTATACAAAACACGTCTATGTCCACCCCAGAAGCTGGAAATGTGTAACTCAATTATGACTTAATATAATAATTATAACGTACTTAAGTTATAACTTAATTATAACTCAATATAACTTAATATATTATAACATACATACTTTCTTATATTGCATATAATAATACTATATTACATATAACTTAATGTTAATTATATTTTAAATATCAGATAGGTTAAGGTAGGAATAAAATTTTTTTCAATGTTTTATTTATTTCTGAGACAGAGAGATACACACAGGAGAGGGTCAGAGAGAGATGGAGATACAGAATCTGAAACAGGCTCCAGGCTCTGAGCTGGCCGTCAGCACAGAGCCCGACGTGGGGCTTGAACCCACGAACCATGAGATCATGACCTGAGCCGAAGTCAGACGCTCAACCGACTGAGCCATGCAGGCGCCCCTAAAGATTTTAAAAGCCATAAAAATTGAAGTATTTGTTAAAGTCAAGAATACAGTTATCAAAATCAGAATATTTTGATATATATCAGATCATATAGCATAGGAAAACCTCTTTAATTTCATTGAAATTAAGGATGCAAGAAAGCATACACTGTATTTTTAAATCACTTATACACATTTGTTTATATTTATTAGGTGGTTAAAATAATGCTAACCATTTAAATTTGAACTGGTAAGTTTAGTCATATAATTTCAATTGTCTGGTGACTCCCATCCAAAGATGTTTCCTTCATTTGTGGCCTAGAGCCTATCCTTTCTCACCTACTAAAGGGTGTCATGCCCATGATTTTCTTAACTCTCTTCTATACCATCAGTTTTTTGCTCAGTGATTTATCAGTTTTCAACCAGCTGTTATGTGGTTTGTCCCACCATCTCTTAGAACTGTTTTTTTCCAAAATGACCAATGTTATCATGGTAGTTTAGTAGTTACCTTGCTTGATTTATCTGCAACATTTGACTTTGTTGGTCATCTCCTCCTTTCTGGACCATCCATCTCCCTTTTTATTGCAAAGTCATTTCTTCTACCTTTGGTTGTTACTCACTGTATCTTTTCAGACCCTTTTTGGAGGTGGGGGCAGTGCCATTTCTTTCTTTATCCACTCGACACATGCTGGCCTCTGTCCAACCTTTGTTTTTCATTTTTCATTTCTGGTCACTTTGTTTTGGAATTTGCATGAACTGTCATGATTTCAGTGATCTTAAGACTCTGAAATTTTCTGATGAGAATTGCTGTCTTACTGTGTTTCTATTTGTATACATATCTTTACTAAAATAACACTCTTAAGGACAGCTCAGATCTCAAGTTACATATAATGCCTAAACTGTCCCTTTCATACCTTAGGTATTTCATATATTTGTGAAACGAGTAAATAATTTTTGTCCTGTATTTTAAAAAACCTGATAACTTGACCATCTGTTTTCACCTGTTTTCCCAAATGATTGTACTTGATTTGATTGAAGCCGCATGTATTAGTTTGGATTATGTTCTGGTGTAAAAAAAAAAAAAAAAGAAAAAAAAGAAAAACAANTGTAAAATTCTGGAGGTAAGTATACAAGGCATTTGTGAATACCCCTGGCATCAAACATTTAGGATGCTTTTACATTGCTCTTCTATTTGTAGGCAGCTTTCATTCCAAAGATCATATCATGTCTAAATTGCAGCCACTTAGTTTATAGTCCACAGAATAGGAAAGAAAAGTCAAAGAAAGGACCAAGGGGCACTCTTCAACTTCTCTGAATGTCCTGATTGTTGCCCTACATTGTTCTATTGCATTTTCTACTTCTTCTGCTTATATACATTGGCTAAAGTTTTGCTACATGGACACTTGGCAGTAAGAGACACAAGGAAATATAATTCTTATCCAAGATAGCCTTTGCCCAGCTAAAATCCTAATATTATGAAAGAAAAGGAGAAATATTAGAAGAAAACTATAACTGTTGCACTGATTTTACTGATGCAGTCCCTTCAGAGAAAACCTGAATCCACTAGTATTTTACTTATAAATATGTATGCGCCTATATTGATATATATTGCTACAGATATATATATATATATACACAGATATATATATATATATGTGAATATGTATATGTGTTATATACAGATATAGACACAGGTATACAAATATATACAGGAGTATATATTATATGTGTATACCTGTATGTACATACACATATGTATATATTTCACTTATATGTATTATATATGTACGTATTTTCTGTCTGCTAATGCTTCCACATTTAGCAGGATTTTTCAAATAGTGTTTTTGTAGTATTTATATCAGAGTTGCCTGTGGTGTTTGTTAAGTACAGATTTTCTGGCTCCCACACAGATCTGTTGATTTACGTTCTGTAGGCATGGAATCAGGAAATCTGCAAACTAGGTGATTCCAATGCTTTGCTTTTGAAATTAAAGCAGTACATTTAATCAATACTGAAACTATGTCATGTAACTCTCCTGTGTGCACTGCACTGAGCTGAAATATTTCAAGCCATTCAAAAAGTTGGACAAATTAACGTGATATATAAAGCTAATTAAGGTAATTACATAATACAAACACATGTGTATTTATTACAAATTTATGTAATGAATAGCACAAAGATTGTGTAGTGGATTAACAAATTTTCTAACTAAACAGGATAAATTAACCAGAGGAATGTGGCCATAATCTTGATTCTGCAAAAATATAACAGACATGAATCCTATTAAACAGGTGCTCCTGTTTGCTCCCTTCTGACAATTATTAGGCTAAAACATGCAATATAGCTATAGTTCTATATATTACTACTTATCCATAGGGGTAAAGTAACTTGATTAAATATCTATTATGGTTTTATAATTTTGAACTACCTTCTTTTTATTGTGGTAAGTACATTTACCATAAGATGCTCCCTCTTAACAAAATTTTAAGTGTACAATGCTGCATTGTTAACTATAGGCACAATGTTGTACAGCACATCTCTAGAACTTATCCATCTTGCATAACTTAAACTTTATTCTTGGTGAATAGCAACTCCCACTATTTCTCCTTCCTCCATCCCCTGGAAAATGTCATTCAATGATCTGCCTCTCCGAAGTTAACTGCTTTAGATAGTTCATATCAGTGAAATCACGTAGAATTTTTCCTTCTGTCACTGGTTTATTTCACAGGGCAGAATGCCCTCAAGATTCATCCAGATTGTCCAATATAGCAGGATTTCCTTCTTTTCTAAGGCTGAATAATATTCTTTTATATGTATATACCACATGTTCCTTATCAATTGTTCCGTCAAGGTAAATTCGGTAAATGCTTCTCTTTAGGTAAATTAAATAGGAAGTTCATCAAATGATAAGATATTATAGCCAGAAGGGATTTTAAGGATTCAGCTGCTCTATTTCCCCTTTGAGGGAGATGCATCCTGAGGCTCAATGTATGTACATTGAGAATTCATTCAAAATGACAGTTGAGATCCTCAAATACCTGCTTCAGTGTACTTTTTAATAAATTGCCTCTTGTTATTGTGCATACAACCAGGACTTTCTTAAAATATACATACACATACATATACACACTGTATATTAGTAAAACATTATAAAACTTGAGTGTTTGACATATAAATATTTTAGTATGTATTAATGTTTTTAAGTATAGCCTGAAGTTGTTGTACTTTGGGTTGATGCTTAAATATAATTTTGCTCTAAAGAGTTAAAATTATTCTAGATACCTGAGAATGTCTAGTATGTTTAATCTACCATTTTAGTATCTTTAAATATATTTTTCTGCCTTAAGAGAGACTCATTTGGGAGTGTAGCAAGAAGAGGTAATGTATAAAAGTCTTGGTCACCCAAGAAAAAAGAGTTGTGGGGTGCCTGGGTGGCTTAGTTGGTTAAGCATCCGACTTTCGCTTAGGTCATGACCTCACGGTTCGTGGGTTCGAGCCCCGCGTCAGGCTCTGTGCTGACTGCCAGCTCAGAGCCTGGAGCCTGTTTCAGTCTGTGACTCCCTCTCTCTCTGACCCTCCCCTGCTCACGCTGTCTCTCTCTCTGTCTCCTAGAAATAAATAAACATTAAAAAAAAAAAAAGTTGTAAAGATGCAACAACAGAGTTATAGCAATAAGGAATTAGCACAAATATGATTACTAAGAGAAGTGTTTTCAAAGGTTTCTAACAAAACCAGTTCCATTTAAATGTAAAATGTCATCTTTGATTTTTTAAGACGCAAAATCTTTAGTTTTTAGAAGCACTCATGTCTTCAGCATATTAACAATTATATACGTGTATATGTATATATAATAAAAATATATAATTTTTATTTGTACAGACTTGATGGGAAACATTTGAAGTTATCCTTCTAATTGTTAGTGTGGAGAAGAAAAATCCTTTAGTGATATTTTTATACCTTTAAGAACCATGAGAGACTCTTGAATGCTGAGAAACAAACTGAGGACTGATGGACGTGGGGGGGAGGGGGGAGATGGGCATGGAGGAGGGCACTTATGGGGATGAGCACTGGGTGTTATATGGAAACCAATTTGACAATAAACTATTTGTAAAAAAAAAAAAAGATGAACCACACCTTAAATTCATGATTACATCTTTATTAAATAAATGCATTTCCAAAGAGTCCCTCCATCCAAAGAAAGAAATGAATGCCTATTCTATGTTTAAATTGAAGAATAAATAAAAATTAACTGAAGACAATATTGTACTTATGGAATGTGCTAATTAAAGATCTGTTTTAACTTAAAAGGAAAAAGTATATCATGTCTGATTACACAGTTTTTATCTAGTGTAATTTTTCATAAAGACTGTAGAAGTATACACATTTCTAAGGTTAAACCAGAAACTCTAGTACGTGAAATTTAGAATAATTTTATGATCTTATTTAATCCATAGAAATCAAGCACCACCTTGTCTCTGTTATCCATGAGGAAGTCCCATTATCCACTTTTCATTATCGTTTTCTCTCTTTACCTCCTCTCTAATCAACAGCTCCTATGAGGTTAACCAGAGCCCTTACGACTCCAAAACTTCAATATTCTTCTTGCTTACTCTCACCATCTGTTCTTTTTTAATATCACCATAAGTTCTAGTGCTTCTCATATTCATTTCCCTTTAATTTATTAACCTGTAACTTAAATCTTAGCGAGGAGGCAGCACTACTCCATTTTACAGGAGCAAAGTGTGAAACAATTGATGTGTCTGATGTGTCTGCGTTTACCTTCATATGTGTGCAGACCAGAAATTGAGATACATTCTTTCTAGTGTTTTTTTATTTTTTCCTTGATGAAAAAGACGAGACCATCTGCTGAAAGTGAGAAAAGGTGATAGGCTAAGATATTTGAAGAGTGGGATTATTTAAAATAACTTTTGTGGAGAATGGGAAAAAACAACAGCAAAACAACAACAACAACAACAACAAACAACAAAACCTCAAGCAACTAGAGAAATTGAAGGATTGGTTGGCAGTGTTTTGGATCCAGTTGTAATTTTACAAGGTCAATTTGCAGTTGCAACAATTGATGAGCTTTCATATTTATAAAACACACTACTTAGCAACTTAGATACAAGTATAAAAAGACAGGCAATGGCATTGCTGTTTCATGTGATGTCAGGATGGTAGAGAAGGAAGTATTGGTAGAGCAGAGGCTGGAGAGGCAAAGAAATAACTTTCAATGGAGTTTGTCTCTTATCAGAACACTGGTTTTTATCTCTAAGTTTTCATTCGTTCATTCATTCATTCATTCATTCAGTTATTTAATTATAATTGACATACAATGTTACATTAGTTTCAGGTGTACAACATAGAGAATTCAACAATTCAACAGCTCTATACAAAATTATCAAAATTTCAATGAGATATCACCTTACAACCTATCAGAATGGCCAGAATTAAAAATATAAGAAATATCAAATGTTGTTGAGTATGTGGAGAAAAAAGTAACCCTTGTGCACTGTTGGTAGGGATGTAAATTGATACACCACTGTGAAAAACAGTTTGGAGTTTCTCAAAAAATTAAAAACAGAAATACCATATGATCCAATAATTCTACTACTAGGTACTTAACTTAAGAAATATCCATAAGTTTTATCTTTGAATTAGTATAAGCCATTTTATTCCTGAGAGGCTGCATAAAAAGAAACAAATGCTGACGGGGCATCTAAAAATCTGTGAAATACAGTATGAGGTTTTAATGATATATAGAATATCATATGCTGGTATATATATTTCTAATACACAAATAGCTTGGGTTGAGTTTTAAATACGTCAAATTTCTTCATTTTAACAAGATATTTTTCTGAATGATTTCATTCTAGTTAAATAATGTGGAAATACAATTCTTGATTTAGTCAATGCTTTTGAAAGTTTTCTTCAGTAATTCTGTTCATACGCTAACGTAATTTTCATTGAACTAGCCTGTGTCTAACTTCATTCATTTTCCTTATACAGCAAATTGTTTCATATCCCTCAAAAACTCTTAATGGCAGATTTTGATCCCAAAAGTGCTTTGATGCCACCAGGTTCAAAATAATTATCCATTCCATATAGAATTATTTACAAGTAAACTTCATAAAGCATAAACGTTAAATATTAAAACCTATTTTTCAGCCAATTTCTCCAATACTTCTCTGCAATACTCTCTGCTTCAGTGACTCTTCTTTTTTGCTGAGCATTCACTTTCTGTTCAACATAACTTCCTATGTTAACCCAAATGTTTTAAACATAATCAACAATCATAGGGATTAGGAAAGGCAGAGCTTTATTTTGTGTTTCATTTCCTGGATTAAGCATGGAGCATACAGAGAATGAAACTTGCAAAAGTATATGGATTTTATAATTCAGGAGAAAGCAGTTGAAAGACCCATGGGATAAGCTGCAAAGTTAAATTACAAAGGGTATAATAGAGAAATTCATGGACACTTCAGCCATATTTGTACTAAACCACATAACACCAGACAATTTTAGTAACAGTGTATCTGCTATTTGAAAATAGTGGGTATTTTATTTTATTTTAATTTTTAAAAATTTATTTATTTTGAGAGAAAGGGACCCGGGAAAGGGCAGAGAGAGAGGGAAAAAGAGAATCCCTAGCGGGCTCCGTGCTTTCAGCACAGAGTCTGACATGGGACTCAGACCCACAGATTGTGAGATCATGATCTGGGCCAAAATCAAGGGCTGGACCCTTAATGGATTGAGCCATCCAGATGCCCCTGCCAAGGTTTAAAGATGGAAGGCAGATGAGTGTTGTGATGGTGCAGGGATGTGGCTATAAAAGAGAAGTACCAGAGAGACATCTAGGCACCCCTGAAAATAATGGGTATTTCAAAATTAATTTCCATGTATTATTTCTCATGAAACAAAATATGCTTAGGAGTTTTCCATCCATGTATTCAACAAGAAAATTGTATATTTGCCTTGCTTTATAGACAATAACATGTCAGTATTGAATGTATCATTAACTTTATGACCTGGAGTATATAATTTATTTTCCGGTCCAAATTTTTTTGAGGAAATTCAAAAGAAGAACTTACTTTAGACTTTTGCTAGGGGAACAGTTGGCTCTATTTAGCCTAAAAGATTGGTGGGGAAGGGAATCCCTTTTTGATATAGCAATAATTGGGGGAAAATTAGCTTTATTTTAGCCTGAAAGATTGGGGAGAAAATCCCGTTTGATATAGCAACAATTACTAAATTATTCCAGTAATATTATAGCCAAAATGAAAACAATATAAGAGCAGAGGAAAAAGAAGGATCATATTGAATTAAAATTATATATTGGTATAGGAGGGTGGAAGTAGCTGAGCAGGACATTGGGACACCAAGAAATTTCTTCAGGGATTTATGATTAAAGGATTCATCTGGGGAAAGTCATGCTTAAAGTTCAATATTAAGATACATGTCCAGCTGGGTTGAAATTTAATCTCTAATCTCAGTCGGGAAATTGTGGGCAGTTGAAATCTGTTAAAATCAGCCTTGAAATATTTGCCTCAGTGACTGAAGAAAAGCTTACTTCCATCTGACATGTGACCCAATGTGTGTAATATATGGAGTATCAAAGAATGTTACAAACCTGTCTGTGTTTTAGCTAGCTTGTAAATTTTCAGAAAAAGAACAAAAATGTTTCTCCCTCTGAATCCTTGCCTTAAAATATGGAATGTGTTTTGTGTTTCTCTGGAAATAAGTTTAAACCAGAGATGTGTTAGAGATTTAAAAAATCTCAACTGTATTAAATATACAATTATAAAGCATCTGCGATTGGGAAATGATTTTTATAACTTATTTTTTATTCTTTAAAGCAATATTTTCAATTTTAATTTTTAAAATCCAGTATAGTTACCATATGGTGTTATATTAGTTTCGGGTGTACAATATAGTGATTCAACAATTCGATACGTTACTCAGTGCTCATCATGGTAAGTGCACTCTTAATCCCTATTACTTAGTTCATCATCCATGCCCTCCCTCCCCTCCCCTCTCGTAACCGTCAGTTTATTCTCTCTAGTTAACAGTCTATTTCTTAGATTGTCTTTGTCTGTCTGTCTGTCTGTCTCTCTCCTCCCCTTGTTTCTTTTGGTTCTTAAATTCCACATATGCGTGAAATTGTATGGTTATCTGTTCTTTGACTGACTCATTTCCCTTGGCATTGTACTTTGTATATCTATCCATGCTGTTGCAAATTGCAAGATTTTATTAGTTTTTATGGATGAATAATATTCTGTATATGCATATATCTTTATCCATTCATCTTTTTTTTATCCATTCATCTATTTATGGACATTTGGGCTGTTTCAATGTCTTGGCTATTGTAAATAATGCTGTGATAATCATAGGGGCACATGTATCCCTTTGAATTAGTGTTTTCTTTAATTATTATTAATATTTTTGGTTAATATCCAGTAGTATCATTACTGGAAAAAATGGTAGTTATATTTTTAACTTTATGAGGAAACTCCATGCTGTCTTCTACAGTGACTGTGCCAGTGTGCATGTGCACAAGGATTCCTTTTTCTCCACATCCTTGTTACCAAGGATGTTGTGTTGTTGATTTTCGCCATTCTGACAGGTGTGAGGTAGTATCTCATTGTCGTTTTGATTTGTATTTCCATGGTTATGAATGCTGTTAACAGTTTCTCATGTGTCTGTTGGTCATCTGGATGTCTTCAAATGTCTATTCATGACCTCTTCCCATTTTTAAACTAGACTATTTGCATTTCTTGGTGTTGAGTTATATGTTCTTTATGTATTTTGAATCCTAACCCTTTATTGGATATTTTGTTTGCAAATATCTTCTCCCATTCAGTAGATTGTCTTTTAGTTCTGTTGGTTATTTCCTTTGCTGTGCAGAAGCTTTTTATTTTGATATAGTTCTAATAGTTTATTTATGTTTTAGTTTCCTTTGCTTCAGGAGACATATCTAGAAGGGTGTTGGTATGGCCAATGTCATAGAAATTACTACCTATGTTCTCTTCTAGGATTTTTGTGGTTTCATGTCTCATTTCTAGTTTATTTTTGTGTATAGTGACAGGAAGTGGTCCAGTTTCGTTTTTTGACATGTTGCTGTCCAGTTTTCCCAGCACCATTTGTTGAAAATATTGCCTTTCCCATTGAATATTCTTTCCTCCTTTGTGGAAGATTAGTTGGCCATATAATCATGGGTTTACTTCCAGGTTTTCTACTCTGTTACATTGATCTATATGTCTGGTTTTTATGCAAGTACCATACTGTTTTGATTACTACAGATTTGTAATATAACTTGAAGTCTGAAATGGTGATACCTCCAATTTTGTTTTTGTTTTCCAAGATTGTTTTGGCTATTTGGGCTCTTTTTTGATTCCATACAAATTTTAGGACTGTTTTTTCTAGTTCTGTGAAAAATACTGTGAGCATTTTGATAGGGATTGCATTAAATGTATAGATTTATGTGGGCAGTATAGACATTTTAACAATATTTGTTCTTCCCATCCAGGAGCATGGACTGTCTTTCCATTTCTTTGTGTTACCTTCAATTTTATTTTTCATCAGTGTTTTATAGTGTTTAGAGTATAAATAAGTCTTTTACCTCTTTGGTTAAGTTTATTCCTAGATATTTTATTATTTTTGGTACAATTATAAATGGGATTGTTTTCATAGTTTCACTTTCTGCTGCCTCATTATTAGTATATAGAAATGCAACAGATTTCTGTACATTGATTTTGAATCCTGTGACTTTACTGAATTCATTTATTCTAGTAGTTTTTGGTAGTATATTTAGGGTATTCTATATATAATATCATGTCATCTCCAAAAGGTGGAAGTTTTACTTCTACCTCACTAATTTCCACACCTGTTATTTCATTTTGTTTTCTGATTACTGTGGCTAGGACTTCCAGTACTATGTTGAATACACGTGGTGAGAGCAGATATCCTTGTTGTTCCTGACCTTAGGGGAAAAGCTCTCCAATTGTCCCTATTGAATTTGATGTTTTCTGTTTTTTTCATATAAGGCTTTTATTATATTGAGGCATGTTCCCTCTAACCTATTTTGTTGAGGGTTTTTATCATGAATGGATGCTGTACTTTGTCAGATGCTTTTTCTACATCTTTTGAAATGACTATGGTTTTTATCCTTTCTCTTATTGATGAGATGTTCAATATTTTCAATTAAATTAGAGTTCATGAAAATCTTCAGAAGGATATTGATTCAGCTGGAAATTCAGTTATCAAGGAAAATTCAAGTCATATTACCAATTTGCTAAAGAAGTACACTAGAATATCACTTAAGGAAAGAGTAGACAGTGTCATATTTAAAAAATAACTAATTTTCAGAGGCCAGAATTCTCAATGAGCATATATATTTAATAAACATGACTTGCTGAAGCCCCATATAAATTATAAATTTATAAGAATGATACATATTCTTGGTGTAGTAAATTAGAAATAGACAAACATAACTGCTTCTAATAATGTTTTTTGGATTTTGTTTACCTTTGTCAAAATGTCGATTTTAATGGAATTTTTCTTTTTTAAACACTTCTTCCACAAATCAAATTTATCAGCCACTGTAACCACTTGGAATGAAAAATTCCAAAACCACATGAACTTCAGTTTTTTCACTACTCTTTAATTTGATAGGGATTGATTGAAGGCATATGATAGAATGGGGTGTTATTAGAAATCTTTTGAGTGCTGGTTAGCCACCAAGACTCTCTTTAGAATTAGAAAATGGATTTTTACAATCAGCAAAACTGAATCTTGATAGAGCAGAATAATATCCACCGAAATCACATAAGATAGAAAGCTAATTTAGATATTCACCACATTATCATCTTTATTCCCACCCTTCTCATGCTTCAGCTTAATGGCATCCCTTCAGTTTAATAAAATATGACATAATTAAGACCTTTGGATATACTATTCCATCTTCCTGATATGTCCTACTTAACCCTCTCCCTTTTCACGTAACTCCTATTCCCTCTTCTAATCACATGTTAAAAACCACTTCATTATGTCTTCCCTGAATATCTGAATATTTAAAGTAGGTGAAATATTTGAGCTACAGTTTCACATTATTGTCTATATCTTTCAATACTCATCAGGGTTTTAAATTAGTTATTCAATGCCTATATTCCTTGTATATTGTAAGCTCCATGAAGGCAAATAATGCATCTGTTTCATTTAATTATCTTAGGGATATGCACAGAGCATATGGTATGTTCCATTCTTATTAAATTCATGAATAAATGGATGAATGATACTTGGTTACTTTATGTATCATACAAGCTGTGTTACCATAATATATTCTCTCCCTGTTAGTAGATGTTTTGGCAAAGTCATATTCCTATTAGAAGCTTATTTTGTGAGCACAGGATTAAAAGTAGAAAAGGCAGTTATTATGTTAACATCTCTAGGCCAAACATGATTACTTTTAGAGGGAAATACTTGCCACAGGGGTAAGTTGATTTCTAGTCCTTTGAGGTTTCTATATCTATAAACTAAGCAAGTTATACACTGCTAGCTTAAGGTTTGCTTCCTAATGTTCATATTCAAACTCTGCCTCATTAAGACTTTTTACAAGTCTTCTGGATTGAAGTTTGGGTATTCTTTTTTTTTTTTTTTAATATTTTTTTTATTTCTGAGAGAGAGAGACAGCATGAGCAGGGGAAGGTGAGAGAGAGAGGGAGACACAGAATCAGAAGCAGGCTCCAGGCCCTGAGCTAGCTGTCAGCACAGAGCCTGACGTGGTGCTCGAACCCATGAACCGTGAGATCATGACCTGAGCCAAAGTCGGACACCTAACCGACTGAACCACCCAGGCGCCCCTGAAGTTTGGGTATTCTTGAACTCTTCATAGACATGTTATAAAGATCATCACTTGCCTAGGAAAATGAGTCTAGCAGAATCCTTGATATATATTATATGCTAAAAAGAAATTATCTTCGTTCATTCAAAAAGCATATCAGACTTTGTCTTGAGTAATAGATCTACACTGATGAACAAAATACTCATTACTTCTCTCACGGAACTTATATCTATTCCCTTTTCATATGCCTTATGGAATTGAAATCTACTGAGCCAATGCTAAAGATGCAGACAAACCTTGGTTTAAGACTTACATAAAATAGTCCACTCGACCTTGTCTTCAAAATAATTCTCCTTATTACCCAATATGCTTCATGGTCTTCTTGATGATAGAGCCATGTTGGTTTGATATAATAAACAATATATACTAAAACATAACTCAAAAAAAGCATCCTTTGGATAACCTTTTCATTTTTTCTGAAGCGCATTACTTTGTACTTATAATTAATTATACTACTTCCTTTTTGGCTCACATTTAATTTTCTACATATACATTGTTATGATATTTAGGCATTATTCTTTTGTCCTCTGTTATATAATTGTACACAAATTCATCATACTAAAAATATATAATGGAAAATTTATAGTTAAAATCAGTATCTGTTAAGTAACTATTATATGAGACACATTATTCTAGAAATTTGCAGTATCAAAAAAAGAAAAATAAGTCTAAGCAACCTAGTTTTGTGTTTTATATTTTATGCTTGAAGAAATGGTATTAGAAGTTCCAAATACAAGTTACAGGGAAGAAATAGTTAAGATTTCAGGAAAGAGAAAAACATTTAGATTATCAGAGAAAATTCCACAGAAATCATATACCCTGAGCTGGGTGTTTAAGGGTAGTAGGCTTTGGCCAGTTCTCTTAAATCCCTGACTATAGTGTTTCCATTATACCAAACTATCACATCTTTGTTCCCACATTTAATGGGTAGAATTGTGTACCCCTTGAAAATATGTTCATGTCCTAACCCCTTGTACTGGGAATGTGACCTTATTTGGAAGTAGGGTCTTTATTGATGTAGTCAAGTCAAAATAAACTCAGATTAGATAGTGGCAAACCTTAATCCATTGACTCTTTGCCTTATAAGAAGAACAAAATTTGGATATAGAGATACTTGAAGAAGGACATGTGATGATGCAGAGATTGGAATGATGTATCTACAAACCCAAGAATAACAAGAGTTGTTGGAAACCATTCAAAAGCTAGAAAGAGGCAAGAAAGAATTCTCCACTAGGCCCTTAAGAATGAGCATAGCTCTCTTGACATTTGATTTTGAACTCCTAATGTCTAGAACTTTGAAAAATAAAATTCTGGTGTTTTAAGACACCTAATTTGTAGTCGTTTGTTACAGCATTCCTAGGAAATTAATAAATTAACAATGATTTTCAGTGATTTGTTTGCTAAGCTACTTCATGTAGTATGCAAAACTTCTTTAATGATTCAAGAACATATTAAAAAAAGATGCATGTTAGAATTACTTATGTTTTCCTACTTCCATTAAATAGGTTCAATGTGAAAGAAATGAATTAGGGGTTTCCAAATTCTAACATAAACAATAGGAAGGTAGAAAATTAGATGTTACTCACTTCCTCTTCCATTGCTTGAAAAAATAACAGAAACAATGATAGTGAAGGAAATCAAAGGTTTTCAAAAGGTGAAAATACAATCATGAGTTTTGTTGATTTCATTTAATAAGAACTGAAGGATATACATTTACCTAGTCTGTATTATCTGTTTCAGTCAAAGTTGGTTTGTCTGGCTAGAAACCACACCTAGGGAAATGGCTCTTCTGAACTCTTGATGAGAAACACATAATTCTTTTTCCAACTAGTTCCTTTTTATGATCAAAATATTTATAGTAGTAGAAACTCTTATTGTGCCTAATGAATTAATTACTTCTTTATATGAATTTCCATTATATTTTCATATAGAATTGTATTGTGGTACTTTTCACATTGCATTAGGGACCTTTTTGTATTTCTTATGCTAAACAGTGAGCTCCTAAGGGACAGAATTATTCATTCCTAAGTGTTTTTCCTATACCTAGTTAGTGCTTAATGTGTGGCAGGTGCATGGTAGATATTTGTGAGTGGAAACAATTATGTTAGTCATAGCTTCATATAGCCATTCCCACTCCAGGCGTAGTGTATTTTTTTGTTTGTTTGTTTACTTATTTTTGAGAAGAGCGAGAGAGCGAGCGAGCATGAACGTGGGTAGGTCAGAGAGTGGGGGAGGGGGGCACAGAATCTGAAGCAGGCTCCAGGCTCTGAGGTGTCTACACAGAGCCAGATGCAGGGCTCGAACCCACCAACTGTGAGATCATGACCTGAGCGAAAGTCCGTCCCTCAACCGCCTGAGCCACCCAGGCACCCCAGTGTAGTGTATTTTCGTGTAATTTTAAGATAATAAAAACTCCAGAACTTTTTTTTGACCTTTTACCAGTAAGGCAAGCAGATGTAATATAACTTAATTAAGCATTCTCTCATGGGATTTTAGTTTAGATTCTTTCCTGTGTATAGTTGAGTTGGTTGACAAAGTGTTTTATTTAAGAAAAGCTGAAACCCATCTATGTGGCAAACATCACTCAGTGTATGCATCAGAGACCATGTTGAGAACAAAAAAAGAGAACCAAGTAAGATCCCACTCTTGCCAATAGGAGAGAGAAGAGACAGTTCTCCCCAAATGAGGCAGAAGGTGCTATGAAGCCCAGAAGAAGAAACTCTGGACCTGGAAATTGTTGCATGTAGAGAAAGGGTATCATGTAAAAATACCAAGGCAGTTTTTCATAAATCTAAATCACTTTTGAGATCTTATCTATGTTATCTGGAAGGTAACTACTGCAAGTTTCATTAAGAGTGCCCTTGAATCAGAACATCTTGTTGAAAGTTTTCAAGCTGTCAGAATATTAGAACTGAAAACACGGGCTTCAGGACTCCTCAAAGGGCTCCAAAAATTAATATTAAATAGGAAAACTCTTCTACAATTTTACTGAGACAAATATTTGAACTATGTCCTCTAAGATGCCTCTTCGTAGCTTTGTCATATCTATGTGATTTCCCTTCACCTAATTTTGTACAATAGATTGGAGTTTCAGTTCTAACACACAAAGGATCTTCACTTTTCTCTAGCCACTACGTCAACTTCTTTAAACTTACTGTGTTATCTCAAATGCAGTCTTTGTTAGAATTAAACTTTGGCAGCCTACATATAAAATACTCCCTCTACTTCAGAATAAAAACATGAAACTAAGCCAAATGGAAGAAAAATCAGAGTTTGATATTAGGGACAAATTCTCTGGTCATTATCTACCTATTGTCAGCAAGCACATTTGGAGAATAAGATTACCTGTGGTAGAAATGTAAATGTAGGTTTTATGTTAATACAAGAATTTTAAGTTTATTAATCTTAGATTTTTATTTATTTTTTTAGAGAGAGAGAGTGGGAGAGAGGAGTTTTTGCGGGGGGAGAGAGAATCTTTAGCAACCTCCATGCTCTCTCTCTCTCTCTTTGTCTCTTGAGCAAATGAATAAATTTAAAATATAATAATTTGACAAATTACCTACTTTTACCTAGTATGTATTGAGTAATGGTGTTTATTCTAAAAAATTCCAAATTATTTTTACCATCTCAGTAACCTGTTTAATTTTAATATTTGAATTTGAAGAAGAGTTTAGGATAATTAAGGATAATAAGTATTTAAGAGATGAATGACAAAAAAATTTACATTGAGACATGCTCTTTTTCCACCTGTGTCAGGGCTGATAAAAAGTTGTAATAATACTTACCCAAAGCAGGATTTCTATTAAGTTAAAATATATACTGCCTGTAAAACAAAAGATGTTTTCACAGGCTTTGCCTCGGTAATCTTAGGTGTTTCAGAGTGTAACAGGTAAAAATTAGCTAGTACTCCAACCTTCTGGTGTTCTTTGCTCCAGGAGCCCTGGCTTGGTTTCCTACATACAGTGGGGAAAAAAAGCACTTTTCTTGACATTTACATGGAAATGTGATTCTTAGGGGGATTCTGTCCTGCCCTTACTTTTTGAATAGAATAAGAAAATGATGCAGTGCTTTTAGCTAACTCATGATATTTTCAAACTACTTTTCCCCAAAGAGAAACAAAATAAAACAAAATGTGGACTTTATAATAAATATTTCCACCTTCACCAAAAGCCAACATAGTCATCCAAAAATTAGCCACAAGTGAAACTATTCAGTCCATCAAATTTATACCAAGGGAAAATGACTAAAGATAATCATGAAAATTTAAAAAGTTATGATACAATTTAAGTTTTATGTTCCTATATTTTAATGAAAGGTAGCTGGATTTTCATGTGATTAGCTTAAAAATTTTATGTAAGAATATATTAGAGCAAAGAACATATTTCATATTTAATGTTAAGTAAATTTCTTTACCCAACAGAGGCTGTATACTAGTCCGTGGATGTTCACAAGAATTGGATGTTCACAAATCTTTCTATTTGATCATGATTCGTCTTAAAGGAATCTGTGTGGTGCTGGGGAGAAAAAGAGTATATCCTCTACTTCCCCTACTCTACAAAGTAGAGCTGTGCAAGTGGAATAATGTACAACTCCAGGAGGAGACTGCAGTCACATCATAGTCTATGTGAAGTGGCACCCCAGAGTGTTGTACAGTGCACAGCCTGTGTAACTATAAATAGTATTCTGCATCTGCATTGAATGTAGCTAATTGTTTTATTTAAAATAAATTTAATGTGTATTTATTTTGAGAAAGGCAGACAGAGTGTGAGTGGGGGAGAGGCAGAGAGAGAGGGAGACACAGAATCTGAAGCAGGCTCCAGGCTCTGAGCTGTCAGCACAGATTTAGCCACCCAGGTGCCCCTGGAGTTTACTGTTTTTTAGCCTCACATGGCCAAGATGGTCTTCCCCTGCTCAGGCGATCTCCATGTGAATAAAAAGTTATTTTTGATGAGTATAGGAATGTTCTTCCTAGGATTACACTCCTGCCTTTATTTTCACTCCAGATTTTACTTCTGAATTTCCCTCTAGAAACTCCAAGTAGGCATCTCAGAAACCAAAAACATGATCTTGTACTGGGTATGAGCATTCTCACTGGTCTCTTCTATGTCAAAAATACTATAATTCTCAAATTCAGCCTGAGGTATTTCTGACTTTTGTTATGCTCTGCTCCAAATAGCTAAGTTATTAGGCTGTTAATGCATTTCTTTTTTTGCCATTCTTCCATATCACTTCCTTTCTTTGTGATACCAGTGACATCACCCAGCTTTCCTTCATCTCCAGCCTTTGTTGTCTTTGGAGGCATTTTCTAACTAGTCTTTCTGACTTCACTCTTACTCCCTTCTTGTTATTGTTAGGTTAATTCATGTTTTGTGCATCTTGACTAAAATCCTTGGTTTGCTGTTGCCTTCAGGATTAATTTCAAGTTCCTTAGGTTGACATGCAAAAGCCTTACATAACCTGGACACTTTTCTACTTCTCTGATTTTAATTGCTACCATAAGATCATTTGACTAACAATTATTTTCTTTATACATTCTGTACAAATCAATTCATGTTTCATTTTTCACCCTGTCTTTCACTTGAAACAACCTTCTCCAAACCCACATTATTTTGAGACTACTTTTCCTATTTTAAGCCTTAAATGTCATTCTTTTTAAAAATTAAAAAAAATTTTGATAGACAGAACGTGAGTGGGGGAGGGGCAGAGAGAGAAGGAGACTAGAAATCTGAAGCTGGGTCCAGTAGCACAGATCCCAACATAAGGCTGGTACACATGGACCGCAAGATCATGACCTGAGCTCATGCTGGACCCTTAACCAGCTGAGCCACACAGATGCCCCTTGATTGTTGTTCCTTAATTGTGAGTGTATCTTACAACTTTTTTCTATATTTTACTATCATAATACTTCTACTATTACAGGTTTTTAAAAAAATTTATGGGTTTTTTTTGTTTGTTTGTATTTAATCCATTTTTGAAGGTTTTTTAATGTTTTCCCTGAATTTTTGAATAATTGCAGATTCATATTTAGTTGTAAGAAATAATACAGAAGTCACATATTTTCACTCAATTCATTTTTATAGAATCCATCTAACTCACATTTCACCAGTTTTACATACATGCATGTGTATATGTATGTGTGTGCATGTCTTTTGTATTTAGTTCTATGTAATTTAGTTTCTCACGTGTGTAAAGTCATGTGACCATCACTATAGTCAACAGAACCGTTCCATCAAAAGTAGTTCATCATACTACTTTTATACCCCTCACCACCTTTTTTCTCATCCATTCCCTAATATCTTGCAACTATCTTCATCTTTATAACTTTGTCACTTAAAAAAATACTCTTTTTTAAACCATATCTTTTTAAAAACTTCTTTAATGTTATTTATTTTTGAGAGAGAGAGAACGAGTGGGGAGGGAGGGAGAGAGAGAGTGAAAGAGAGAGAGACAGACAGACAGACAGAATCTGAAACACATTCCAGGCTCTGAGCTATCAGCATAGAGCCCAATATAGGGCTCGAACTAGGGATGGCGAGATCATGACCTAGACCAAAGTTAGATACTTAACTGGCTGAACCACCCAGGTGCACCAAAACCATATCTTGATAAATAAATGGTTAATCATTAAGTGATTAAAATTTTGACATTTTTGTGCTTGTGGTGACATTATAATTGGAAATTATCTCCTCAGGCTTTCCCATGTAAAAAAACAAATGGAAAACACTGGCCACCTTATTATAACCACAGTTTATAGTTCTATTACCATTCTTTTATTTGGAATCCACTATGCATACCTTTGTCACTGAGGATATGCTTTAATGAGATAAAATGTGCTCAACTTTTATTTTTAAATGTTACATTTAAAAAGACCACTTAGACGTTTGTAAGAATATAAAAGATTTTTATATACAATATGTACTAGCTTTACCACTATATTGTTGGTTAAGCTCAGGCATAAGATTTACTCTTTCTGAGGTTTGTCTTATGCGTTTTGAGATTTAATCAAAAGAAAGTTGGTTTCATAATTGAATAACTGCCTTATCTTCGGTCTCTTCAAATATTTAATCCTTTGTCTCTCTGTTGATGAGAAGTGAATTAGCCAAGCTGCTGTTAGGTCTGGTAGTATTGACCATATCAGTATATTGAGGCTATTTCATGATAATCTCAAGCATGAAATATTGAATACTTGACATAGTTATATGATATCAGTACAGATGTTTAAAATATTGATAATGCAGAAGATACTATACGTATCTTATTTGAATAGGTAGAAAAACTTAAGGCTTATAAGTTATAAAGGGAGAAAATTAGGCTCAAGATAAATATTCATTTAAAATGGTTAATGTTTGGGGCACCTGGCTGGCTCAATCAGTTGAGTGTCCAACTTCAGCTCAGGTCATGATCTTGCAGTTTGTGAGTTGGAGCCCTGGATGAGGCTCTTTGCTGACAGCTCAGAACCTGGAGCCTGCTTCAGATTTCTGTGTCTCCTACTCTCTCTGGCCATCCCCTGCTCGTGCTCTCTCTCTCTCTCTCTCTCTCTCTCTCATTTCTCTGTCAATGTCTCTCTCTCCTCAAAAATAAATAAAAATTTAAAAAATTTAAAAATAATTAATTCTTTCCCCTCAAAAACCAAGTGATTGCTTATAGTTTGTAAGATCCTTTCTTTGAAAACACTTCTACAGATATAGGAATTGATTCTTGACAATAAAGGATGAATTTACATGAAGTAAATACTGATATAGTAAATAGTAAATAGTGATTATTCTAAATGATTATCAAAAATGTCTTTAATGACAGGCTATTTTTATTGACAACCCCATAAACATTTTCCAAGTGTTATTAACGTTGAATGATAGGTTCATCAAATGCAACTTCATCTAGCCTAAATTTTCCTTACAGGCAATTCTTGCTACAACACTAGTCACTAAGCCACATGGCAATCATTTCAGCCATAAAAATGTAGGCCATAATCAAAAACAAAATTATAAGAAAAAAATAAGAAATAACAGTTAATGTTTGATAACACTAGTTTACCATAATATTTCACCTGTTTAAACATAGCGTTAAAGGATATTTTATTCTTATTCTCCTAAATTAATCACCAATTATAACATCATTCTATTCTTTTGGGTGCCTGGGTGGCTCAGTTGGTTAAGCATCTGACTTCTGCCCAGGTCATGATCTCACAGTTCTTGAGTTTGAGCCCCACATCAGGCTCTGTGCTGACAGCTCAGAGGCTGGAGCCTGCTTCAGATTCTGTGTCTCCGTCTCTCTTGCTATTCTCCAGCTTGCTCTCCCTCTCTCTCAAAAATAAATAAACATTAAACATATTTTATAAAATCATTCCATTTCATATATTAAAGGATAATCTATACAAATTTATGCCCCAGAAGAGAGTATTCTGGAGAAATTAGAAATTTACTTAGGTCTTCTTTTCAGATTAAGTTTTGACTTAAGCACAGTTATGCAATATTTTTCATGGATTATAGAGACAGTCTATAATGGCCATAAAACAGAGTAAATAAAGCTACAAGCAGTGTCACAGTGTATTAAACACAGCCTTAGCTTCTTTAGCTCTATGCCCTACCAAATGTTCTAACTGTAGCATATACGATTATATGATGCATAATTCCATTTATTAAGCCTCTGACTGGAGTAGGCAAAAAAAATTACATTCCATTTTTCTAGTTATCTAGGTTTCTGCAAATGACATACTATTAAAAACCTGGTGGAAAGGTCTGCCTTAAGGTTATACATCCCATAGCTTTTGATAATATTCAGTTTCCAAATTGAAATAACTTAATTATATTCTCCAAGGATCCATTTTCAGAGTAGGTGCAGCTGTTGCATTTTCTTTTATAGAAAGACAATTATAATTACAGGCAACTGAAGGAGATGGAATTAATAATGCATTACAATTTTAGAGAAACAGTGAGATTAAAGTGTTAGTTCATGTAGGAAAAGGAGATTGGTGATCATAGACTAATAGAAGGCAAGATGTTCTTTGTGTGTGCACACAATGTATGTGGGTGCACTCTAATTCACATTTTGGAGAGAGTACATGTAAGATAATCTCCCAATAAATTTATTTTTTTTAGAGAGAGCCATTTCATGTTTACTATATACCAGGCAGTATGCAGGATATTCAGTGAAAAACAGACACAATATTTAGCAAGAAAATCACAATCTGGCAGGGAAAACATTTATAAATAGTCCATGAGACTTTCTTAAAGATGTGTATAAAGAATTTCTAAGGCAAGATGGGAAAAAGACACTGGCTCATTGATACAGGGGAAACTTCACAAAAGGAGCATTTCAGCAAAATCTTAAAACAAGGCATATAATTATTTAGGATGACAAGACTGGGTGTCATAGGAAGTAAAATTAGGCAGCATTCCTTACGGATGACATTGTCAAGAACTGTAAAGGGTCAGAAATTGTATCCTGGTTGTCAGCTTACAACTTAGCCTGACACATTTTCAAATATGCGAGAGAAGACACAAGACACTTAGGTCGGATCCGAAGGACTTTATTAATTGTGGCACAAAAACAAGATGAACTTCAGGTTTGTGTCAGATTCCCTTGCTCCATTTCCTATAGAGTGACATTTAGAGGAGCAAGTGGATGTGGAGTAGGTCCTGAAGGTCTGATTGAGGAAACCTAAATCTTGTATATTGAACAGTAAGAACTGCTTGTCCTTTCTCATGGGGTAAGACACTATCTCTGTTTTTCAAGGCCATGAGGAAGTCTTTGCTTTGTTTCATAGGAAAATATTAACCCTGTATCCCATCACTATAATGAAAAAAATAAATAAAAATAATAAAAATAAAACCTTTGAAAATATATTCTGGACAGAAGGAAGTCAAGGAATCTATTACTTAAAAGATATGCAAAAATGAGACAGACTCATGAAGGGTATCCAAACAGAAGCATCTAATGCAAATATCCCAAGAGATTAAATAGTATGTCATGTCTCAAGAACCCCATGAAATCTCATGTGGATAAGTGGTAGTATGTTCTATGTTCTGTGAAAAGTGAAAATTCCAGCGATGCTTTTCGACAATGAAGATTTTGGCATATCTTATACTAATATTTGATTTTATTCTGAAAGTTAACTGGGTAATGGGAACACAGAATGGTTTTGAACAGGTGAGTTAGTTCCATGATCCAACTTGCAGTTGGAAGAATCAGTTACATAATCAGACGCAGTGCAAAGTATGGGCGTGGCCTCTGAGTGAGGATGGAGGGAATGAAGGCAAGGGTACCAGCTCAGAATGTTGAAAATTGACCCTTGGGAGTGATGAAAAGAAGAACCAATCAACTTGTACTCACCCTGAGGACGAGAAGGATGCTTTAAATCTTAGTTGGAAGTCTGGTATTTGCAAATGAGTGGAGGTGGAGGAATTGATCCTGTTCAAAGTTTTCTAATTCTGAATGAAATGAGGATTATAGGGAAGGGAGTGTGGTGGGAGAAAAAGTATTTACTTACTTAAATACTGACTTTCCAGGGGATAAGACAATAAATTGTTGGTAGAAAGAAATTTAGAATTAGAGTGAGAATAATATTGGGAAATCACAGAGGAAGCTATAGAGTACATGAGTGGGATAATATAAACAGAGAAGAAGGAACAACCTTGGGATAAGAGCAAGAAGGGAAATTAGTGAACAAAATAGAAAATTGTGAGAGAAGAAGAAGGACACAGATAGGGAGGTTTTTATGGAAGCAAGGAGAGACCTTTCAGGGAAGAGAGTGGCCATGAGGCTTCAAAGTTGAGAGTGATCAAGAAAGAAATACTTAAAAGGATTTAGAAATTAGAAGAGCCTTGAAAGTTCTGGCAACAGCTATGTTCTAAAAGAATTCCATTGGGATCATGGCACCCATTACTGGTTGACTACTTTATGCCAATTTTCTCTTCATTCTTATGAATTTGAGGGATAGCAGAGTATTTATTTAAATGTATTTACCTTCCAACACTCCCAGACAACCCTACTAGCTAAGACTTTGGGCCAGTGGCATTTATGTACAAGTGACTGAGTTTGCCTTTTGAAGAACAGTTTGGAAAAAAAAAAAAAAAGCATACTTGGGTAGGATTTCCTTTGTCTATTTCCCCTTCACCCCCCCCCCTTTGTTTCTGCCTAACATGTGATAGTGATAGCTAAAAGGGCGGCTGTTATCTGCAAGCA
The DNA here is from genome assembly GCF_008692635.1 of Crocuta crocuta. Taxonomy (NCBI): domain Eukaryota; kingdom Metazoa; phylum Chordata; class Mammalia; order Carnivora; family Hyaenidae; genus Crocuta; species Crocuta crocuta. The sequence goes on along the minus strand of NW_027531875.1, from coordinate 3,948,945 downwards.
TGATGATAAAGCCATTATTATGTATCAGTCAGGGACTAGGCTGAGGAGTGAAACAAATTAACCGTGACATCTTAGTGGCTTCATAAGCAAAGGTTTATTTCTCATTCAAGCAAGATCAGTTGTAGTATTAACTCTTGTGTAGGGCAGCTGCCTTTTAAACGTGTCTTGGGGATCTGGTCTCTTGCTATCTTCTATGTGCAGTTACAGGGCAGGGCTTCTAAGTCAGGGAGGAAAGAGAGATGAAGTCATGAAGAGAATCTTTACTACCTTAGTTTGAAGTGCATTCACCTGAACTAGTGACCTAACCCTTCCAAGTTGCAAAAGAGCAAGAAAATACAGTCTTCATTGTGCTTGGGAAGGTCAGGAGTACTGGAAAGTAGGGAGCATCAGTGAGCCCCGAATTCTAAGGCACCTTAAGCAATGATACCAGCCCTTTACCACCTAACCATGGACATCTTGCTGTGTAAGAACCATATATTCCTATTCATTAGGGCCACTGTAAGTCAGATTTTTGTCCCCTAAAACTAAACAGAACCCTAGCAGATTCCAGAAAAAATACAAATGTGTAATTTACTTTGAATTAGCTCTTAAAATAAATACTGTTTTACATTCATGGAATTTAAAATAAGTTATTTTTAGCTTAAGCCCCGTAGTACTAATATAAAGCTAAGCAGACAAGGATAATACTAGAACAGAGCGGGCACTGAAGTGGAGAAGGACACGGCGTTCCAAGCTTGCAGACAGTGGGACCCAGAGGTTATGCCCTGCTATTGCCTTCACTGTGTGGGGAGAGGACTTCCCTGGAATAGTTTAGGCATGTATTTATACTTTAAGCTACTCGGTGTCCTTGTGGGTGTATGCCAGCTTTAAAATAGCCTGCTCTAAAGTACAAAATTAAAGCCTATTTTGAAGCAAATTAGGGAACCTAATACAATTTACTTTATTTTTGTCCTTTTGACATGAGGAAGGAAGTTAATATATATCTAAAAAATCCTTTGTCTTGTCTTTTCTTCCTCTTGTGTATTTGTTCTGGTTTGCTTCAGACTTTGCTTAACTCCTTAGGTACTGTTCCCTTACCTATACAATAGCATTAATAGTGACACCCACATGATATCTGTCAATGTTTGAGAGTGGGTTTTTCTTGCTAGAATTTTTTCCATTCACACTTTGTCACCTCTGCATTTGCCAGCCACAAAGCCATTAATAGCAGATCGTTAATACTCAAATAGAAAATACAGTGTGCTATCTTTAACAATTGAGAAAAACCCAGATGCTCTCAGGTTTAACAGGAAACTTTCCTGACACAGGAGGCTTAGTTCTAACATGACTCTTATCTTGTACTTCTGCAATATAAAATACTGCTGTGGGGAAGAATATCGACTGACTTGTCTAACCAGGGACACAAGGGTATGCTGGCCCAGTCCTAAGTGCTAGGTATGTTTACCATGTGGGAATAGATCAGGGGGTGTGAACACTGGTTTTGGGTCCTTAAGTCAGTAATCCTATTCTTGCTGAGAAATTGGCTCAATAATAGCTCTATAGCAAGCATGATAGTCTTGCTAATCATGTTAGTAACATTTTCTCTTATACAGGAGAATTAAAGATAAGTGGAAAGGAGTGCACGACACGTGTTATGGGTTGAAGTATGTTTCCTCTAAATTTATGTACTGAAGTCCTAACCCTAGAGTCTGTGACTGTGAATTTATTTTGAAATAGGCTCTTTGCAGATGATCAAGTGAATGTGAGATCCTTAGGGGAGATGCTAATTGCAAATGACAGTGTCCTCGTAAAAGCAGAAGTTTGGGCACAGACACACACACTGGCAGAATGCAGTGTGAACACAGGATGATTCTCTTACATGCCAAGGAACAGCAGAGATGGCCAGGAAATTAGAGAACGCTCGGGGAGAGACAGTGCATAGATTCTTCCTCATCTCCCTCAATAGGAGCCAGTACTGCCAACACCTGTATCTTGTACTTTTAATCCCTAGAGCTGTGAGAAAATAAATTTCTGTTGTTTAAGTCAGCCAGTATGTGGTACTTTGTGAATGGACTCTCGAAGTGTTGGAGGAAGTAAGACCTCTCCTCCAGACAAAGTAAAAATGGGAACAGATAAAGGTTTAGATGAGATAATGCATAAAATATGTTTAGCATGATGTGTCACACATGCTAAGCAGGAAATGGTGTTACTATTGCAATTATCAATATTTTGGTGTTGATTTTGTGATTAGTGTGATGAAACAAACAACCTGACTTCAAGTCCAGCTCTACCACTTTCTAACTGTGTGGCACTGGACTTAGATTTCTTATACATTATTATCCTCATCTTTCAAATGAGCATGATATTAATACCCACATTATGGGAATATGGAGTTGTAGACGGAAGAGCTCACTGCGGGCTGACTCTCAATACTCAGTGCATATAGCTATGATTAACATTGTTTTCAGTTGTCCAATTCCCTTTCATTGNGATGTATGGGCGCGAGTGCAAGTACGGAGCTCCTTACTTCTCCGCCATCTTGCCCTCTCTCCCTTCTCCCGAAAGGCGGAAAGTAGTCCACACGGGAGAACGACCGCAGAGGCTCAGCCTGGCCGTCTGCCCACCGCCGCGCCTGGAAGTCTGCGGGGTCGCCCTCTTTTATTCATTTCTGAGAGAGAGAGACAGCGTGAGCAGGGGAATGTCAGAGAGAGAGGGAGATACAGAATCCAAAACAGCCTCAAGGCTCTGAGCTGGATGTCAGCGCAGAGCCTGATGCGGGGCTCAAACCCCTGAACTGTGAGATCATGACCTGAGCAGAAGTTGGATGCCTAACCGACTGAGCCACCCAGGCACCCCTCCCACCTTTCATTGTTTTAAAGTGAGGGTTATATTTATTAAGTAAGACTTGTCAGTAAATATTACTGAAAATTCACCCCAAATGTTCTATTTAATTTACTGTAAATTTGGAATTTTATTTCAAAACATCTTAGTTTTAGATAGATTGCTTTTTTCTGGAAGTGAGACTTTATACAAACAGTTTGTTTTAAAACTTTGAAACACCTCTCTGAACAATAATTAAAGTAATGAAATCGTATTCAAAATACCTAAGTCAGTCTCTTGTAGTCAATTAGGTGTCCAGAGAAGTGCAATTATGTTTTAAACCACCAGGGCATATTTAAACCACTGAAGCAGAATGTTGCCCTGGTGATTTTAGGGTAGTGTTATGGGAGATTTACTGAGGCCATTTATTACCTTCAAGTTAGAGAGCCATATATTTTAACTCTTTCAAACCATAAATATATCATACATCAACTAACCCTAACATTCTTTTCCAAGTGCTGAATTTAGAAGAGAAAGAAACCTATAGGAAATATTTTATAATATATTATAAAAGCATCAAAACAAATCAGATGACTTCTGAGTGTGTCTTCCTGCTCTAAAATTTTCTATTAATTTAGAAATATTTCACTGTTCATTTTGTCTGGAACTGTGCTAATAATGTATCTAATTAGAATATATTCTATGTATTTCAAAGCTTTAACCTATATAAATTTCAGTACTTCACTAAATTTTAAAGACTAGGTTGTTCTTAAATCTCTCCTCTGCAATTGAATCAATTCTATACTATTCTGTGTTCAGTATGGATTGTTACTACTGATGGCCGTGTATTCAGGGTTGTTCTTTTGTCTGAAGTAATCTAATTCCTGGGTTTTGGTGACACTAACACCAGAAACTCACACTGTACCACGGATATAGTTGCAGGGAGAAGAACCAGGGACATGCAAGTATTTACTCCTGTCTGAATAATCTTAACCAATTTACAAGTAAATGACTATTTTGATATTTAACGAACTAATGCGTTTTTCAACCAGAAGTTATATATTCATAGAGTCTTTAAAGAATCCTTAAATATTCAGTAACTCATTTTAGGATTTAGTATTTTCTCTTCCATCTAACCTCAAATTCTCTTTTATAGCTTTAGCCAGCTTTATACACTTTCATCCTTAGAAATTGTTGGTGACAATAGTTTTACCATGTTTCTTTAGAGCAGTTTGCATACTTGTAGTTCCTGGCTTAGTAATCTTTCAGCATGCTATGTCTTTAATAAATGTTTCTTTTCTTATAAACTTTATATACTGTCTGATATTGAGTGTGTGTGTGCATATGTATATGTTTATGGTTGATTAAGTGAAAATAACAGTGGTGGAAATAGTTGTTTGAAAACACACATACACAGATCAATGGAATAAAGGACTAACACTTTTGAACAGTGAAAAAAGAAATGATCATTTAAAAGCCCTAATATTGTCTCCGAAAATGGAAAGACACTCCCTAGGGGACCTTCACAGATGGGGATGGAGTGGATGAGAACTGGCTTTCATAGACCGAGCAGGAACTAGGAAAGCACTCTAACAAAAAATGAATTGTAAATTGGATAAGATGATAGACAAATTATTTTTAATCTTAATGTAAAATTGTGTAAGAAAATGGAATCAGAAATATCACTGGCTTTGTTTCCTACATTTCCAGAGACAATGGAAATGAACTAAATGGGAAGAAAAGATTGGTGAGGGGGATCAAATGAACAAATCTGAAAGTGGTTAAACATTTAGAAAAATATTAAAATTATTGTCTTAGTATATTTAAATATGTTTAAGTCAGTTATATTCAATAGTATAAATATTATCTCTAAAAAAGGATAAACATTATCCCTAAAATGCTAAGAACAAATTTATTTTCCTTATGATGGAACTTCATGTACTAACATCACTGAATTTGGAGTTTTATCTTCATTTAAAATTTAATTTTCGAAGTACTTCTTCATTAATTTAAATTTTCTTCATTTCTTTTAATGTCTGGCATTGATTTTTCTGCTAATTATTTTATTATTATAATTGCATTGCTTACCAGCTTAATATTCAGTATATTTTTACTCTATTTTGTTTTTCTTTTTATAATGGCCACAATATGTGGTCAGGCCGCAGCCTGGTATAGTAATTTCTCAAGCTTTGATATTTTCTAACAATTCTAATGTTAGAGCTTCAAATATTACTGGAATATTAGATAAATTCACAGAGTAAAAGTCTTTGCAAGAGCACAAAGACTGATATTACTTGGTTTATTTTACCTATTACCCATTTGCTGGTGAGCTGTTTATCTAACTTTCATGATTCAATCTTGAAATATTCTTCTGCTCATATAGAATGCCTTCAAATAGCTTATTTTGACTAATTAGTCTATCTTTAAAATTAAGTATACATATACACACATCTGGATGATCATTTGCTCATTTATTCATTCAAGAAAAAAATATATAGATTTCCCACCCTTTGTCAAACACTAGGCCTTTATGCTAGCAATGTTTATTTAGTAAAAGAAGACACGATCTCTGACCACAGGGGTAGTGGTTTACATGCATTATTTCTGTATGCTGAAAAGTTCAAAATGCAAATAAATAAATGTAGTTTGAACAAAAACAAAAATTAAATCCATAGACTCAAAGTAAATACTGGCTTTAGGATAATCTGTGCAAATAAGATGCCACATTATAGGAGAAAAAACCAATTAGACTTTGAAGAGGACTAAGGCAGTTTTAAACCTTTTGATCAATATTTGAGAGAGCCATAGGATAGAAGTTTTCAGCGCTAGAGTTTTGGAAACTAAGAAGCTGGATTCAAGCCCTATCTTACCGATTATCAGCCATATGTCCATGAACAGTTTAGTTAATCTATTTAAGTTTTCCTTCATGTAAAACATGGAATTCTCATAGGATTTTCTACATAATTTAAGTACAAACTAAAAGGCTAAGTAACTCTATACCTAAGATGTATGCCTCTGTTGGTTGGGCGGTTGGGCGGTTCCATCTCTATGGAACATCTTCCTTACCTTCTTGATTGCGAGGGAATATCCTTCTGCTTTGTTGGCCCATCATTGACAGACAAGAATGAGTTGAGCAGAGATAGTAATATAATAGAACGTTATAATTCCATTTTAGAGTAAGGATAGTGACTTCCTTTCAGAGGAGATCATACCTGGGAACTCTTGATCCTGGTAGAGTGTGAGGCTTACAAGAAACTAAAAAATTCCACTTTACCATTTTTCTATAGCCCTTGTTTCCCCAGGTAAACTTTTGGAGCACAAAAAGACAGGCAATGTTAAAATTATTTTTCTTTGCTTGCCATTTCAAGAGGAAGCAAACACCAATCTTAGATTACTAGGAGACCTAAAAAAGTGGTCCTTCAGAATACAGCCCTTAACATTGACTAACCCAGATTCAGGCATCATTCCCACCTTACTCCTGACTTCGTTTATTATGGGATAGTATATGGCATTACAAAGTGGCATTTTTCTTAGTCCTGACCTGTTGAAGAATTTGAACCAATGGCTCAACTTTCTCTGGAGATAGTTCGTGATTTTAGATGACCCTGGCCATCGTATACTTAAACTACAAATTTGCCCTGTATTTTAGAGTCAGGATAGAGGAGGGAGTCTGACTTATCATCACATGTGGTATCAGTGATTGATGTTTGTGAGTCTTCTCTCAGATTTATACTAGGATTGTAAGCCCAAACAAGGTATATTGTAGAGTCATCTCTGATTAATGAAAATTTGAATCCAAAGCACAGTTGACTTAAAAGGTTGGAGTTAAGTAAATGTCATAGGAAAGAATTCTGTTATTCCAATTAAAAATTTCCATTTCGGGGCATCTGGGTGGCTCAGTCAGTTGGGCAGCCGACTTCGGCTCCGGTCATGATCTCATGGTTCGTGGGCTCTGTGCTGACAGCTAGCTCAGAGTCTGGAGCCTGTTTCAGGTTCTGTCTCCCCCTTTCTCTCTGACCCTCCCCTGCTCATGCTGTCTCTCTCTCTCTCTCAGAAATTAGTAAAAAAACGTTAAAAATTTCCATTTCTGATGACCAAATATAACTTTAGTCTTTTCACTTTTTAAATAGTTGATCGCATCTGCTCTTTTCATTCATTTGTATTTATTTATATGTTTTTCTGAAGTTCTTTACATTCATCCCCTTACTTTCTATTCCTCCACAATAAACTATAGATACGGCCTAGACCTAATACTTAAAAACACTTTTTTCCCTCCAAGATCTACACTAAAATCTTGAACACCCTTTCAACAATCTGGAAATTTCTCTACAATTTACAGATGAGGAAACTGATTTTTAAAATATTAATTATCTTGCTACAATACCCTGCTACTAATTGCCAGAGCTGAGATTTGAAATCTGGTCTTCACCCCTATATCACATTGCCAGAAATGAGTGCCATTCTTCTCTAATGCATCACAAGTTCTGAACTTCCATCCCAATATGCTATAGAATAAACAGGTAAAAATTAGATTTGGCTATTCTACCACCAATCATTAATCTACTCTGTAACATAATATATAGAACAAGATGATGTACTTTTTTCCTGGGCTTCTGACCTTGAGAGAAGAACAGGACCAAGGTCTCCACACTTTTTAAACTTGCCTATCTATGGGGGGAAGGAAGCTTACATTGCCAGTATACACTTACTTATATGCATACATAATATACACATATAAATACATATTATGTACCTAATATAAAATATAAACATAAGATGCTAGTGTATTATAGGATATATGAGTATAAATAGTAATAAATCATGTATATTCCATACATTATATGGAGACTATGAATTCTAAGTCTTATGAACTTAATTCAGAACTTCAGCTATTCATGTGGTAATATATTCTGACCCCACTGACATCATATGGAGGATGTGAAGAAATTACATTTTATAGATCAGACAAAGGAAAGATAAGCTTTGAAGCCTACCTCCTAACCCCCACCCCCAACCCTGGTCTTTTATTTGAACTTTAATGATCTGAAACAGGTTTTTTTAAAAAATATACTTGGAATGTAAAATAGCAAAATACAGCTTCTTTAGACTAATTTTATGATTTTATTATCACATACTAAGGGTGACCTAAGAAACAATGTATTTAAGTACTTTTTTATTGCCAAAAAAGAAAATAGCTAGTAAAATCTAAGCAAGCCTAAACTAAAGTGTTTGGTGATATTTAACATACACCTAATTAATTAATATCCAAATACTCTAGATCAACAATAATATCAACTAATTATATAAATATATATATATTTCCACTAATTTATTATGTAGAATAGAGCAAGAAATCACATAACTGAAAAAGAATCATTCCATAGATGCTTAATTGAAAGTATCAAGTTGTATTGCTTTAAAAAATAGCCAAAAAATGGCTCTCTTGGATAGTACCTGATTTTGTCTTTATAATGCAACAGATCCAAAATATTTTTTAGTAGATGTTTTCAGATGTGGCATGGCTTCAGTGATGTACTGCTGAACTTCCTCTTCCAAAATAAATAAAACACACACACACAAAATGTCCTAAATGTGACATATTTCAATTCCATGCAAACCAAGCCACTGACATGCTATCACTGAACATGGGATTGTGAAGACATGTGCAGAATTAGGTCCTGTTCACTGGCCCCAGGAGGCTCCAGTACACCACTGGATGGTTTATCTCTGTGTCTTCCATTATTATCTTATATTAATTTCCTTAATTGCTTAGTTTTGTCCCATTGTATTATTGACAAAATTATCAAATGCTTTGACAGAATGAGCTGGAACTTAAAATACCTCAAAGTATTTTAAAATACTCTAAAATGAATCAATTATAACAAAACATGTCTTTTTTAAATAGTTTATTGTCAAGTTGATTTCCATATAGCACCCAGTGCTTATCCCCACAAGTGCCCTCCTCCATGCCCATCACCCCTCCCGTCCCCCCTCATCAGCCCTCAGTTTGTTCTCAGTATTCAAGAGTCTCTCATGGTTTGCCTCCCTCCCTCTCCCCCACTATTTTTCCCTTTCTTCTCCCCCATGGTCCTCCATTAAGTTCCTCCTAATCCTCCTATATGTGCAAACATATGGTATCTGTCCTTCTCTGCCTGACTTATTTTGCTCAGCATAACACCCTCAAGTTCCATCCATGTTACTACACATGGCCAGATTTCATTTTTTCTCATTGCCATGTAGTATTCCATTGTATAGATAAACCACATCTTGATCCATTCGTCAATTGATGGACACTTAGGCTCTTTCCATGATTTGGCTATTGTTGACAGTACTGCTATGAACATTGGGGTACATGTGCCCCTATGCATCAGCACCCCTGTATCCCTTGGGTAAATTCCTAGCAGTGCTATTGCTGGGTCATAGGGGAGTTTTATTGTTAATTTTTTGATGAATCTCCACACTGTTTTCAGGAGGGGTGGCACCAGTTTACATTCCCACCAACAGTGTAGAAGGCTGCCTGTTTCTCCACATCCTCACCAGCATCTAGAGTACCTGATTTCCTTACTTTAGCCACTCTGACTGGCGTGAATTGGTATGTCAGTGTGGTTTTGATTTGTATTTCCCGTAAACATGTCTTTTTAAAGAATTCCCAGGTTAGTGTAACTTATTTGTCGGTCATATTTCTTCATGAGTAGCTTGCTCTGTAAACATGTAAGTAGATTAGGCATTAAACAGAGCAAATAAAGGAGAACAAAATTTATGTGCTTTTTAGCAAAATGGTTGTATTCACAAATTATTTTTAATTTAATCTACCAATTTAAGGACTACTTGAGACTAGGTGATTATCTAAGCTACTGAATAATGTTTGAGGATAAAGAGAAAGAAACTGGTAATAATGTAAAGCTATTGAAATTATTTTAAAATATACTGATAATATGGGGCACCTGGGTGGCTCAGTCAGCTAAGCATCCAACTTCGACTCAGGTCATGATCTCACGGTTGGTGGGTTCCAGCCCCGCGTTGGGGCTGACAGCTGGCTCAGAGCCTGGAGCCTGCTTCGGATTCTGTGTCTCCCTCTCTCTCTGACCCTCCCCTGCTCATGCTGACCCTCTTTCTCTCTCTCTCTCAAAAATAAATAATACATTAAAATTTTTTTAAAAAGATAAATAAAATATACTGATAATAATAAGCCTCTGTCATTGTAGTTACAATGAATAACATGGTTTAAGCAATGAATTTTAGACAACTCTTTTAATATATTATAAAATGGATTTACCTAACAGCCTAGTAATATACCATTTTCAATACACAGTTAGTATAGTATTACATTTATTGATATTCACTTTGCTGTAAAAAAAATTAATGAAGAGAAATCACTGAAGGAAGCAGGATATCTTCAACTGAACAAACTGAACAAACAGTGAAAAAATGTTTGGTTTGTAGACAATTGTTTCCAGAAAATAGAGAGGTGAAAATGCTGTGACAAGGATCAGTAGTTAGCAGACTGATTTATTGAGAACAGCAGGTGGCTAACAACTAAACTTACAAGATGATGTCCCTGAACAGTGTTCTCATTTTCTAGGTCAGGGTTTTAATTTTCAAAGGAAACCAAGTGTATATGCAGTAAGTCTGACATCGATTGAGTTACAGTTTCATCAACAAATTAAATATAAATCTTATAATGAAGTAAGTAAATTATATAATAAACACTGAGCATGCTATTTTTAGTATAAAATGTAATTATTTTTTTGTAGTAACTATTTTAATACAATGTAGTTTTCCAAATGAATATCCATTCAGTCAAGAAATGCTTGAATAAACAACTTATTGGCTCACAGCAATGCAATATTAGATAGGAAATATGATGAAAGAAGGCAGAATGTTCTATTCTTTTTTTAAAAATGTTTTTTATTTATTTCTGAGAGAGAGAGATAGCGTTAGCAGGGGAGGGTCAGAGAGAGAGGGAGATACAGGCTTTGAGCTGGCTGTCAGCACAGAGCCCAATGTGGGGCTGGAACCCACCAACCGTGAGATCATGACCTGAGCCGAAGTCGGATGCCCAACCACCTGAGCCATCCAGGTGCCCCTGGAATGTTCTATTCTTAATGTGCAAATTTAAAGACTATCAGGAAATTTAAATTATAATCTCATTTTATCACTATGTGATGTGTAGTTTTATTTTCTTTTGCCTTTTACTTTTCTAGTCAGATCTTTTAGGAGCTAAAGTAAAGGAAAACTTCACATGATTAAAATGTTTGAATTCCTTCCGAAAAAAAAAAAAGAATGTTAATGTAAATAAATTCTTATTCAAATTTGTTCTTACTTTTATGTGGGAAAATGTAGGAAAATGACAATCAGAAATCACTAAGTCTATAATAAAGTATAACTTTATTTATTTATTTATTTATTTATTTATTTATTTATTTAATTTCTGAGAGCAAGAGAGAGACAGCGTGAGCAGGGGACGGTCAGAGAGAGAGGGAGACACAGAATCTGAAACAGGCTCCAGGTTTTGAACTAGCTTTCAGCACAGAGCCTGATGCGGGGCTCGAACCCACGAACCGCGAGATTATGACCTAAGCGAAAGTCGGACGCTTAACCGACTAAGCCACACAGGCGCCCCAAGATAATATATTTAAATAATGTATCCTTTTACAGAGTGTTTGATATCCTGTTTTAACTAAATTTTTCAATAATTTTTATTATGTGTCCTAATAGTATTGAATAAAATACTATTGAATAAAACGTGAACATAAATTTTGCAGTATAAATTCTAAATCTGTAGCAATCAGATATCACAGATACATGGAGAACTAAACCAGCTGTTAAAAATCAAAGGAACTTTTGACAAAAGTCCATTTGAAATATGTGAACAGTTACTTTTATCTACTGTTTCTTATCATTAATTCCAAAACAGGAAAATCTGTGTGTGTGTGTGTGTGTGTGTGTATTTCTATCAGCCTCATATACTCTTTCCTCCTCTAATTTAGTATATAGGTCATGTTCCTAGAAGCTCACCTAGGACTTCACTTTCCAACTCACAGATTTGCTCTGCATTATGATTCAAATACCTTGGATGACTTTACTGTCCATGTGGATGATTCCTGTAACACCTCAGTATAGTTTGACACTAAACTTCATTTTCTTTTTTTTTTAAATGTTTTTTTTTTATGTTTTATTTATTTTTTGAGAGAGAGAAAGACAGCATGAGCAGGGGAGGGGCAGAGAGAGAGGGAGACGCAGAATCCAAAGCAGGCTCCAGGCTCCTAGCTGTCAGCACAGAGCCCGACGCAGGGCTCGAACTCAGAAACCTTGAGATCATGACCTGAGCCGAAGTCGGACGCTCAACCGACTGAGCCACCCAGGCGCCCCTAAACTTCATTTTCTACATAAAACTGATGCAGAAAATTAATATTTATTTGTGTGTGTGTGTGTGTGTGTGAGAGAGAGAGAGAGAGACAGAGAGAGAGACAGAGACAGACAGACAGAGAGAGAGACAGAAAGCAAGGGAGGGGCAGAGAGAGGGGAGGACAGAGGATCTGAAGCAGGTTCTGTGATGACAGCAAACAGCGCCATGTGGAGCTTGAACTCACAAACTGTGGGATCATGACCTGAGCCAAAGTCTGATGTTTAACCGACTGAGCCACCAGGTGCCCCAAAACTTTTGACATAGCTAACATTTTTCACAGCAAGTGTACTTTCTGAAACACAAGAATGATTCCAAGCAACACTAGAGAGCAGGAAAATATGGGATCATAAAAAACCAGAGGAGATGTGGCCATGGACATGCAGAGATAACAGAGCTGTGGCTTCATAGAAGGGAAGGAAAGGAGGGTCGTGTCAGGGAGCCAACTGCAGTTTCTGCAGTGTCTTTTGATACAACCCGCTCATCTTCTTTAACAATTTTTTTCTAGAAAACAAATATAACTTAACATTTTTAAAAATAATATGTAGTACTTCCTATGAAAAATATGAATACCATAGCTCCAAAGCAAAGATAAACACAGATAGAAGGAAAAAGCACTATTGTTTTTGTTTCTATGGTTAAATGTATTCTGTCACCAATTAAGTAAGCTCAGGGTTATGGTATTCTGTTCCAAAACTTGCAGCTCTCAGAGTCCCATGTAAACCTGGGCACGAAAACAAGGCCATGTAGTCTTCAGGACCTACTGCTAGGTTAATTGCTCTTAATTAACTTGTATATCTTATTAAACTGAAAAAAAAAAAAGAGTGTTGCACTTGACTATCTTCTGCTGAGTCTCTAGCTGCTTCCTAGAACAGTCTTCATCTTTCCCTGTAGTTCAAACAGAAAATTCCTGGGAGCTTCTTTTCCAACTCAAGTGTTTCCAATGGAAACCCCCCAAAAGGCAAAGAAAGCAGCCCATATCTAAATCCCTCTTTTTTTTTCTATTTTGTTCTCAAACTTTCTTAAGAATAACTGATGTTTACAAAGTGCTTCATGGTTTTTAAAACTCAAGTAAGTTAGCAAATGATAATCTGCATCTTCCATATAGCTACAATCTCAGATTCTTTTTAGCATTTTAGCAAATAGGCTCTTTAAGAATTTATCAAGAGACAAAGCAATCTTAAATACAATTCTAGGCAGTAGTTTCCTTTTAGTGAATCAGGAGTGAGTGAAAATAATAGCATGAAAAATTGTATCTGATTTATATGTTGACATTTATTGTCTTGCATCAAAGGCAATATGTAAAATGTAGGAGAGAAAATGGTAGGCTAGGGAATATGGAAGTAGCATGTAATATTGAAGAGCAGCTGTTACCAGGGCACTATGATTGGATAGTCCTAAATGAAGGCCAATTCAGGGACAATCTTTCTTACTTTTCCATTTGCCAGGTGCTAGATTTGTGTCTCAAAATGCAAGTCTAATAGGCTTTTGTTTCATGCAGGGATGGGAATGTAAGTTTTGGGTTATAGAATCTAACACAAAATAAAATCATCCAAATTGTTTTAAGCTGCCTAGAGAGATGAGTCTTTATATGTATTTTTACTGTCAATTTCTAAACTGTTTAGAGTTTTAACTCTTATGAATGCCTTTGGAGAACCATGAGTAGAATTTGTGGTGTGTGTTATAAAACATTAATGTTGCCTTAGTTTTTTGAATAAATTTGCTAATTTCTAGATGGTTATAGCACCACTCACCTTGTGACATACTATAATATGATTGGTTAGTTGTTGATTGGGAATGCTTACAAATCATTTATTGAAGTCTACATTATCTCCAGTATGTTTTTTAAGTAATTTATTGTCACATTAGCTAACATACAGTGTATACAGTGTAGTCTTGGCTTTGGGAGTAGATTCCCATGATTCATCACTTACATACAATACCTAGTGCTCATCCCAACGGTGTTCTCCTCAATGCCCATCACTCATTTTCCCCTGCCCCCTCCAACCTCTCACCACCATCAACCCTAAGTTTGTTCTCTGTATGTAAGAGTCTCTTATGGTTTGACTCTCTCTGTTTGTAACTTATTTTTCCTTCCCTTCCCCTATGGTTTTCTATTAAGTTTCTCAAATTCCACATATGAGTGGTATTATCCAATGGATTTTTAAAAAGTGTTTTATTTCTTTCTGAGAGAGACAGGGACAGCTTGAGCCGGGGAGGGTCAGAGAGGGAGGGAGACACAGAATTTGAAATAGGCTCCAGGCTCTGAGCTAGCTGTCAGCACAGAGCCCAACACAGGGCTCGTACCCACGAGCCTTGAGATTATGACCTGAGCTGAAGTCAGACGCTTAACTGATTGAACCACTCAGGTGCCCCTATCCAATGTGTTTTGAGCTTTATTTGATTGTGTAACATTTTTTTAGTAGGTGACATTGAATTTTGAAATGAAAACTCAACCATAGAGCAAAAGTATAGTTTTGGGTCTTTCAGCATTTTGAAATAAGTGAAGCCATAAGAATATGTTGGGATAGTTGTCACTAGGGAAGTTTCTTTTTAGATTTATGAAATGACTCTAATTAAAGTAGAAAGAGTGCCTAAAGGAACATTTGACTATAAAATTGCAATATACATATTTCTATGTTAATTTTTTATCAACCTGGCGTTATGTATATCATGTTAGTTATGCATGTTTTTAACATAGGGATTATAATGGAAACAGATGATTAACATATTCCAGATCATCTATCAATGTATGACAAACTGAACTTAACTCAAGGACTTTATTTACAACATTTCTCTATGTTATCCTGGATTAGAAATTTTTTTCCCTTGTTCGTTGAAAGGAAAAAAAACCCTCATAGACTGATGAAATTTTAGTACTTTGTACAAATTATTTTACAAACATTTAAATTTTCTCTTAAGTATACATATTTCCTAAAACTTGAGTGGAAATATTTAAAGCTCAGGGCATGTTCTAATGGAATCCACAATACTTAATATTCCAAACTGGCTAATATTCAGAGGAAAATATTGTTGAATAAAAACAACAGAGGAAAATATTGTTGATTAAAAACAACAATATAAACAAAATTGGATTGTGGTTTTCAAATTTTTCTGGTAAAAAGTAATGAAACATATTTAAAAGAAGGTTGTGTACCCAATAATGTGAATTTTCTATCCAAGTTTAATGTTTTAATTAAAACATTTCCATACCAATAGAAAATGTTTACCAAAAATAATTCAATTTAAGTAAATCCCTTTCAAACATTGAAGTATTGTGCTTAGTAGGTAAAAATCGCTTTTTTTCTCAAGTGATTCCACAATAGGAATGTTAGAGGAGACTCCCATTTAGTTTCTTCATTTAAGACAAGCTACAGGGATGCCTGGGTGGCTCAGTCAGTTAGCATCCGACTTTGGCTCAGGTCATGATCTCACAGTTTGTGGGTTCCAGCCCTGTATCAGGCTCTGTGCTGACAGCTCAGAGCCTGGAGCCTGCTTCAGATGCTGTCTACTTTTCTTCTGCTCCCCACCTCCCCACCGCCACGCATGCTCACATTCTATCTCTGTCTCCCTATCTCTCTTTCTCTCTCTCTTTCTCTCTCTTCCTGCCTCAAAAATTAAAAAAAAAATTAAAAATTTTAAAAGATATGTTGTAAAATGTGTATAACTATCTAGTTCATTACTTCAGGTATCAAGCAAGATGAGCATTTTATTATTAAAAAAATTGTTTTTCACATTGTATGTATCCAATCTTGGAACGCTGATTTCTGTTTATTCCATTGTATCTGAAGTAGTTGCTTTGAAGCCAAAAACTATATAAGGAAGACGATAGATTAAAGAAAGAAAAAAAGCTTTCCAGTTCAGTTGTGAAATCTTGGAATGTCAGTTGTTGTCATATGTAAATATCTTTTCTTTATTCTTCTTAATATTACTTAGAACTGAAAATTCTTTTATGACTATTTATAATGACATTATTCATTGATTACCTCATTGTGCGTTTTCTAATTTGTGCTTTGAGTGAGAGTGCATGATAATCAAATGGGCAAAATAATTTTATAAATATTTATGAGTTCCAATCTCATGTTCTGGTAACTTTCATTTATTTATCTTCTTCAAAATTTTAGTTAAAATCTAGTTAGTTGACATAAATTTAATATTGGTTTCAGGAGTAGAATTTACTGATTTATCACTTACATACAACACCCAGTGCTCATGATAAGTTCTCTCCTTAATAACCATCATCCATTTAGCCTATCCCCACCCACTACCCTCCATCAACCCTGTTTGTTCTCTGTAGTTTCCCTCTATAGTTCTCTTAGGGTTTCCCTCCCTCTCTTTCACCTACCTTCTCGTATGTTCATCTGTTTTGCTTCTTAAATTCCACGTGAGTGAATTCATATGGTATTTGTCTTTTATACTGACTTATTTCGCTTAGTATAATACACTCTAGTCCCACCCACGTTGTTATAAATGGCAAGATTTCATCATTTTTGATGGCTGAGTAGTAGTCCATACATCCCCCACTTTTCCCTTACCTGTTTATCAGTACATGGATATTTGCGCTCTTTCCATAATTGGACTATTTTTGATAATGCTGCTATAAACATAGGGGTGCATGCACTCCTTCGAATCAGTATTTTTGTATTCTTTGGGTAAATACCTAGGAGTGCAATTTCTGGGTCACAGAGTACTTCTATGTTTAACTTTCTGAGGAACCTCCAGACTATTTTCCAGAGTGACTGCACCAGTTTGCATTCACACTAACATTGCGAGAGGGTTCCTCTTTCTCCATATCCTTGCCAACATGTTGTTTCCTGAGTTGTTCATTTTAGCCACTTGGACAAGTGTGAGGTGATATCTCATAGTGCTTTCAATTTGTATTTCCCAGATTATGAGTCATGTTGAGCATCTTTTCATGTGCCTGTTAGCCATCTGGTTGTCTTCTTTGAGGAAATGTCGGTTCACGTCTTCTGCCCATTTCTTCACTGGATTATCTATTTTTGGGTGTTGAGTTTGATAAGTTCTTTATAATTTTAGATACTAACCGTTTATCAAGCTTGTCATTTGCAAATAACTTCTCCCATTCCATGGGCTGCATTTTAGTTTTGCTGATTGTTTGCTGTGCAGAAGTTTTTAATCTTGATTATGTCCCAATAGTTCATGTTTACTTTTGTTTCCCTTGCCTCTGGCAACATGTCTAGGAAGAAGCTTCTATGGCCAGAGTCAGAAAGGTTGTTGCCTGTGTTCTTCTCCCCTAGGATTTTGATGGTTTCTTGTCTCACATTTAGATTTTTTATTCACTTTGAATTGATATTTGTGTATTTTATAAGGAAGTGGTCCAGTTTTATTCTTCTGGTAACTTTTAGACTAAAGGACCTCACTTTGATGTCTCACAATGCTCAGATGGAGACATTCTATTTCTGGCAGAAGTAGAAAACCTAAAGTTTTTTAAAAAATAAGGGGCGCCTGGGTGGCTTAGTCGGTTAAGCGTCCGACTTTCACTCAGGTCATGATCTCGCGGTTCGTGGGTTCGAGCCCCGCATTGGGCTCTGTGCTGACTGCCAGCTCAGAGCCTAGAGCCTGTTTCAGTTGTGACTCCCTCTCTCTCTGACCCTCCCCTGCTCATGCTGTCTCTCTCTTTCTCTCCTAGAAATAAATAAAACATTAAAAAAAAAAAGACTTTAAAAAAATGAATTGATGTTAAGGTTTCTCTTCAATTTTAAGAAATTTGTTAAAATTGGACTCTATATTATTCTTCAGTTCTAAGATCTACTGGTGACCAATATCAACAAAGTCTCTGGCTACATGGAGCTGATATTCTAAGAACAGGGTTTTGAAATTACTAATAGAGGAAATGATTTCAAAAACTGGAAAAGCAAATGTGAATATTAAGATAGCATCATGTGCTAGAGTAGGGAGAGCCTATTTTGGATTAGATGATATAGTGCAGTTGTATGAGGAATAAAGCTTGACTGAATAATAAAAGATGAGGCTAGCTAACCAGTGGACCCTCTGGAGGGATGGCATTCTGAGATTAGCAAGTGTTAAGTAGGAAGGCCCTGTGGTTGCAAAGAGTTTCCCATGGTTAAGGAAAAAGATATGTCAGTGTGGTTCAAGTTTCAAGTTGCTTCATGTGAGATGAGGGAGGAGAGCAGACAGAGATCAGCATTCCCAGGCTATGTAAGGCATGGGTAAGGAGTCTACATTTAATTCAAATTTAATGAGAAGCTCAGCATAGTGGTGACATACAGTTTGGAAAAAGAACACTCTGGCTACTGAGTAAAGAACGATTTGTAGGAATGCTTAGTAGAAGTAAAAGAGGGCATTTCAGGGTATTGGGGAGACCATGGGGACCTACCTAGTATAAATAGATAAAAAATAAAGACAAAAAATCAAGATGAATTTTAGAAGCAGAAGATTTGCAAATGGGTCAGGATTCTCCAAGTGAGGACAATAGAGTATACAAAGGTGACCATTAAATGTTTGAGCAACTTGGTATGTGATAGTTCCATTTGATGTGATGAATGAAGAACAGAGAAATAACATACTTATGGAAGGGACCTCAAAGTTCTAATTTAGATAGAGTGATTTTGAGACACTTATTTGAAACCCAAGTGGAGATGTTGAGTAGATAATTGGGATACATTAGGGTAGCATTGTAAAAAGGCAGTAGTTAGGCATGGACAATAAGAAGCTGGCTTTAGTCTTTGCCTTTGGGTATTGTTACAGGGTATCCAACATGCTACTTCAGTTTCTCCTGTCATGGAAGATTTTCTTTCTGACAATAGCATTTCTTGATGTCTGCATGTGGTTTCATACTACATGAGTGTTCTACACTGACAGCTTCTGCGGCCTGGGTGTTCTTAGTGTGAGCAATGTGTGCCCCCAAACGTCCTTTCCTCTGCTCTGTATTTAAGAAATGGCAGATCATTAGGTGAGGTGTATCCTCCCTGATACCCCTTAAGAGGCATGAACCGTAAACTTCTGTAGATATTTTCCCCTCTTAATTAACTATAAAATCTCGTGTAGAACAGCACTCGTTCATGTTTCCTTAGAATCTCAGGAATTTCACCAGGCCTTTTTGGTGCTCTATTGCCCCTCTCGTGATAGCCTCTCCACTCAACTATCACCATTCATTATTCCAGCTTTGCAAAAGGCTTTATGTTGCCAGTCTTTGCCTGATATTTGATAAACCTCCCCTTAAAACTGCGGGACCAATTCTCTCAGGACCCCCATCTCTGGGAATAGCAGTGCCAATGCCTTGCTTGTCCTACAGAGAGGCTATTAGAATGACAACAATTTACCTACTAAACTGTGCTAACTTCAGGAAGGCTACTTGCCCCTTTTATAGTCCTTATATATAGATAATTATAAATGCCACCTATTTTTATCAAGTCTTGCTCTGAACTTGCAACTTCAAAGAAAACATTATGTTCTCATTTTTTATTTTGTCTTTATAGTAACTAGGATGTACAGAAATGATTTTAAAACTTCACATCAGAATTTTATACAAGTTTGAAGTTCAAAGAAAAAAATTTGGATTGTAGTTAAGACTTTGGAGTCAACACAGTATGGATGATTTTTTAAACCTGACTACTTGGTGAGATCACTTGGGTTACTCAGAAAAGAAAGTGACCCTTGACTAAGTATCAAGACATTGGACCCAAATATTTTATAAGGAGAGAAAGAGCTCACAAATTGCTTTGCAAATTACAGATGTTTGTAGCAGATGGAAACCTAGAAAATGTGGAATGATAGGATCCCATGAAGTGCTTGTCAAAAGAGACATGGCAAATTGTCTGTCATAAGGGGATGCTCATAGGAGGTGGATTAAAAAAGGGTGAGAAAGGATTTTGGCAAGCTTACAGTTTAGTTTATTGGCTTATTATTGCGAGGAAATGTTCGAGATGATAGGATTTGTGAATAAAACCTATGCTTGACATGACAGATAAAGAAAGTGAAATACATACTCTGTCATTATTAGTTTATGAAGGAAAATAAAGAAAAGGAAGGTGGTAGACAATGCAGGGAAGAGCTAAGTGGGGAAGGGGCAGAGAAAGAGGGAGACACAGAATATGAAGCAGACTGCAGGCTCTGAGCTGTCAGCACAGAGCCCCATGCAGGGCTCGAACTCATGATCTGTGAGCTCATGACCTGAGCTGAAGTCAGACACTTAACCAACTGAGCCACCCAGGTGCCCCTAAAAATTTAAATATAGTGGTCAGGGTGTGGTAGGAAAAATGAGGGGCAGAGCCATGTATATATCTCAGAGAAAGTATTTCAGAGTAAAGGATTATGGAGGACAAGAGTCTTGCCCTCTTCTAGAGCCAAGTAGAATGTGTGGAAGCCTATCAGGAATGAGTTGAAGAGGAAAAGTTAGATGGGGAAATGAAGAAGGTGTTTATTCAGAGTTCCTTCCAGAAGTTTCACTTTGAGGGATAGCAAAGAAACGGGGCACTTGCTGGAAGAAAACACAACATGATAACTGTAGGGTCTCTTAATAAGAATGTAAGTAATTTGATTTAAATGAAATGTTTTTATAATGAGAATAAAAACAATTGTTATATAATGATATTTTCATGTAAGATTCCTGAAATATTTCTTTATTGTTAATCTGTTCTAAGAAGATTCAAGTAAATGTTCCCAAGACATTTTTTTTGTAATCCTGACAGCACAAAATATTTACATCTTCAAGGTCATAACCTGGAAGCCCTATCAATAGGAGATGATGAGTTCTGAAGTAAATTTGACACATTATCAGAAACAGATCTCCAAATTCATTATGTGAAAAGTGGAGATAAGTCTAAAGTCCTTACAAAATCCCCTCTTTTTACAGTTTGTTATTGACATATCATCTTGTCACATTTGCTCTTTCCCTTGATGGCAAAAAGTGATGGCTTTTTCTTGAAGGTTAGGTGTTGACATTTAATGCAATTCAGCATGCATTTACTGAGCACCTGTTATGTGCTTGTGCTATAAGCACTGTGAAGAATTTCAAATGAAGACCTGACCTTTGGGAAGTTATAATAGAGTTCAACAGCCAAAGTGGTCAGTAGTGTCATATCACAAATAGAGATTTTTCATTGAAGTTTATGTATGAGACCTTAAAATTCTTCAAATATATATTTACATTTTATGCTGTATACATAATAGGTAGCCAGAAAACTAAGTTAATTCACTTTAACATGAAAAAAATGTAATCTCTATAAAAATTTATTTTGACATAATGAAGAGATTCGAATTGTTTTTATTTTTTGACAGATACCCAAGGTATTATTTTGAAAATATCAGCAAATTTGTTTACAAAGTTGCGTCCCTTAGAAATTAGAGATAGAATGGGCAAGAGTTTGTTTATCTAGACTATGTATTTTTCTCACTGGAATCAGTAGGTAGAATAAAATGACCCTTAGAATAACCTTACAGGCTTATGTAACTAACATTATCAACAGCATATTTTTCAACATTAATCACAAATACAGTATTCACTTAAAATTGCATCATCTTCAAAGAAATTGCAACATTTTGAGTACACTATGAGAAAATTATTAGAATAATTTTCACTTTTGGGGCCCCTAAGTAGCTCAGTACATAGAGCATTTGACTCTTGGTTTTGGGTCAGGTCATGATACAAGGGTGGTGGGATTGAGCTTAAGATTCATTCTCTCTCTCCTTCCTTTTGCCCCTCTGCTCCACTCACACTCTCACTCTATCAAAAAAAAAAAAAAAAGAAAAAAAAAGAATGCTTTTCACTTTTAATGTTCAATCTTTGCTAAATGATTGAGATGAAATTAGAATATGACAATTGGGAAATAATCCCAATTCATGACTCCCTTTTCCACTCTCTTTGTCTCACCGAATATTCTACTGCTAGATGTGGAAATTTCACTCTTTTGCAGAATTCTAAATTGCTAAAAAAGATGAGAAAGTATAATTTTATCTCAAGTCATATAGTTGAAAGAATAGGTAATACGATGTCTATATGAAGTATTTTGATGTCTATGGGACGTTTGGATTTGCTTGCCTTCCTATCACTGTATAAAATGACTGTATAAAGTCTGAAGTGACTTCATATTTATTTAAACTGAATTGCCCTTTAGACAAAGACCTTCTGAGAGCAGTCGTTATTGGGCACAAGTCATGAATCTAACAAATGCTCTTTCAAAGTTGAAAAGCTAAGAATAAATATATAGATGTGTACAAATATATTTTTAATATGTTTATTTTCTTTAGTTTCCAGCACTACTCTATAAAACTTTATACGAACTTATTTTGGCTTGACATGTATGATTTTTACATCACTGGAAGAGTGGGCTAATTCGTTAATGTCATTTTCTTATTTAAGACATGGCAGTCTCTTTGTTTCTGATACATTGCCTCTGAACTCTGCTGGCAAGCTTATAAATCAGATCACCAACCATACATAATTTATTTCCGTAGGTAACTGAATGTGCAGTGTAGAATACAAATATGTTTTGGACAGTATTTCAGCACATCTTAAATTTAATAGGTTTAAAAGTTTACAGAATAAATCGTGATTTATTTTCTTGTTTTATTATTCCTTTTTCTCTCATCAGTCACATATAATATATATTATATTACATGCAGCCATGCAAGCCAGATATATACATGGTTTCTTAGATGTATGACTTCCAAGATGTATGAATTTGCCTTACTTCACTTCAGAAATCTTATGCTTAAAATGTCTATTTTGAAGATTTTTTGGATTTGCATTAAATTTGAGAGTAATTTCCTTAATGAAGCATTCTTGTGTTTATTTCCTCCAGAGAAAATTGACTGTATTCTAATGTTAAAAAAACAAATTCTCTAATGAGAACATCATTTAAAAATTGAAATTTTTTTGTAAGATGATGAGACATGCTATAATGTTGGACATTATCTGAAATATTCTATAATATAAAACTGACTCTTTCTGTGTCACTTATCCTATTCTATCCAATGAGTATGGGTATAACATATACTCATATAAATACTAGAAATAGTCTCTTCAATAACAACTGATGGGGATTATAAACAGGAAAGAAATATTATAAATGCTTCACTTATATTTTGTGTTCTTTCCTAAGCTCATTTTAAAAAAATGTACTAGCATCAGGGCACCTGAGCATTTCTGTTGGTTGAATGCCCAACTTCGGCTCAAGTCATGATCCACATTTCGTGGGTTTGGCCCCGCAGTGGGCTCTGTGATGACAGCTCGGAGTCTGGAACCTGGTTCGGGTTCTGTGTGTGTGTGTGTCTCTCTCTCTAACCCTCCCCTACTTGTGCTCTATCTCTGTCTCCAAAATAAATAATAAACATAAAAAATGTTTCAATGTAATGGCCTCAAATTGTGCTTTTTAAAACTTTTGTGCAATTGAAAATGTCAACATAAAAACATGACATGTAAATGTACCATAGAATATAGCTTGCCCTTTTATTTCTGAGGTCTTCACTTACTGATCTTTTGTTTGGTGTGTGTTGTGTTTACATATTTCTGTTCTTATTTTCTTAATGTTTATTTTTGAGAGAGAGAGAGAAAGCATGAGTGGGCAAGGGACAGAGAGAGAGAGAGAGAGAGAGAGAGAAAGCACAGTGGGCAAGGGTCAGAGAGAGAGAGAAAGAGAGAGAAACACATACACACAGAATCAGACGCAGCTCCAGGCTCTGAGCTGTCAGCACAGAGCCCTATGCAGGTCTCAAACTCATGAACCATGAGGTTATCACCTGAGCCAAAGTCAGATGCTTAAACAACTGAGGTGCCTCTTCATATTTCTGTTCTTAAAAAATAATTATTCTTGTCATTTGATCTGTCAACATTACATAAAAACCAATTCTGTCATGAGCATGGGTGGCTCATGGTTACATATTAGCACAACTGACTTGCATATTAGAAGCCCCAAGCACTTTCTTTTAGTATCATAAAGAAAATCTATGACTCTAATTCAGGAATCAGGCGTATGAGGGATATAGGCTCCCAAGTATTTTGCTTGTTGTCTTTGATCATTTTGGAGAGTTTGGACATGGAAAAATGTCACAATGCATATGACCTCTATCAGGAACTTCTGAATCATTAAAGGCTAATTCAACAGTTGTGATAGAGAAAATCTTCACACTTCTCAATCCTGAAGATCATTAAATCAACTGAGTTTAATTATTCATCCACAGGACTTTGGTTCTGACAGAAAGGTAAAAGTAAAAGCTGACAAAGGACAAGGAAGAAGAGACCTGCCAAATCTTTCACGGTTCTTATTTCCCTGCCTCCATCTTAATATTGTACCACAAGGATAATGTAGATCCAGTGAGTCTTCCTGACATGTGAAATCATTATAGAGAATTAGAGAACTAATGAGAATGTGTGTGTTAACTTATTATACAAAATTTAAAGGAAAGCATGAATGGTGAAATTTATACTTCTTCCTTTTTAAGTTTTTTTTTTTTTTTTATTTTTGAGAGACAGAGTATGAATAAGGGAGGGGCTGAGAACGAGGGAGACACAGAAACTGAAGCAGGTTCCAGACTCTGAGCTGTCAGCACAGAGCCCAACGTGGGGCCTGAACTCACGAACTGTGAGATGATGACATAATCGGAAGTCAAGTGTTCAGCTGACTGAGCCACCCAGGTGCCCCTATACATCTTTCTTTTTAATTAGACTATTCTTTCAGAAGATATAGCATCATGTTCTAAAACATTGCTGTTTTAAGACATATATAAATTGGACAAAAACATAAATTCATTTGGATTATTAAAACAATCATCTGTAGAAAAGCTTTATGTGTTCATTTCATGCCACTGTTCTGCTACTAGAGATTGCTGTTACATCANTTGGGGGGGGGGCCCCCCCCCCCCCGTCCATTATTTCAGAGTTGCCTTAATTTCTTAGAATGTCTATTTTTCCTCTTTGGCACACCAGATAAATGTAAATATAAAAACATATATATATAGATATATAGGGAGAAGCAAAACTTTATAAGATGCAAACCTAGTTTCAAAGAATGTCATGGTAATATTCTGAAATAATATTGTACAGTTATCCGGATGTGCTACATCAGTTTTGGTCTCTTACAATTTAGTTATGTCTGCTAAGATACATGTGACACACACCCAGACATAGGCGGATTACTGACAGTTGAATGTGTACCACTAAGCACTAATTAGCAATAATTTGTTCCACTATTTTGTATACTCATGTATTTAAGTACTTATGAATGACCAATTATCTAAAAAAATTTCATGATACCTGAAATAACTAAAATTTATTTTATTTTTAAAGTTTCTTTCATTTTGAGAGAAAAAGTACATGCTATGAGTGGGAGAGGGGCAGAGAAAGAAGGAGAGAGAGAATCCCAAGTAGGAGCCACACTTTCAGCACAAAGCCCAGCATGGGGGCTCAATCCCATGAACTGTGAAATCATGACCTGAGTGGAGATCAAGAGCTGGATGTATAACTAACTGAGCCATCCAGATGCCCCTAAAAGTAATTTATTTTAAATTTCTAGGATAGTTGCACTGCTTTTCAGCACCAGATTCTATTTTTCTTTTTTTCACTGTTTCTAATTAAGACAATTTGGTAAACATACAATTGTGGGATTTAAATGTTCTACACTGTAGGCTTTTCCTTATGGTAAATTCAAAAATTTGAAAAAAAAAAAACCCGATTTCTCAGGAATTATTTGGAAAGGTTAGCAAAATATATATCAACCATCTATGAATTGATTTTGGTATCTGAAACCCCTTGGTGCTTTTGCTCTTGACTTCCATGAACACAACTAAATGTAAATATGGATTAGGTTATTTCAAAATATTTAATAAAAACACATTCTCAATTCTAAAATGTTTAGATATGAGGAATACATTAATGAATAAAATAAATTAAATCTTTGCTTCGCGAAGCTTTATATTTTGGATGAAAGGGGGGATAAATAATAATTAAATGAGATAATATGTATATAATTAGTGTTATCTATACTTAGAAGGGAATAAGACTAATGGGAAAAAAATAGAGAAAAGTAAAATGTGTCAGACCTGTCTGATCCAGGTGGGATAGGTAATGACTTAGGATTTAGTGGTCAGGGGTGCCTGAGTGGCTTGATTGGTTAAGTGTCCGACTTTGGCTCAGGTCATGAACAGTTTGTGGGTTCGAGACCTGCTTTGGGGGTCAGTGCTGACAGCTTGGAGCCTGGAGCCTGCTTTGGATTCTGTGTCTCCCTTTCTCTCTGCCCCTCCCCAAATTGTGCTCTGGGTCTCTCTCTCCCTGTCAAATATATATAAACATTATTATTTTTTTTTAAATATAGAGGTCAGAGTCTGACTGACACAGTGGTACCTGAGCAAAGACCGTGGATGCACCTGGGTGAGCACTGGAGATATTTGACAGAAGTACTTTCTAGAGTAATGGCACCAATAGTCCAAATGTTCTGAAGATCCATAATTTCTTTCCTGGAATTACTTCAAGAAAAGATTTGTTTGTTTATAAAACTTTGAAAGTTAAACCCAGTTAGTCATTTAAAAGCAGATAAAAGCAAGACTTATCATATGCAAAGTTTCCAGATATTTTGGTATAAAATTAAGAAAAAGCCATTTAAAAAACAAAAGTAATCTTCTAAGGATAATCTTTTCAAGATTTGCAGTAAAATTTAATATGCAGTTTTTTCATTCTTCATTTTCATCAAACGCTACTTGTTTTTTTTAACTGAAAGCAAACTGAGTGGTCAGGGTTTCCTGTGGGTGATATACAATTACGATGAAGTTTAACATATGGAGGAACATGAAAATCGTTTATTTTTCCATACTAGTAGTGGTATGTGTTCTGTGAACCACACTCCAAATTCCCAGTGTCCACTTCAGATGCTAGAAGAAATCTTATACAATATATGCATTATACAAATTGTTAGATTTGTAATTGCCTTATTTAATAGTTAAATTCACTTTATGGTTTTTGTTTCAATTAAGGACTGTGATCAATTATTTTAATTTAGAAATTATAGATTAGAATAGAATTAGACTTTAGTGGCATATGCAATAGACTTTACCTATTTAAAGACACTCAGAAGAGTTAAGCTTATTCCAATGGCCCAAAGGTTATGTTAGGACAAAAAGATAATTGACACATTTCTGTTGAAATGAGCACGATTATTCAAAACTGAACAACTATGGGAGGATTTGTGTCAAGTAGGATTAACTGATATTTGAAGTACAAGTTTGGATAACTGCACTAGGATGTTGCAGCAGACATTCAAACAAGCATCAGAACGTGGTTGATCTAAGTGTTCTAAGTGCTTTTTTTAGACTTTATTCATCAAAGATTTAAAAAGTGCTAACACTCTAACTTTGTACTAGACTTTGTTGTCTCTGCCCCCAATCAATAATAAGACATGCAGGCAAATACTTATGTGATTTTGAGATAATTGCTTATATAATAGAGTCAGTACAAAATATTGCGTGATCAAAAAGAAAGATAAATTTCACAGTGAAATGACATTTGAGCTGAATTTTTAAGGATAAGTAACAATTCGCCAAGCTGCTTGGGCAGGAGCAGATTTCAGAAACGAGAGAAAATAGCAGATAAAATAGATTTTAAACCAAAAGTCGTAATAAGAAATGAGGGACACTATATCATAATAAAGGGGTTTTTCGAATAAGAAGATCTGATAATTGTAAAGGTGCTTGGGTGGCTTAGTCAGGTGAGCGTCGGACATAGTCTCAGGTCATGATCTCATGGTTCATGAGTTTGAACCCTGCATTGGGCTCTCTGCTGTCAGTGCAGAGCCTGCTTCAGCATCTCTGTCCCTCTTTTTCTCTGCCACAACCCCATCCCTCTCTATCAAAAACAAAAACAAGAACAAACAACAACAATAACAAAACCCTGGCAAATGTAAATACGCCCCCAGCTTGGAAGAAGCTAAATATATAAATCAATTAATAACAAACTTAAACCCCAAAAGCAAGGGAATCAAGAGCAAAAATAAACGATTNTAAATAGATAACAAACTTAAAGAAACTGATAATACAATAAAAGTAGGGACTTTGAACCCCACTTACAACAATGTATACATCATGTAAGGAGAATATCAACAAGGAAACAGTGGCTTTGAATGACACCCTGGGTCAGATAGATTTAATATATATATTCAAAACATTTCATCCTAAATCATCAGATTTACACACTCTTTCTGAGTGTGCATGGAACATTCTCCAGTACAGATCACATACTGGGTCACAAATCAGACCTCAACCAGTATAAAAAGATTCAGATCATACCATGCATCCTTTCAGACCACAACTCTATGAAATTTGAAGTCAACCAGAAGGAAAATTTTTTAAAGCCAACAAATACAAAGAAGTTAAAGAACATCCTACTAAAGAATGAATGGGTTAACCTGGAAATTAAGGAAGAAATAAAAAAAGAACATGGAAGCAAATGAAAATGAACACATGACAGACCAAAACATTTGGGATGCAGCAAAGAAGGAAGTATGTAATCATACAGGCCTTACTAAAAAAAAAAAAAGAAAGAAAAAAAAGTCTCACATACACAACCTAACTTTATAGCAAAAGGAGCTGGAAAAGAATAATAAATAAAGCCTAAAACCAGCAGAAGAAGGGAAGTAATAAAGATGAGACCAGATATAAATGATATAAAATTAAATAAAAAAAGAACAGATCAATGAACCAGGAGTTGGCTCTTTGAAAGAATTAAGAAAATTGATAAACTGCAGACAGACTTATCTAAAAGAAAAAAAGACCCAAATAAATGAAATCACAAATGAAGGGCATCACAATGAACACCCCAGGCATACAAACAATTAGAATATTATGAACAATTATATGCCAACCAATTGGGCAATCTGGAAGAAATGGATAAATTCCTACAAACATAACAGGAATTCCTACAAAAACAGGAAGAAATAGAAAATTTGAACAGACTCATAATCAGCAAAGAAATTGAATCAGTAATTTAAAAAAAAAAATCTGCCAACAAACAAGGGCTCAGGGCCGATGTCTTTCCAGGAGAATTCTACCAAACATTTAAAGAAGAATTAATACCTATTCTTTTGAAACTGTTCCAAAAAATGAAAATGGAAGGAAAAATTCCAAATTTCTTCTATTAGGCCAACATTACCCTGATTCTAAAACAAGACAAAGATCCCATTAAAAAGGAGAATTACAGACCAATGTCCCTGATGAACATGGATGCAAAAATTCTCAACAAGATGCTAGCAAACAATATATTAAAAGAATTATTCTCCACAATCAAGTAGGATTTATTTGTGGGCTACAGGGGATGGTTCAATATCCACAAATCAACCAATGTGGTACATCATATTAATAATTTAAAAAAGGATAAGAAACTTATCACCCTGTTAATAGATGAGGAAAAAGCATTTGACAAAATACAATATCCTTTCTTGATAGGAACCCTTAAGAAAGTTGGGATAGAGGGAACATACCTCAACATCATAAAGGCCATATATGAAAGATGTACATCTAATATCATCCTCAATGGGGAAAAACAGAGCTTTTACTCTAAGTTCAAGAACATGATAGAAATGGGACACTTGGGTGGCTCAGTTGATTAAGCATCCAACTCATGATTTCAGCTCAGGTCATGATCTCATGGTTTTGTGAGTTCAACTGCTATGTCAGGCTTTATGCTGACAATGCAGAGCCTGCTTGGGATTCTCTCTCTGCTCTCCTTCTGGCCCCCTCCCTGCTCACTCTCTCTCTCTCTCAAAATAAATAAATAAACATTAAAATTTTTTGAAAAAGAATACAATAAGGATGTCCACTTTCACCACTGTTGTTCAGCATAGTACTGGAACACCTAGCGTCAGCAATCAGATAATGAAAAGAAATAAATAAAAGGCATTCAAATCAGCAAGGAAAAAGTCAAACTTTCACTCTTTGCAGACACGATATTCTATTTAGAAAACCTGAAAGACTTCACCAAAAGACTGGTAGAAATGATACATGAATTCGGTAGTCTCAGGATACAAAATCGACATACAGAAATCTCTTGCATTTCTGTATGCCAATAATGAAGCAGCAGAAAAAGAAATCAAGGAATTGATACCATTTACAATTGCACCAAAACCCATAAGATACCTAGGAACAAACCTAACAAAAGAGGTAAATATCTTGTTCTGAAAACTATATAACACTTATCAAGGAAATTTAAGAAGACATAAAGAAATGGAGAAACATTCCACGGTCATGGGTTGGAAGAACAAATATTGTTAAAATGTTGATAGTACCCAAAGCAATCTACACATTTAAAGGAATTCTTATCAAAATAGTACCAGCATTCTTCATAGAGCTAGAACAAGCAATTCTAAAATTTGTAGGGAACCACAAAAGACCTTAAGTATCCAAAGTAATGTTGAAAAAGAAAAGTGCATCAGGACTCTGGATTTCAAAGCTATAATCAAGACAGTATGTTGGGTATAAAAACAGACACATAGATCAATGGAACAGAATATAAGACCCAGAAATGGACCCACAACCATATGGTCAACTCATCTTCAACAAACCAGGAAAGACCATCCAATGGAAAAAAAGACAAGAAATCAACGAAATCCTAAGAACACAGGCAGCAACCTCTTTGACCTCAGCTCCAGCAACTTTCTTGACATGTCTCCAAAGGCAAGGGAAATAAAAGCAAAAATGAACTATTGTGACTTAATCAAGATAAAAATTTGCACAGTGAAGGAAAAAAATTAGCAAAACTAAAAGGCAACCAGTGGAATGAAAGATATTTGCAAATAAAATATCTGATAAAGGGATAGCATCAAAAATCTATAAAGAACTTCTCAAACTCAACACCCCCCCCCCAAAAAAAACCATTTAATAAATGGAAAGAAGACATGAACATCCATTTCTCCAAAGACATGCGAATGGCTAGGAGACACATGAAAAGATGCTCAACATCACTCATCATCAGGGAAATACAAACCAAAACCACAATGAGATGCCATCTCACACCTGTCAGAATGGCTAAGATTAAGAACTCAGAAAACAACAGATGGTGGGGATGCAGAGAAAGGGAAACCCTCTTATACTGCTGGTGGGAATACAAACTGTGCAGCCGCTCTGGAAAGCAGTATAAAAATTCCTCACAAAGCTAAACATAGTACTACCCTATGACCCAGGAATTGTACTACTAGGTATTTATCCAGAGGATACAAAAGTACTGATTCGAGGGGCACATACTCCCTGATGTTTATAGCAGCATTATCAACAACAGCCACATTATAGAAAGAGCCCAGACGTCCATTGACTGATGAATGGATACAGAAGAAGTGGCATATATGTGCTTGCATGTGTGTGTGCACACATATGTGTATATATATATATACATACAATGCATACATGCATACAATGACATACTGCTCAGCCATCAAAAAGAATGAAATCTTGCCATTTGTAACAACATGGATGGAGCTAAGCAAAATAACTCAGAGAAAGACAAATGCCATGTGACTTCACTCATATGCAGAATTTAAGAAACAGAACAGATGAACATACTGGGGAAAAGAGAAGGAGGAACATTATAAGAGAGACTTTTAACTGTACAGAAGAAACAGGGTTGACAGAGAGAGGTGGGTGTAGGATGGGCTAAAGTGGGGATGGACATTAGCAAGGACACTTGTTGCATCTGAGTGGCTCAGTTGATTGAGTACTAGACTTCAGTTTAGGTCATGATCTCAGGGCTCATGAGTTTGAGCCCCACAGCCAGGTTTGTTTTTTTTTTTTTAATTTATTTTTTTATTTTTATTTTTTTTTTACAAATAGTTTATTGTCAAATTAGTTTCCACATAACACTCAGTGCTCATCCCCACAAGCCAGGTTTTAGCTGTCAGCACAGAACCTGCTTTGAGTCACTTTGGATCTTTCATCTCCCTTTCTGTCTGCCCTTCTTGCACTAGCTCATTCTCTCTCTCTCAAAAATTAATCAATATTAAAATAAAGAAAGAAAGAAGGGCACTTGTGATGAGCACTGGATGTTGGATGTAGTGATGAATTACTAATTTCTACTACTGAAACCAACACTACACTATATGTTAACTGACTTGGATTTAAATAAAACTTAGCAAACAAAACAAAACAAAACAAGTCTTTTATCCTGGTCTTCATTTTAATTATACACATTTTTCTCCCAGGATTTAAGTCCCTGAATATATTTTTATATACAATGTTTCTATCTCTAGATGTATTTACAGGATGAAATAAAAGGAATTCTGATGATAAAAAAGAGAAAATAGCATAAACAAAAAGAAAAAAGAATAAAATGATAGGGCTGCTTGGGGAGAAAACAGGGGCAGGGAAATGAGCTAAAAGAATGATGGAATGATGCAAATCAGTGGTTTTTGCACGTTGGTCACATATGTCTGACACATTTGTGTTCACATTTTCACTTATGCCAGTTCCAGAGTGCTAGTCCTAATTTGTCCCTTTTCTTTGTTACTCAAGAAAGCATGCAAGAATTCGCTGAATGTTATATGAAGGAAATCACATTAAAAGTTTGGCAAGTTTCATTATTAGCAGTAAGAAGTGACAGCATATTGCATAATTATATCTGTACCATGTCTCTCAATTGCTGGGCCATTGCATTATGTCTCTCACTAATAACTGAGTCACAAAAAAGAAAAAAAAGTTTAAAAGTATTCATGGGTTCATTTAACAGAATTTATCAAGCGTCTACTATGTATTAGGTACTGTACTAAACATTAAAGACAGAAACACACCTTTATTTTTTCATATAATTTATTGTCAAGCTGGTTTCCATGTAACACCTAGTCCTCATCCCAACATGTGCTCTCCTTAATGCCCATCATTGACTTTCCCCTCTCCTTGACCCCCCATCAGCCTTCAGTTCTCATTATTTGAGAGTCTCTTTAGGTTTGCCTCCCTCCCTCTCTGTAACTTTCTTTTCTCCTTTTCCTCCCCCATGGTCTTCTGATAAGTTTCTTAAGATCCATGTATAAGTGAAAACATATGGTACCTGTCTTTCTCTGACTGACTTATTTCACTTAGCGTAATACCCTCCAATCCATCCACATTGCTGCAAATGGCCAGATTTTTCTTTCTCATTGCCAAGTAGTATTCCATTATATATATAAGCCACATCTTCTTGATCCATTCATCAGTTGATGGACATTTAGGCTCTTTCCATAATTTGGCTATTGTTGAAAGTGCTGCTGTAAACATTGGGGTACCCTTGCTCCTCTGCATCAGCACTCCTGAATCCCTTGGGCAAATTCCTAGCAGTGCTATTGCTGGGTCATAGGGGAGTTCTTTTGTTAATTTTTTGAGGAACCTCCACAACTGTTTTTGAGAGCGGCTGCACCAGTTTTCATTCCCACCAACAGTGTAAGAGGGTGCCCGTTTCTCCACATCCTCACCAGCATCTATAGTCTCCTGATTTGTTCATTTTAGTCACTCTGACTGGCGTGAGGTGGTATCTCAGAGTGGTTTTGATTTGTATTTCCCTGATGATGAGGGACATTGAGCATCATTTCATGTGTCTCTTGGCCACCTGGATGTCTGCTTTGGAAAAGTGTCTATTCATGTCTTCTGCCCATTTCTTCACTGGATTATTTGTTTTTCAGTTGTGGAGTTTGGTGAGTTCCTTATAGATTTTGGATACTCGCCCTTTATCTGATATGTCATTTGCAACTATCTTTTCCCATTCTGTTGGTTGCCTTTCAGTTTTGTTGATTGTTTCCATTGCACTGCAGAAGTTTTCTTTTTATCTTGATGAGGTCTCAAAAGTTCATTTTTGGTTTTGATTCCCTTGCCTTTGGAGATGCGTCAAGTCAGAAATTGCTGCAATTGAGATCAAAAAGGTCATTTCCTGCTTTCTCCTCTAGGGTTTTGATGGTTTCCTGTCTCACATTCTGGTCCTTCATCCATTTTGAGTTTAATTTTGTGTATGGTGTAAGAATGTGGTCTAGTTTCATTCTTCCGCATGTTGTTGTCCAGTTCTCCCAGTACCATCTGTTAAAGAGGTTGTCTTTTCTCCATTGGCTACTCTCAGAAATACAACTTTAAAGGGAGATTAAATTCCTATTGAAAATTGAAATTGAAAAAGGTAAGAAAAATAAACTTTGCTTTTGTATATTTCTTTTTCCCAGTATGATTTAATGCTCCATATTGGGCTTGTAAAACTTCTGAGTATCCTTCCAAGTCAAAATATCTAAACATCTTGAAATATCAGCTTCAGGTATTAATATTCTCATTTATTCATCTTTTCTATTATACTATATTAAAGGCTTTTAAAAACCCCTTGATACCTGACTGAATATGCTGGTTTTCTTCCCTTGGATTTCCTATCTCTGTAATCATACAATATTATTTGCCTAATTTTATATCATGGCTTTATCCTCAAAGAGCTATTCATTTTTATTTTAAGTCGAGGAGAGTTACTTCCTTTGAACCCCTTCTAAATTATTGTAGAAAAAATTACTAACTCAATGTAGTTATACTTGATTATACTCTTATTTTATTGTGGCTAAGACTTCCAACATTTTCTTGCTCTTGCTTTAGTTTAAGATTTTTATCTAAATAATGAAGAAGCATATTTAGTAGCAAAATATTTTTTAGAAGCATTCTGTTAGGCAAAGTCCTGAACAGTATGGGACAGTGCAGAGACAGAAACAGAGGGAGAAAGACAATAATTTTCTAATCTAAAGTTTCTTATACAGTGTGATAAATATTAGAGCCAAAGGACAGAGAGGATATTGTGTCGAATCTGAAAAGAAGCAGCTAACACAGTCTGGAGGATTTCTGGAAATATTTCCTTGTTATAATGATACTTAACCTAATTCTCTAAAAACAAACCATTGTAAAATAGAGAGGAAATACAGAAGGCATCCCAGGAAGAAGAAAAAGCATGTTCAAAGGCTTAGCTATGATAAAGCATGTGTCTCCAAGAAAGTACAAGGAATTTATCCTAGCAAGAACAAGGTAAGAAGGGGAACACATTGAGAAACTAAGATTTAGTAGATAAATAAGATTCCAATCTTGCAGAGTTTGGGATATTTATGTTTAAGGGTGAACTGTTCAGTATCTGTTTGAGTGCTGCTAAAGATTTTAAGCAACAGATTAATGTGACAGATGAGTTTTTTTTTTTTTTTTTT